>NC_137061.1:16141217-16353717 GCF_032717465.1 Coenobita brevimanus | reverse complement strand
GCCACTTATAAGAGGTTTTATATAAATATCAATTTGTACTGTATAAATGCACTGAGCTTTATATTGACACACATAAGTAGCCGAGTTACATGCTGGGGGTTGTATAATAATAATGATGATTGATAATAATAATAATAATAATAATAATAATAATAATAATCTCTATCTATCTATCTATAGCCCGACGCCCTAATCCCGCAAAGGGTGGCCGCAGACAAAACGCCTCCAAGTCACTCTGTCACCCACCATTCGACAACCCTCCCCCCAACTCACCCCCCCTCCCTCATATACCTCTCAACTCCATCCCTCCACCTCATCCTCGGTCTACCCCTCCCTCTCCCTCCCTCCACCTCACCTACATATACCCTCTTAGTCAGTCTTTCATTCATAATAATAATAATAATAATAATAATAATAATAATGATAATCACAACAACAACAACAACAACAACAATAATAAGAATCATCATCATCATCATCATCATCATCATCATCTATCCATCCATCATCTAATCCTGTGTTGCCCCATGAACAGCGTAGGAGCCCAGGGCTAGGGAAGTTGGTCCTGATATTTAAGATGAGAGTGTAATAATAATAATAAAACAAAATAATAATAATAATAATAATAAAAATACTACTACTACTACTACTACTACTACTAATACCAATACTTATACTACTACTACTACTACTACTACTGCTACTACTACTACTACTACTACTGATAATAATAATAATAATATCACAAACAGTGTAGGAGGGAGGAGGGTGGTGGTGGAAGGCTTGGCCCTGAGGTGTTATCAGTGTTATCAGCCTCAGTGTTATCATTACACCCCCTGACTTGATGTTGTTGTGTGGATAACGTACACAACAACACACTTACACATGAAATGACACCTACACATACATGCAGTACCTGATGACACACCTACATGTACAGTCGTGGTCATAAATAATCACCTATCCTCCGGTAACCCGTGCCCCAGGCTGGCTCCTTTATGCGCGGCAAGTCACAGTGGAGTAAGTGGAGTAAGAGGGGTTGAGAGGGAGGGGCCCAACAGAGAAGGGAAGGTGGGTGGGGGGACGAGTGATGGTGCAGGAGTGGAGTGAGGGAGGGGAGGGATGGTAGGCAGGGGAGGGAGAATGAAATGCAGTGGTAGTCATATAATTTGTTTATTTTCTTTCTTTCAGGGCATGATATAAATGAGTTAATATTTGGTAGATAACGCTGCATTACACCTTGTACAGCGGCGTCAGACAACAAGCTTTAGATAGGCGGTGATATCAAGGGTTGGCCCGTGGGAGAAACATACTACGTGACCGGCACGGAGTCCAAGCAACAGATTATGAGAGATATCTGTTATCCGACGTGTTCAAAGTTCAACTACTTGTTCTTTGATCACGTGCAACTAATGTGGGGTTCTTTTCTAGACCAGGTCTAGTGCACACAACTAGAGGAACAGGGCACAAAAACTCTGGTTAGCTAACCTTACACGTATATTACCTTAAATTCGTACAACACTGAGTACAATGTGAATACAATACTGACACAATACACTATACAGGTTTCAGTCACTATCAGGACAGGAGGACTCCAGCTGGGGCTACTGAAGTCTTGGGCTGCTTACAGGTGTCGGCCAGGTGTGGGAGGGGTCCCGTCAGGGGTGCCTTCCCTTAGGGGGCACGGGACTACTGCCAGGGGCCGAGTCATCCAGAGTGAGCTGCTGGGTGGCGTGGAGAGGGGCCCTTCCAAGGTGGGGCCTTGGTGGGGAGTTTGGTCCTCGGGACTGTGACTGAATAGGGAAAGTAGGCGCGCTTGCTTGCGCCCACTCTGGGAAGTAGGTTGCCATCCTATGGGGCTGGGGAGGTCACACCCCAGGGTACCAGGGGCTCCCCTGGGAGTCCGAGGGCTGTGGTCTCTCTCTGGTCGGACCGCCATCAGGTGCTGCCTGTGGTGTCCCTTCCTCCAGAAGTCCAGCAGTGGGTGGTCTCGTCTGGGCACTGGCTGTACTGCACAAATCCCTGGGCTCACGATGGGGCCTCGCCAGACCTCCTCCAGGCATAACTCCTCCTGTGGGCTGCCTCTGTGGGGAGAGAGGGAGAGGTGTTCCACTGGCCTCTGGAGTGGTGCCAAGTGACGGATGTCCTCCTTGGGGGAAGTCATTGGAGTAGGGGGCAAGGGATGGGCGTTGATCGTTCCCTCCCTGACATAGCTGGTGGCCATCGCCGAGGTCCCTAGGGCAGCAGGTACAAAGTGGCTGGTGGCTGTCTCCTTCCTGCCAGTGTGGCTAGTGGCCGTCACTTGCCTGCCAGTATGGCTAATGGCCGTCACTGAGGTCCTGTTAGGCGAGGTGCAGCTAGTGGCTGTCACTCGCCTGCTGGTGTAGATAGTGGCCGACACCGAGGTCCTGTTCCCAGAGAGGACTGCAGACAAAGAGCGGGCAGTGACCGTGTCTTCCCTAGTGTGGCTAGTGGCCGACACTTGGCTCTGCAGAGGGGGGGTGCAGCTGTAGAGAGGTCAGTGGCCATCTCTTTCCTAATGTGGTTAGTGGCCATCACTTGGGTGCTGTCTGGGGCTGTAGTACAAGCCCCACCCTGAACCTGTCGAATGATAGTCCAGTTGGAGAGTAACCTGCCAAGGCTGCAGGGTTGGAATTAGCTCCTCTGGGGGTAAGAGGGGCGCCAGGTAGTGAGGGATATTGGCCCCTCTGGCCCTGGTCCTTTATGCGCTTCACAGTGGTCTTCCTCAGGGGAGGATGTCACATCCCCATTGCCCCTCTGTGGGGTGGGTGTTGCGCCACCCCTCTCGTGGTGTTCTGTCGGGGTGGGCATTTCAATATCAGTATTATATCCACCCAGCAGACAGACATCAGATTTATTTACTTGTTATGCACAATTATTTTAAATAGGCTTTTCATATAGAGATGCCATAAGATAGTTGACATGATGGTGACTGTATAGAGGGAGTGTATAGCCTACCTAGAGAATTATCATATTACTGTGGACACAGCCAGGTCAAAGGTTGCATATGATATTTAGTTCCAAAAATTAATTACATGTAAGGGTAGATGAAATGCCCACCACAACGAGACACCACAAGAGGGATGTCGTGACACCCACCCCAGAAGGAGACCACAGAGAGGCACTTAGGGTGCGTGTAAGGCCCAGGCAGGACGGGCCTATGTCCCTTACTACCTTGCGCCCCTCTTCCCCTCAGCGGACCTGACGAGAACTACACAGTGCTGGTGCACTACTCTCCAGCCAGACCAGCCCTCGCCAGGTTTGGGGTGGGGCTGATATCTCAGTCCCAGACAGCACCCGAGTGACAGCCACTAGCCGCACTAGGCAAGAGATGGCCACTAGCCACTCAATAGCTGCATCCCCCCCTCTGCAGAAACCAGAGAAGGGCCACTAGCCGCACTAGGCAAGAGATGGCCACTAGCCACTCTATAGCTGCATCCCCCCTCTGCAGAAACCAGAGAAGGGCCACTAGCCGCACTAGGCAAGAGATGGCCACTAGCCACTCTATAGCTGCATCCCCCCTCTGCAGAAACCAGAGAAGGGCCACTAGCCGCACTAGGCAAGAGATGGCCACTAGCCACTCAATAGCTGCATCCCCCCCTCTGCAGAAACCAGAGAAGGGCCACTAGCCGCACTAGGCAAGAGATGGCCACTAGCCACTCTATAGCTGCATCCCCCCTCTGCAGAAACCAGAGAAGGGCCACTAGCCACTCTATAGCTGCATCCCCCCTCTGCAGAAACCAGAGAAGGGCCACTAGCCGCACTAGGCAAGAGATGGCCACTAGCCACTCAATAGCTGCATCCCCCCCTCTGCAGAAACCAGAGAAGGGCCACTAGCCGCACTTCGTCTGCCATCACCTCCCCTCACAGGACCTCGGTGACGGCCACTAGCCACACCAGTGAGCGAGTGATGGCCACTAGCCACACCAAGCCCACAGCCCACTCGGGGAACGAGGCCCCGGTGACGGCCACTAGCTGCTCCGGAGGGCAGGTAATGGCCACTAGCTGCACCTCGCCCAATAGGACCCTGGTGATGGCCAGTAGCCACGCCAGTGGACAGGTGACGGCCACTGGGCACACCAACAGGAGAGAGACGGCCACTAGCTGCCCTACCCCTACTGCCCTCAGGACCTCGGTGACAGCCACTAGCCATGCCAGGAAGGGAACAAACACCACCCATCCCTCCCCTTTGACTTCCCCTAAGGCAGATGTCCCTTGCTTAGCCCACCCCTCCCACGGCCGAGTGGGACACCCCTCCCGTTCTCCCCACAGAGGCAGCCCCCAGGAGAAGCTATGCCTGGAGGAGGTCTGGCAAGGCCCCATTGTGACCCCGGGATTACGAGCAGTGCAGCCAGCGCCCAGATGATACCACCTGCTGCCAGATTTCCGAAGGAGAGGATGCCACAGACCACCCCTGACAGTGACCCGACCCAAGGGAGACTGCAGTCCCTGGACTCCCTGAGGTGTCCCCAGGACCCCAGGGCATGACCTCCCCAGCCCCATTGGACGACGTCCTCCTCCCCAGAGTGGGGGCAGGCAAGTGCACCTACTCTCCCTATTTGGTCCCAGCTCCGAGGACCAAACTCCCCACCGAGGCCCCACTAGAGAAAGGCCTCTCTCCACGCCGCCCAGCAGCCCACCCCGGACGACCCAGCCCCCGAGAGTAGTCCTGTGCCGACCCCTCGCACACCTGGCTGACACCTATAGGCAGCCCAAGACTTCAGCAGCCCTGTCAGGGTCCTCCTGTCCAGATAGTGACTTTGAACCTGCATCATGGTTTTGTGCCCACATTGTATTCTCATTGTATGCAGTGATGTACGAATATAAGATAATACACGTGTAAGGTTGGTTGACCAGAGTTTTTATGCCCGTTCCTCTCATAGTGTATTCTAGCTCCAGTCTTGAAAGAGAACCCTGGCTCAGCAGCTAGTGTTCTTAGGACGAGAAGTCGACCTAAAACCACCTAGCATAACAGTAGAGGATGTTCCTTATCCAAACATTATGGAATTCAAAGCCATCCAGACTCCATTCTGCATATAAAGTCAAAATACATGGATAAACACAAATATCTGGCTCTGCACTAATGTTTGATCTGTCACGTCAGTATATTTCTCTCACAAGCCATAGCCCTTGATATCAGCACCTATCTAAAGTTTGTTATCTGACGCTGCTATACAAGGTGCAATGCAACATTATCTACCGAATAGTAACTCCTTTATATTATGCTCTGAATGAAAGAAAATGAGCCAATAATGCAACCACCACTGTGCATTTCATTTCCCCTCCCCTACCTACCCTCCCTCCCCTCCCTCACTCCACCCAAGTACCATCACTCGTCCCCCCCACCCACCTTCCTTTCTCTCTCGGGCCCCTCCCTCTCAGCCCCTCTTACTCCAGTGTGACTCGCCGTGGATACAGGAGCCAGCCTGAGGCACGGGGTCCTGGAGGATAGGTGATTATTTATGACCACGACTGTACTTCCATACCTCTCTTTGAATCTGATGTCCACAGACTTCCTCTTTCATGAATCACGTTGTACCGTATCCTATCCACCCTCTGTACTCCATGTACATTCCTCAGTAGTCCCATCTCCACTGCTCTCACTCTTGACTTTTCATTTTCATGCCACACCATAGTCTCACATCCATATGTTAAAGTTGGCACTAACACTGCTTCATGTAAGCCTCATGTAGCTGCAACACTCAAGCATCTGTTTCTTAACAAGGCCTTCATTGCACCAGCTACTTTTCTTCCTTGTATCACTCTACTTTCCACTTCGTTTGCACATTTTCCTCTTTTTTCTATTACTGTATCCGGGTATTTGAACTCTCTCACCAATTCCAGTCTCCCTTCATTGACATCACACTGGGGGTCATCTCTCTTGATTACCATCACTTTACTCTTTTCTACATTTACTCTCAAGGCACAACGCTCACAGACGTTAGCAAAACTCTGCACTAGTCTGCCAAGTTCTTTACCAGTATTTGCAAGTAGTACTGCATCATCAGTATACAACAAATATCAGATATTCCATCCATCACCATTCATTACCAGTGCCATCTCTCTCTCCCCATTACTCGTATTTTCACTTCTCTCATCACCCCATCCATATATATATTGAATAACCACTGGGACATCACACAACCTTGTCGCACGCCCACATTGATCATGAACCATTAGCTTAGATGCCCATTTACCCTTACACATGCCTCACTACCATCACAAAAACTCTCGACGGCACCTAGCAGCTTACCATCTACACCGTACATGCGCAAAACCTTCCACAATCCCTCTCTGTCTACTTTGTCGTATGTGTTTTCCAGATCCATGAATGCCATAAACACCTTATGGTCCTTCTCACAAGCCTTCTCTGCTATCTGTCTCACTGCAAATACTTGATCCGCACATTCTCTGCAACTCCTAAAGCCACCCTGTTCATCACTCACTAGGACTTCTGACATCTCTCTTACTTTCTTTAAAAGTAATAATTTTTCCGTATACCTTCCTTACCACTCTCAAAAAACTTATGTCACAATAATTCTTGCACTCACTTCGCTCACATTTATTTTTGTACTAGGGTACAATCACATCCTTTTTCCACTCTGCTGGCACAGTTTCACTCATTCATTCCTTGATACATATCTCCAACAAGCACTTCATTCCACTCTCTACACTACACTTAATCATCTCTGCATACACATCAACCCCAGCTGCTTTCCCATTTTTCAGCCACTTCACAGTGTTCTTCACCTGTGCCAGTGTCACGTCTCCTGGCACTGCATTCCTTCTCTGTACATTCATGTTGTTATTCATAAGTTGTCTCATTTCAAGGTTTTTCTCCTTTGGCATCAAGTCAGCCTCATATTGTATAATACTATCTGGCTTCCAGTGTCAGTGCTCTTACAGAATATAGTGCTTGCAGTCTTATTACGAAGCTTTTAATGCAGTGCTTGTAATATTAATGCTTTTAATATATGCTTGCACTCTTAGTGGTATATATATATACTTGCAGCGTTAGTACTCTTGCACTGAACGTGCTTGCAGTGCTGATACTAACATATGCTTGTTGTCTTAATGCTGTTAGTGCAGTGCTTGCAATGCTGGTGCTTTCTCGTTCTCAATGCTAAGTCTTTGAGACCTTCATGCCAGGTCTCTCAGTGATGTTAGAGGTGTAAGTGCTGTTTGTCCTGCACACACCAACTTAGGTATATACAGGTTTTTGACAAAATTTCTACACGAATACCTAGGCTGCTTCCCCCAAGGAAAGGAGGTAGCCGAGACAGGACGACACGCTCCCCATTTACTTATCCATTCAAACACATTCATTTGCATGTTAGCCCCAAAGGGGAGAACGGACAGATCCTCACCGCACCACACCGCACAAGGGTCAACTACACAATG
The DNA here is from genome assembly GCF_032717465.1 of Coenobita brevimanus. NCBI lineage: Eukaryota > Metazoa > Arthropoda > Malacostraca > Decapoda > Coenobitidae > Coenobita > Coenobita brevimanus. Next base: position 16,346,295 of record NC_137061.1, on the reverse strand, counting down.
CAATCAGTGACATCCGCAGCAGGGCCCGACGGCAGAACTGGTTTACCCCGGCCACATCATAACAGACCCATCCCCTTACCAGCACCTGACCTGACTAGCTGACTAGCTGATATATATGCAAAAAAACTCATTTTTTTTTTTTAATCATTTCAATGCCTGAAAAAAGTTTCCAGTGAAACACTGCAAGCCAATCTCATTAAAAAAAAAATCATAAGTTGTGAAAAACTGAGTAGTTTCTTTTGCCAAACTCTCAGCAAAGACCAAAAGTAACTGAACAAGATGGGTAGGCGGGCGACTAGCACCCGCCTCCCTTTGCTCGGCTTCTGTTATCTCCATCTCTTCATGTCTCTTGGGATGGCAGCAGCAGCATCATGGTGGGCCTCTGGGGTGGCATGGCAGCAGCATCATGTTGGGCCTCTGGGGTGGCATGGCAGCAGCATCATGGTGGGCCTCTGGGGTGGCATGGCAGCAGCATCATGGTGGGCCTCTGGGGTGGCATGGCAGCAGCATCATGGTGGGCCTCTGGGGTGGCATGGCAGCAGCATCATGGTGGGCCTCTGGGGTGGCATGGCAGCAGCAGCATCATGGTGGACCTCTGGGGTGCCATGGCAGCAGCATCATGGTGGGCCTCTGGGGTGGCATGGCAGCAGCATCATGGTGGGCCTCTGGGGTGGCATGGCAGCAGCATCATGGTGGGCCTCTGGGGTGGGATGCTTGAAGGCCCCTCATGTGGGATGGTGGCAGCAGCATTGTGCCAGGCCCCATGGATGGAATGGCAGCAAAGTCTCGTCAGGCCCCTCTGATAGGATGGATGCAGCATCTTGTCATGCTCCTCAAGGGGGGATGGCGGCAGAGTCTTGTAGGGCCTCTGAGGGGGAGGGCGTGGTGTCTGGTGGTGACTCTCAAGAGGATGATAGGAAGAGTCTTGTGGGGCCTCTGAAGGAGAGTTTAGGCAGTCTTGTGGGGCCTCTGAAGGGGATGGTTGGCAGTCTTGTGGGGCCTCTGAAGGGGATGGTAGGCAGTCTTGTGGGGCCTCTGAAGGGGATGGTAGACAGTCTTGTGGGGCCTCTGCAGGGGATGGTAGGCAGTCTTGTGGGGCCTCTGAAGGGGATGGTAGGCAATCTTGTATGGCCTCTGAAGGGGATGGTAGGCAGTCTTGTGGGGCCTCTGAAGGAGATAGTAGGCAGTCTTGTGGGGCCTCTGAAGGAGATAGTAGGCAGTCTTGTGGGGCCTCTGAAGGGGATAGTAGGCAGTCTTGTGGGGCCTCTGAAGGGGATAGTAGGCAGTCTTGTGGGGCCTCTGAAGGGGATGGTAGGCAGTCTTGTGGGGCCTTTGAAGGAGATGTTAGGAAGTCTTGTGGGGCCTCTTAAGTGGATGGTAGGCAGTCTTGTGGGGCCTCTGAAGGAGATGTTAGGAAGTCTTGTGGGGCCTCTTAAGTGGATGGTAGGCAGTCTTGTGGGGCCTCTGAAGGAGATGTTAGGCAGTCTTGTGGGGCCTCTTAAGTGGATGGTAGGCAGTCTTATGGGGCCTCTAAGGTGGAACTGTAACGGTCTTGTTGGGCCTCTGAAGGGGATGGTAGGCAGTCTTGTGGGGCCTCTAAGGTGGACCCACAACAGTCTTGTGGGGCCTCTAAGGTGGAACCACAACAGTTTTGTGGGGCCTCTAAGGTGGAACTACAACAGTCTTGTGGGTCCTCTAAGGTGGAACTACAACAGTCTTGTGGGGCCTCTAAGGTGGAATCACAACAGTCTTGCGGGGCCTCTCAAGGGGAAGACAGCACCATCTTGTGTGGCCTCTGAAGTGGAATGGCAGCAACATTTCAAGGAGCTGGCAGCAGTGTTAAGTGGGGCACGTGTCCTGGGGCTTCGGGGCAGTGGCTGTATCTCGTGGGCATTTCAAAGTAGCAGGTTGTCTCTTGGGGCTTCCTGCAGCAACAACTGGCATCTTGCAGCAGGCCTTCAGGATGGCAACAGTGTCTCTTGGGGCTTCCTGCAGCAGCAACTGGCATCTTGCAGGAGGCCTTCAGGATGGCAGCAGTGTCTCTTGGGGCTTCCTGCAGCAGCAACTGGCATCTTGCAGCAGGCCTTCAGGATGGCAGCGGTGTCTCTTGGGGCTTGATGCAGCAGCAACTGGCATCTTGCAGGAGGCCTTCAGGATGGCGGCAGTGTCTCTTGGGGCCTTGAGACTGTAGCAAAGTCTCTGGATGCATCTTGGTGTGCCAGCTGTCTCTTGGGTCCTCTAGGGGTGGAGATTGCATCCTGTGGGGTCACTTCAGGGTGGTGGCTGTCTTGTGGGTGTTGAGGGTGGTGGCTGTCTTGTGGGTGTTGAGGGTGGTGGCTGTCTTGTGGGTGTTGAGGGTGGTGGCTGTCTTGTGGGTGTTGAGGGTGGTGGCTGTCTTGTGGGTGTTGAGGGTGGTGGCTGTCTTGTGGGTGTTGAGGGTGGTGGCTGTCTTGTGGGTGTTGAGGGTGGTGGCTGTCTTGTGGGTGTTGAGGGTGGTGGCTGTCTTGTAGGTGTTGAGGGTGGTGGCTGTCTTGTGGGTGTTGAGGGTGGTGGCTGTCTTGTGGGTGTTGAGGGTGGTGGCTGTCTTGTGGGTGTTGAGGGTGGTGGCTGTCTTGTGGGTGTTGAGGGTGGTGGCTGTCTTGTGGGTGTTGAGGGTGGTGGCTGTCTTGTGGGTGTTGAGGGTGGTGGCTGTCTTGTGGGTGTTGAGGGTGGTGGCTGTCTTGTGGGTGTTGAGGGTGGCGGCTGTCTTGTGGGTGTTGAGGGTGGTGGCTGTCTTGTGGGTGTTGAGGGTGGTGGCTGTCTTGTGGGTGTTGAGGGTGGTGGCTGTCTTGTGGGTGTTGAGGGTGGTGGCTGTCTTGTGGGTGTTGAGGGTGGTGGCTGTCTTGTGGGTGTTGAGGGTGGTGGCTGTCTTGTGGGTGGTGTTGAGGGTGGTGGCTGTCTTGTGGGTGTTGAGGGTGGTGGCTGTCTTGTGGGTGTTGAGGGTGGTGGCTGTCTTGTGGGTGTTGAGGGTGGTGGCTGTCTTGTGGGTGTTGAGGGTGGTGGCTGTCTTGTGGGTGTTGAGGGTGGTGGCTGTCTTGTGGGTGTTGAGGGTGGTGGCTGTCTTGTGGGTGTTGAGGGTGGGGGCAGTGTCTTGGGGGACATGTTCAGGGTAGGGGCAGTGTCTTGTGTGTAGGGGCAGTGTCTTGGGGGACATGTTCAGGGTAGGGGCAGTGTCTTGGGGGCATCTACATGCCTTCAGGATAAAGTCTACATCTTTGGGGTCTCAATGGCAGCCTGAAGACTGTCCCTTCTCAGCCCAGCTCAGTGGCAATCCTGACACCACACCTGCACCACAAATGGAAGTGTTAGTATTTATGCTAATAACAAACACTGCTACCAATAAATAAATGGCTTCAGCCTTGGAATGCATTTCAGTTCCCTAATAGTTAACTTTTTTGTTACGTAACTTTCACTCAGCTTACTGATTGCCCTCCAGCCTTGCAGGGTTAAGTAATTACCCAGCCTCCAGCCTTGCAGGGTTAAGTAATTACCCAGCCTCCAGCCTTGCAGGGTTAAGTAATTACCCAGCCTCCAGCCTTGCAGGGTTAAGTAATTACCCAGCCTCCAGCCTTGCAGGGTTAAGTAATTACACAGCCTCCAGCCTTGCAGGGTTAAGTAATTACCCAGCCTCCAGCCTTGCAGGGTTAATAAGTCCTTATAACCCTCACAGAACAAACTTACTCATCATGATATTCATTACAGTAAATAACCTTCCATTGTTTTATCCAAGTCTACATTATTGCAATATCGTCCATGAACTAACAACTTGTCCAGACAGTTTTTGATCTGATATACTTGAGATCTGCTGTGGATAAATGAGGTTTATCTGCTGTGTGTGTGTGTGTGTGTGTGTGTGTGTGTGTGTGTGTGTGTGTGTGTGTGTGTGTGTGTGTTTATCTGTGGATTAATGAGGTTCATCAATTGGCAGACAATTACTGTTGTGTGTGTGTGTGTGTGTGTGTGTGTGTGTGTGTGTGTGTGTGTGTGTGTGTGTGTGTGTGTGTACAAGCTAAGTATACATGTAGGTAATAAAGTACACACGTATATAATAATAAAGACTGGTATAAGGGATCACTTGGCACAATAAATCTGGCAGTGTCTGCAATACAGTATAAAGTTCAGGGACAAAAGCAACTACAATGGATAGCAAAGCTGAATAAATCGGCTCAAGCTTAAAAATACAATAGTTAATGATTTATATGCCCTTGGCTAAGAATAGACTAAGCTGAATATAACTGCTGATGGCTAAATAATAATAATAATAATAATAATAATAATAATAATGGACACTGCACACCCCTAAGTAATGCTCTAATAATACTAGTACTAAGACAAGCCTCTTAATTAATGTGATCTATGCTGTATAATAATAATAATGATAATAATAATAATAATAATAATAATAATAATAATAATAATAATAATAATGGACACTGCACATTCCTAAGTAATGACCTAACCTGAAGTAATAATAATACTAGTACTAAGACAAGCCCCTTAATTAATGTGATATAAGCTGTATATAATATAATAATAATAATAATAATAATAATAATAATAATAATGATAATAATAATAATAATAATAACAATAATAATAATAGGAACACTACAAGCCCCCTTACCTATTCTTTGCTAAGCCAAACCAAACAGTGTTCATAATATACCAAACCAGTTATACAGAGAGAGATGAAGGCTGTGTCCTGCCTCTATCATTCTCTGGGGGAAGGTACGCTGCTCATGGGGCAACACAGGATTGCAGCAGGAAGGAATGCAAGGTTTACACTGAAGGAATTAATGGACTGGCTGCCTGGTTGTCTAGTGGGTTCAGGTGGCCCAACTAAATGTGTCCCATTCAAGGCTACCTGACTAATTATGTACTCTGTATTTTCAGGACAGCCTAGCCCAGGGCCCCTATTTTGTGCTGGGTCAACAGGACTGGCTGGATACTGCCAGGGGTGTTAACTATGTGTTCTCTGCCACCAGCAAACAATAAAACACACTAAACCAAGCTGCACTATTTCTCAGCCTCACTCTACACATTTGTCACGTCACCTGCCTCTGCATTAATTCGGGACAGTCTATAACGCTGGGTGGTAACCATATCAACAAATAATATGGGTCCAGTAATTCTGGAAAATGATAATGCTGGGTGGTAACCATATTGTCAAGTAACAGTATTGTATAGTCTACTATCATGGCCCTATTAACTGAGTGGAGACATATTCCACTTGAGGTGGCTCTACACTGAGTGACAAGCCAAATGGTTTCCTGTAATTTAGGACACGAGTGGTAACCAAACAGCCAAGTAACTTGTGTGGCAGCCTATTATGGTGCCCCTGTTAACTGGTTGGAGACAATGTGGTGTCCACCCAGGAACCATAGTCACTGGTTCTGGCAAGGCACTGTCAGTCACATGGCAATGTTGGTTCACTAAACAGGAGAGCCATGAAGTGGTGGCTGCTTGCTTGCAGTTGATGGGTCTTCTTGATCAGCCATACTGGTGGCTTATTTAGGTATGGCTTGGTGTGTGTCCTTAACCACACATAATCTGGATCTGATGCTGGTGAAAGTAATGCTTAATAAGTAACCCTGAAATTAACTTATCCCTCAGGGATATGGCACAACAGGAAGGCTGCCAGAGATCGAGCAGCATGGAAAGCCACCATTAGGTGACCAAGGCCTATACACGCAGGCAGGCTGGGGCCTTTATAAACTATACGATACAAGTATGACCACAGGTTTATGACACAACAGGAAGGCTGATGAGATTGAGCAGCATGGACAGGTACCATTAGGTGACAAGGCCTTGCACACAGGCAGGCTGGAGTTTTCATAAATTGTGCGATATTAGTATGATCACAGGTTTATTGGACAACAGGGAGGCTGCCAGAGATCAAGCAGCATGGACAGCCACCATTAGGTGATCAAGGCTGAGGGCATGCAGGCAGGCTGGAGCCTTTATAACTGGTACAACAGCATATCAACAAAGTACACATTTGCTGATGGCATTACTTGTACAGCCTACACCTGTGTGTTGTACTAATATAAACCTTCCCAAAATGGCTGGAATTCCATTTTGAACAAGAAGAATAATACATGTACACACTGCACAATCTGGTACAATGGACAACTGCTTTCTGTTGTACCATACGAACAATATCTTTGCACAATATCTATTGCCAGACGCCTCAATCCCGTGAGGGGTGGCCACAAATCACCTCCATGTCCCCCTGTCCCTGCCATTTCACTGCCCTCCCCCCAGCCCACACCCCTATATTATCTACAACAGTACAAAAGGTGACATTATGAGGGTAACAGTTTGTGCCTACATGAGATATGACATTAGTAACAATTATATATAGTGTTGCCAGGCTGAAGGGGGTAAATGCACTACATAAAGTAATGGAATACCATCACTGACATTGCTTTCTCAAAGTTATTTAGTCTTTTTTTTTGGGGGGGGGGAGGGGGCTTTTGAGGGGGAAAGGGGGAGCATTTTTTTTTTTTTTTTTAGAGGGAGGGGCCATTAGTTTTGGAGGGGGAGTGTGTGGGGTGTGGAGTTAGGGCAAATGATTAACCCACTGGCCTGGCTGCACAACTTGCACAGTCTACCCTACTCCAGGTTCATCATGTAAGTGTTTACATACAATATTCACCTGAGAGATAAGGCTGCCAGAAACCCAGCAGCATGGACAGCAGCCATTAGGTGACCAAGGCTGATGCCTGCAAGTATGTTGGAGCCTTTATAAACAAAACCAACTTCCTTTGCCTGCTACCTACACTGAGTGACAGGCCTAATGGTTTGCTGTAAGCCAGTACAATGCTGGCTGGTAACCCTATAACTACACTGAGTGACAGGCCTAATGGTTTGCTGTAAGCCAGTACAATGCTGGCTGGTAACCCTATAACTACACTGAGTGACAGGCCTAATGGTTTGCTGTAAGCCAGTACAATGCTGGCTGGTAACCCTATAACTACACTGAGTGACAGGCCTAATGGTTTGCTGTAAGCCAGTACAATGCTGGCTGGTAACCCTATAACTACACTGAGTGACAGGCCTAATGGTTTGCTGTAAGCCAGTACAATGCTGGCTGGTAACCCTATAACTACACTGAGTGACAGGCCTAATGGTTTGCTGTAAGCCAGTACAATGCTGGCTGGTAACCCTATAACTACACTGAGTGACAGGCCTAATGGTTTGCTGTAAGCCAGTACAATGCTGGCTGGTAACCCTATAACTACACTGAGTGACAGGCCTAATGGTTTGCTGTAAGCCAGTACAATGCTGGCTGGTAACCCTATAACTACACTGAGTGACAGGCCTAATGGTTTGCTGTAAGCCAGTACAATGCTGGCTGGTAACCCTATAACTACACTGAGTGACAGGCCTAATGGTTTGCTGTAAGCCAGTACAATGCTGGCTGGTAACCCTATAACTACACTGAGTGACAGGCCTAATGGTTTGCTGTAAGCCAGTACAATGCTGGCTGGTAACCCTATAACTACACTGAGTGACAGGCCTAATGGTTTGCTGTAAGCCAGTACAATGCTGGCTGGTAACCCTATAACTACACTGAGTGACAGGCCTAATGGTTTGCTGTAAGCCAGTACAATGCTGGCTGGTAACCCTATAACTACACTGAGTGACAGGCCTAATGGTTTGCTGTAAGCCAGTACAATGCTGGCTGGTAACCCTATAACTACACTGAGTGACAGGCCTAATGGTTTGCTGTAAGCCAGTACAATGCTGGCTGGTAACCCTATAACTACACTGAGTGACAGGCCTAATGGTTTGCTGTAAGCCAGTACAATGCTGGCTGGTAACCCTATAACTACACTGAGTGACAGGCCTAATGGTTTGCTGTAAGCCAGTACAATGCTGGCTGGTAACCCTATAACTACACTGAGTGACAGGCCTAATGGTTTGCTGTAAGCCAGTACAGTGCTGGCTGGTAACCATATAACCCAGCCAACTATTTATAATGCTGGGTGGTAACCATACAACCAATTAACATATACAATGCTGGGTGGTACCAATATAACCGATTAACATGTACAACGCTGGGTGGTAACCATACAACCAATTAACATATACAATGTTGGGTGGTAACCATATAACCAATTAACATATACAACGCTGGGTGGTAACCATATAACCAATTAATATATACAATGATGGGAGATAACCATATAACCAATTAATATATACAATGCTGGGTGGTAACCATATAACCAATTAACGTATACAGTGCTGGGTGGTAACCATATATCATATACCAGTATTGGCAGAAGTGCAGCCAACTACAGTGCAGTAAGTGGGTGGAGATGCAAATGTGGCATCCACCCATACAGCAAACCACACGTTTCCCAGTGCCACGCTGTTCTGAGGCGCTGTCAACTGCAAGGGAATACCAGTACACTGCATGGGATAACCGTGCAGGGGTTTCTTGGCTGTGGTTGATGGGTCTGCTCCACCAGCCAGTTCACTAACCAGCCATCAGTGTACAGAAAGCCTCAGTTGTAGCCTGGAGCAGCTCAATATGGGGAGTTGTGTCAATACTATGCAATCATTAGAGAAATACTTGTCAGTAATTCTTGCAGCAGTGGGTATGTTGAGAGGACCAATGATATTACCAGTCCAGCCAAGCAGCTTAGACAACAAGCTTTAGGGCCACACAAAACCTGCCTTGTATTAGCCAACTATTTCTCACTGAAATGATTTTAGCTTTGGAGGTGACAAGACCACTTTGTAAAGCAACGTGTCAATTAGGGTACAAAGAAAGTGGGTCTTACCTTGAAAGATGACACAAGCTACATCAAGCTGTTTGCCACTCGTTGTCCACACCTTTGCTCCTCGTTCAACTTCTCAGTATCGTTCATGTCTTCATCTCTTTCAACGTCATTATATACTGTAACCTTCTTCACTGTCTCCTCTTGCCTATCTTCTCACACCCTGAAAATATACACAGAAATAAGCAGGTAATAGGTAAGCCAATAGTACTATACTCTTTCCACTCTACCTGGCCCAGAGTTTTATTTTGTAGCTCATATCTCATACTTCAGTGGCAGAAAAACAATACTAGGGCTCGACATCCTTCCCACAGCACTTCTTTGTGACTAGCGTCATAAAAAGACAATACTATGGCTCTACATCCTTCCCATAGCACTTCTTTGTGACTAGCATCATAAAAAGACAATAGTATGGCTCTACATGCTTTCCATAGCACTTCTTTGTGACTAGCATCATAATAAAAAAGACAATACTATGGCTCTACATCCTTTCCACAGCACTTCTTTGTGACTAGCATCATACTCAATGACTACTGTGGCTCTACATCATAGCACTTCTTTGTGACTAGCATCATAAAAAGACAATACTATGGCTCTGCATCCTTTCCATTGCACTTCTTTGTGACTAGCATCATAAAAAGACAATACTATGGCTCTACATCCTTCCCAAAGCACTTCTTTGTGACTAGCATCATGCTCTACCATTACTCTAGTCTCATCTCAATATTCGTGACGGATAGATGCCAATTTTAGGCCAAGTTAGAGTAAAATGAGTCTAGCTGAAGAGGTTCCTAACACATCTTTCTTAGCTACTTAACATACTGATGTGATAGAAAGCATTAGGAGAAACACACTGAGGTGGTTTGGCCATGTACTGTAGAGAGGATAGAGAGCGAGACTAACTAGGAGAGTATGAGTGAGGTGGAGGGGGAAGCTGAGGATAAGACGGAGGGATGGAGTGGAGAGGTGTATGAGAGAGAGGGGTGTGAGCTGCAGGGAGGGCAGTGAAATAGCTGGGGACAGGGCAACATGGAGGTGATTTGTTTGTAGCCACCTCTTAGGGGATTAAGGCATCTGGCAATAGATAGATGGATCTTTGTTACTCTCCTACTTTACCTTAAGCTGGCCAAGAATGTCTAAACCTGAATAATAATCTGGCAGGGATTAAGGCACTGAATAAGGAAACTGCCAGAGATCGAGCAGCATGGAAAGCCGCCATTAGGTGACCAAGGGCGATGCATGCAAGCAGGTTGGAGCCTTAATATGATACAATAAGAACTGTGGCATGAAAACAACAATTACAGAATACTATAAACACTTGGGTATGAAGCTGAGAGACTAACTAGGAGAGTATGTAAATGAAGTGGAAGGGATAGGGGGAGACCAAGAATGAGATGGAGGGATGTAGTACAGGTATATGAGGGGGGGGGGATGCAGTTTTTGCAGTGAAATGGCAGGGGACAGGGTGACATGGAGGTGATTTGTTTGTGGCCACCCCTTACAGGATTAAGGCGTGTGGCTATAGACAGAGAGGCTAGCTAAGGAAATTACTGGACACTATAACCCCATAACTGATGTGATAACAGCTGAATAAAATGGTGTGGTGGCAGCAACAGTACAAAGTTATACTCTTTGTACTCTAACTTGGCCTAAAACTGACACCTCTCCAGCCTAAATGCTGCAGTGTAACAACAGACTGGGAGCACAATAGGATGCTAGTCACGAAGAAGTGCTAGGGAAGGGAGTCAGGCCTGTACCATTGTCTTTCTCTGCCACTGAGCTACGTGAGGTAGGCTGAAGGACGAAAATTTGGGCCAAGTTGGTGTGACAGAACTATAGTTACACTGGATAGGGGTAAAAAAAATACTCCTGCAAATTGGAGGGGAATAAGGCATGCTGAAGGAATTGATGTTACTGTTTGGCAGCCTGGTGGTGTAGTGGGTTAAGGTGGTCAGGCAGATGTGTTGAGGTACATGCAAGGGTAGGCAGCTAAGCACAAAGGTACACCTGGGACGAGAGTGTGACCTCAGGTAAGTATGGTTGCCAGAGATTGAGCAGTGTGGAGAGTCAACTAGGCACTGCCAGAGATCGAGCAGTATGGAATTCAACTAGAGGCTGCCAGACATCAATCAGTGTGGAGTATTAACTAGAGGCTGCCAGAGATCGAGCAGTGTGGAGTGTCAACTAGGCACTGCCAGAGATTGAGCAATGTGGAGAGTTAAGTAAGGTTGCCAGAGATCGAGCACTATGGATAGTCAACTAGAGGCTGACAAAGATTGAGCAGTGTGGACAGCCAACTAAGGCTGCCAGAGATCGAGCAGTGTGGAGCGTCAACTAGAGGCTGCCAGAGATTGAGCAGTGTGGAATATCAACTAGAGGCTGCCAGAGATCGAGCAGTGTGGATAGTCAACTAGTCACATAAATTTCGTGCTGGTGCAACACAGGATTGGATGGACACCACAAGGGGTATAACGAACCATGTAGCCAAGACTAAATACTAAAGCACTTATTGTACCTCTTAATGAAATGTGTGTGTGTGTGTGTGTGTGTGTGTGTGTGTGTGTGTGTGTGTAACAAAAGGTCAATATTTCACCCACAAACTTTCCTTTGGTGGCTAATATTCATAATGTGAGAGGCTTGCTGTGTCTCCCTAACCACAGACAATCTCTCAATAGGATGCTTAAGGAAGGCAGATAATGAGTCCTAAGCTACAGAAATAAACCCACTCCCTGTATACAAATCCTATATGACATTTACTGATACATTACTTGACTACACCCAACACGCTTGTATCTCACTAATACAACGCTGCTCAAAATGCTGCCTGAATTCTGCCCTTTTCAATTTCACAGCCAAAAACTTCCTAAAGGCTGTAGGTACTGAGCAAGCTGGTGTAATTAATGGAGACACACTTCTGCTTTATCATTCTTATCAATAATTATTGGCCATTACAAACATCAGGGGCTGGGTCACGAGGCACACCCAAATGACCTGGCACGAGGTCATACAGTGTGATCTCAGGGATATGGGACTGAACAGGGAGGCTGCCAGAGATTGAGCAGTGTGGAGAGCTGCCATTAGGTGACCAAGGCTGACACGTGCAAGAATGATGGATCCTATAAATGATACAATACTAACAGAGTCACTTCAGGATAAAGGACTGAACGGGGAGGCTGTCAGAGATTGAGCAGTGTGAAGAGCCACCATTAGGTGACCAAGGCAGACACTTGGCAGCAGGTTGGAGCGTTTCTAAATGGTACAAAGTGTTGCCATCCACTATTAGTGGTAAGAGTCAGTACACTACCTTGAGTACAGTATATGCTTGGCTACCATCAACCCTGGCAGGTACGTCCATAAGTACAATGTACCACAACACTTATCACTTCAAAGAAATTCACCCACAACTATAGACAATATGTGCTGACATTGATGGCTACAACTATTACACTACTATTACACTACTATACACAATGCTGACATTGATGGCTACAACTATTACACTACTATACACAATGCTGACATTGATGACTACAACTATTACACTACTATTACACTACTATACACAATGCTGACATTGATGGCTACAACTATTACACTACTATTACACTACTATACACAATGCTGACATTGATGACTACAACTATTACACTACTATTACACTACTATACACAATGCTGACATTGATGGCTACAACTATTACACTACTATTACACTACTATACACAATGCTGACATTGATGGCTACAACTATTACACTACTATTACACTACTATACACAATGCTGACATTGATGACTACAACTATTACACTACTATTACACTACTATACACAATGCTGACATTGATGGCTACACTATTACACTACTATTACACTACTATACACAATGCTGACATTGATGGCTACAACTATTACACTACTATTACACTACCATTTTCTTCATTAAGTCACCAGCAACAGTAGGGAGGTGAACCACGTACAATCTCAATTTGGGGATTTAGTACAACAAAGGATGAACAACTTTTTATATATTATCAGTAAATCTCAAAATGGGAATATATTAAAAAGATGAAGTCTGATTCTTATATTTATCAGTAAACAGTCTCAAAATGGATTTATAAAGATCAAGTGAGTTTCTGAGTAAATCTCTACGGGGATTTATTACAAGGAAGTTGGAGTCTATCTTTTAATCTGTAAATAATCCAGCGCTGGATATGTTTAGAATAATTTAAATCTATCTATTGCCAGACGCCTTAATCCTATACGGGGTGGCCACAAACAAATCGCCTCCACGTCGTCCTGTCCCCCGCTATTTCACTGCCCTGCTCCCAACTCACACCCCCCTCACACATATACTTCTCCACTCCATCCCTCCATCTCACCCACCAAACACCTTATTCATATATGAGTAAATAATCTCTACTGGGATTTATTACAAGGAAGTTGGAGTCTATATTGTAATCAGTAAATAATCCAGCGCTGAGCATGTTAACAATAATTTCAATCTTCCCGCCAAACACCGTAGAGAATATTAATGGGCAGGTGAAGGTGTGTCAAGCAATTGGACACACAATTTCTTACAAGCAGGGAGCAGTTTGTTGTACATTTTTCACTACATAATCCAGCACTGAGGATTAATTTGTCAAGGACTTTCTTTTATTATTAACTAGTCTGCATTATTTCACCATCCACCCACTTGATGCAGTGCTGCCTACATCCTTCACCTTTATTCTATTTGTCTGTCCTCCTCTCTTCCTATTTCTCCCATCTTTTCTGCCCTTTTTTATTACTTTCCTTTACAGGTGGTTTTACACTGAGTGAAAAGCCAGATGGTTTCCTACAAGCCGGGGAGCCATTTACAACGCTGGGTGGTAACCATATAACCAAGCCATACATTCCCTCTGCCAGGTGGGTTGGCAGGGGGCCAGTGCCCCTCCCCGTAAAACAAGACAAACAGCCACCCCTTACGGGATTGTGGCGGCGGGTTATACATTTTTTGCCCATAAAATGACCTTGGGTTTTATGGCAACAAGACTCCTGTTTAAAGCAATGTGTCAATTATGGTTAAGAAAAGTTAAGTGTCACCTTGGAGGATGTCGAGTACATGTATGATGGCAGCAGCTACATCAAGTTTCATACTCGTTGTCCATATCTTTGCTCCTCCTTGTTCAACTCTTGTCTTCGTTCTACCTTGTTAACCTTCCATCATCCATCTTCACCTCGTTCAGACTCATTACTACAACCGTCTTCTGTTTCTCCTCTTCTGTATCAGTCTTTGCCACATCCTGAAATAATAATAACAGTAAAAACATCTGTAGCCAGACACCTTAATCTCGTAAGGGGTGGCCACAAAAATGGCCTCCATGTCACCCTATCCCCCTCCATTTCACTGCCCTGCACCCAGCTCACACCCCCCTCTCTCATATATCTTTCCACTCCATCCCTCCATCTCCTCCTCCATCTACTCCTCCACCTCACTCACATACACTCTCCTTGTTAGTCTCTCACTCTCCGTATAATATATATGTATGTAATAGGTTACTGAGACGTTAACAAAAGACTAATAATATTCTGACTAGCACAAGAGACCCTTAGCACATCTGAGTTATTTTGTGTATATATTGCATCTTATCTATACTCCTTTGACATTACCTTGGACCAGATTTTTGTCCTTTTGCAGCTTATTTCACATAGCTCTGGCAGGACAAGACAATACTATGGCTCTACAGCCTTTCCAAAGCACTTCTTTGTGACTAGCATCATATTCTAGTGTTGATCAGTGACAGGATAAGACAATACTATGGCTCTACAGCCTTTCCACAGCACTTCTTTGTGACTAGCATCATATTCTAATCTACTGTACCCACACATTCCAGGGCAAAAGATGGCAATTTTAGGCCAGGAGTAAAGATGGTATAGTATGTTTATTCCTTTGTAAATATTAATAAAGACTGCATAAATAACAATGGAAATAGCATGCCATATACACACACTGTTGAAGAGGTAAGCCAGGAAACCATTTACAACGCTGGGTGGTAACCATATAACCAACTCAAATGTGTTTCCTACGTGTCAACAGGTGGGTTGGCGGGGGGTTAGTGCCCCTCCCTGTAAAACAACTAACTCAACGACAAACCCCCACCCCCCTTACCCAATTATGATGTCTGGCTAAAGATAGATGGATGTGTTACAGAAAATGCACCATTTACATCTATCTACCTATTGCCAGCTCCCTTAATACTGTAAGGGGTGGCCACAAACAAATCACCTCTATGTCACTCTGTCCCCTGCTATATCATTGCCCTTCTCCCAGCCTACACAGCATATCTCTCTCATATGCCTCTCCACTCAATCCCTCCAACTCCTCCTTGGTCTCCCCTTCCCTCTCCCCTCTCCACCTCACTCACATACACTCTCCTTATTAGTCTCTCACTCTCCATCCTCTCCACATGGCCATATACACAAACAGCTAAAGAAGATGTGTTAGGGAACCTGCTACTCTCACAATGCACATCTTAACTACAGCCTGAAAGCTGACCCAATTGGACCCAAGAGGCTGCAAGGTGTGGTCATTTTTGGCCACGAGTAATTAGGTAAGCGGTGGCAAGAACTGGTGATGTTGAGGCTTGACTGCTGAGTGAATGTAACAAAGGTGAGCAACTGCAACCAATGACTACACAACACTGCAATAAATCATGACATTGTTATAAATAAACCCTGCAATAACTGACAAACCCTGCAATAACTGACAAACCCTGCAATAAATGACAAACCCTGCAATACTTGACAAACCCTGCAATAAATGACAAACCCTGCAATAAATGACAAACCCTGCAATAAATGACAAACCCTGCAATAAACAAGAGTGCACTGCAATAAACAACAAAGCACTGCAATAAACAACAAAGCACTGCAATAAACAAAGCACTGCAATAAACAACAAAGCACTGCAATAAACAAAGCACTGCAATAAGGTATAATAGAATGCAGCAATAAATGACAAGTCTGGTGATACAAGCAAAACTTAAAGACCCTTATTCTTATCTGGTAAGGAGGCTCCCTAACACCTCTTCTTTGCTGATTTAGTTTTGGATATGGCTGGTTAATATCCTTTGTATGTTACCTATGCAGTATATGGCAATGTTAGGATTTAAGCAACACAATAGGAGTATAAGATGTAATATGCAAAATAAATCACTTACAACAATGGTGTTAGGGTGCACAGGGACACTGGGTTATCCTATTCAGCCCACACATTTAACCAAAGTTGGCTGTGGAAGGTGTGATGTGTGAAAATCAGAGGTAGGGTTGACGGAGGCAGACTGAAGAAGACCTGGGATGAGGTCACAGTGTGACAACCTCAGGGATATGGGGGGAACTGGGACGTTGCCAGAGATCAGGCAGCATGGAGAGCTGCAATTAGGTGGCCAAGGCTGATGCATGCATGTTGAGGCCTTTATAAACAGTACAACTGAGGGTGACGTCCATTCTGGTATTTTTACTATCAGACTTATTCAGGCTAGAGGTGTGATACTGAACCAATTTATTACAGCTGTATCTAACTTCTGTTTAAAATGTTTATCCCAGGCTGAATAAAAAGTGATTACAAACCAAGCTGAATGAGTTAGGTCAAGAGGGACCAGTTACTTGCCCCATAGCAGGATTTCCTGCCTCCAACCACCCCACAGAATGACTGATTGATTTAATGACACCCTAACCCCTCCCCCTCCAAGCAATACTCCAACCACCCCACACACCCTAACCCCCCCCTCCAAGCAATACTCCAACCACCCCACACACCCTAACCCCCCCCTCCAAGCAATACTCCAACCACCCCACAGAATGACTGACTGATTTAATGACACCCTAACCCCCCCCCTCCAAGCAATACTCCAACCACCCCACACACCCTAACCCCCCCCCCTCCAAGCAATACTCCAACCACCCCACAGAATGACTGACTGATTTAATGACACCCTAACCCCCCCCCTCCAAGCAATACTCCAACCACCCCACACACCCTAACCCCCCCCTCCAAGCAATACTCCAACCACCCCACAGAATGACTGACTGATTTAATGACACCCTAACCCCCCCCCCTCCAAGCAATACTCCAACCACCCCACACACCCTAACCCCCCCCTCCAAGCAATACTCCAACCACCCCACACACACTACCCCCCCCCTCCAAGCAATACAACAACCACCCCCACACACCCTAACCCCCCCCCCCTCCAAGCAATACTCCAACCACCCCACAGAATGACTGATTGATTTAATGACACCCTACCCCCCCCTCCAAGCAATACTCCAACCACCCCCACACACCCTAACCCCCCCCCTCCAAGCAATACTCCAACCACCCCACACACCCTAACCCCCCCCTCCAAGCAATACTCCAATAGATCAAGGTAGGTAAAAACTAACAGCCTTTCTCACTTCACACAAACACCCACCCATCTCCATCTGTAATGCTGGGTTGCAACAATAAGTTAACACCAGAGTAGGTTAATTGTGAAAAGGTGCTAGGCAAAGGTGGTACAGCTGTAACACTGCATTTCTACCACTTATAAATTACATAACTTAAAGAAACCTGGAGCAACTCAAGGTGAAAGAACTACACACTCCTTTCCTGAAGTATAAGGAAGAAGTAGAAATAAGACATCACCCACAATGACTGAGATTAAGCAATGAACAAGGAAGAGGTAGAAATAAGTAGAAGTGGTAGCAGTAGTAGAAATAAGAAGTAGAGACATGACATCACCCACAATGACTGAGATTAAGCAATGAACAAGGAAGAGGTAGAAATAAGTAGAAGTGGTAATATCTGGTAGAAACCAGGAAGTAGAAACATGCCATCACCCACAATGATGGTGGCTTAAAAAGGTTTAGCAAAGGAAAAGGGCAAATTTCTGACCAGCAACAAGGAGCTATACTGACATGCAAACAACACTAAGGCAACATTCAGTTTCTTACCAGCAATATAGTGAAGTCTGCCTGATGCCACAGACTGCCTTCCATCCTCAATCCTGTCTTCATTTTCCCAGAATTCCATTCCTGTCCACTCCTCTTGATGCTGTTCATTCCTATCCACTCCTCACATCCCGTTCCTTGTCTAGTCCACTCTGGCTTCCACTCAAGGACAGCCTCTTCCACTCTATTCTTTTCAACCTTGTCTGTTGATCCTGTAAGAAAACCCAGTGTGTAAGAGGAAAGATTCATATATATATATATATATATATATATATATATATATATATATATATATATATATATATATATATATATATATATATATATATATATATATATATATCTTTACACTCAAGGCATGAGTCTACTGCCAGACACCTTAATCCTGTAAGGCAGCGTTTCTTAACCTGGGGTGCAAGCACCTCCAGGGGGTGCTGAAATCAATTTTAGGAGGTGCTGGAAAATGCTGCATTATATTTTTTCTTACTGGATTTGCTTAGTATTGGCATCCTTGATTTTTTTTTTTTTTTTTTGTGGGGGGGCACAGTATAAAATAAACCGTCAGGCAGTAGTTCACTTTACTTTAACCCTGCAGTAGTTTAGCAACTGCAGTCCCAGTAACCAGATGTAGAGGGGTGCTGGACTGACACCTTATTACAAGGGGGATGCTGAGGTCGGAAAAGGTTAAGAAACGCTGCTGTAAGGGGTGGCCACAAACGAATCGCCTCCATGTCACCCTGTCCCCTGCCATTACACTGCCCTCCCCCACTTCACACCACCCTCACTCATATATCTTTTCACTCCTCGTCATTCTCAGCCTCCCCCTCCCTTTCCCCCTCTTCACCATACTCACATAAACTCTCCTCATTAGTCTCTCGCCCTCCATGCTCTCCACATGGTCAAACCAGCTCAATGTATTTCTGCTAACGCTTTTTATCACATCAAGGCACGTGTACAAACAGCATAATGGTAAAACACTAACAGCCAATCCAGCCACACGACCAATGAAGAAATGTTGGAAATCTTGGCCAGACCAATTATGCATACGGTGAAATAAAACTGAGTGAAAGCCTACATGACAGCACTTTTATCAATGAAACACACACACACACACACACACACACACACACACACACACACGCGTTTTAGGTGTGATCCACTTACAGTATTTGATGTACTGCTACCTACTCCTTCCTTCACCTTTATCATTATTATTTTATGTCGGTCCTCCTCTCTTCCTATTTCTCCCACCTTTCCTCTCACTTTTTAATACTCTTCTTCCCTATTCAGGTGGCTTCCTGTAAGCCAGGAAACCATTTACAACGCTGGGTGGTAACCATATAACTAACCCATACGTGTTCCCTGTCAACAAGTGCCCCTCCCCATAAAACAACTGAAGACAAACGGCCACCCCTTACCCGATTATGGCGTCTGGCTAGAGATAGATAGATAGATACGGGATTATGGCGTCTGGCTAGAGATAGATAGATAGATACGGGATTATGGCGTCTGGCTAGAGAAAGATAGATAGATACGGGATTATGGCGTCTGGCTAGAGATAGATAGATACGGGATTATGGCGTCTGGCTAGAGAAAGATAGATAGATACGGGATTATGGCGTCTGGCTAGAGAAAGATAGATAGATACGGGATTATGGCGTCTGGCTAGAGATAGATAGATAGATTCGGGTTTATGGCGTCTGGCTAGAGATAGATAGATAGATACGGGATTATGACGTCTGGCTAGAGAGAGATAGATAGATACGGGATTATGGCGTTTGGCTGTAGATTGATTCTCGTCAGTTAAGGCAGCTCCCTAACACCTCTTCCTTTGATTTAGTCTGGGATAGGGATGGCTGTGTTATTGTTGTCAGTTAAGGCAGCTCCCTAACACCTCTTCCTTTGATTTAGTCTGGGATAGGGATGGCTGTGTTATTCATGCACAGTGTGGCAAAACTGGCAGGATTTCTATAACAAGGGAACAGTACGGTAAGAGAATATGGACCTAAATGAAATACTGTAGAGGAATTTTTATCTTATTCTGGCAAAACTTGGATGCTGAAAACACTACAAACTTGCCTAACAGACTAGGCATTGTTACCTACACTAATCTGTCTATCTGTCTATTGCCAGACGCCGTAATACCGTAAGGGCTGGCCAGAAACATATAGCCTCCATGTTGCCCTAGCCCTACCCCCAGCTCACACCCCCCTTCTCTTATATCTTTCCACACCATCCCTCCATCTCATCCTTGGCCTCCCCCTCCCTCTCCTCCCCACTTCATTCGCAAGTACTCTCCTTTTTAGTCTCTCACTCACTTATACTAAGGAAAAAATAATACTAACATGCCCAATTAGAGCACCTACAACTAATCAGTGTCTCTTCTAAGCATTCAGAAAGCAACTTAACATTGTATAATTGGGTATTTTTACACTGGAAGTTTCCTTCTAATTCTATCCTTTGCCCAGGTCTCTCTCAGATATATGGTTAGATCAAAACAATGACCAAAACTCTGGTGGCCTAAAATCAAGCTAACCTATAAATACAAAAAGTACCAATTCATAACGTAAGCTGAAGGGGATTAAATACTGTGCTGATAAATGCTCAGGTTTGTATTAATTTTTAGTTTGGGTACAGTAGTTGATAATTTGCATAAACATTGTCTAATAATTCTCTTCTATTTAACCCTCTGGCCGCCACCTGTCATTTCTCGGTCATTGCCCTGGACGCGGCCTAAGTCCCTAAAAAATCAAAGTGCTAATTATAACTTTGTTGCTACTTTTATAATAGGACATGACGGTGAAGTTTCCATTTGTTGCTGTGATAATGGCCAAAAATGCACCTTTCGATGAGAGAATTTCATTTTCTGAGAATAAATGCAATAATAATTAATTTTTGTTATTGTATACATTAGAAAGATGACGATATTATTTACTTCAAGCAAGGTTTTTCACTTGTATATGTACACTACAGTAGACACATGTATGCTGTTTGCTGTCACATAATACAAATCAAAACTTACTGTATTTGTATAAAAAAATAAAAAAAAAGATGTGTGGAGGTAAATGTGTTTTTTCGCCTGTGGACTGCAGTTGCCTGACGTGTCATGTGGAATAATTAGTAGGGCCACCACAGTCACCTAACGTGGCCAAAGGGTTAAAAATGGATAGGTTTTTACCATTTATTATAATTCTGACTACAATTTCCATGCATCCCTCCCAGGCAAAATGTTATATCACAAAACATTACAAACTGCATGTTAGAAGAGAAACAACCTAACCCAATCAAACATAAATACCTACCTTCATAATTAGGGTTTGCAGAAAGCATATGACAGGGTGGATAGACAAGGATTGTGTAAAGTATTAAGAATATATGGAGTAGATGGGAAGTTGTTGAATGCTGTGAAGAGTATGTATGATGGTGCTAAGGCTGCAGTGCGTGTGGATGGTGAACTGAGTGAATTTTTCTCTGTGAAGGTTGGGTTGAAACAGGGATGTGTCATGTCTCCATGGTTGTTCAATCTGTACATGGATGGGGCAATAAAAGAGGTACAAGGTAGGGTAGTGGATGTTGGAGTGGCCCTGGTGAGAGAGGGTAGTGTTTGGAAACTCCCTGTACTGTTGTTTGCAGATGATACTGTGTTGTTGAGTGAAGACGAAGGGGAGCTGCAAGGCTTGGTGGATGAGTTTCGGAGAGTGTGTAAGAAACGGAATCTAAAGGTGAATGTAGGGAAGAGTAAAGTGATGGTCTTTGAGAGAGGTGAAGTCAGTGTATGTACAGCGAGGTTGGATGGTGAGGAATTGGAAAATGTGAGTACGTTTAAGTACTTGGGTAGTGTGATGAGTAAGGATGGAGGTTTGGAGGGTGAAGTGCTTGAAAGGGTACAGCAGGGAAGAAAGGTTGCTGGTTCTTTGAAAGCAGTGATAAGAAACAGGGAAGTGAGCATGGAAGTGAAGAAGTTACTACATGACAGTATTGTGATACCAACTCTAATGTATGGAAGTGAAGCTTGGACGTTGTTGGAAGGACACAAGTCAAGAGTGAGAGCAGTGGAAATGAGTTATTTAAGAGGAGCCTGTGGAGTCACATGGAGAGACAGGCTGACGAATGAGGATATAAAGGATCGTTGTGGTGTGGATGTGGATGTGATAGGAAGCGTTATGAGGAACACACTGAGGTGGTTTGGCCATGTGGAGAGGATGGAGGGTGAAAGACTGACGAAGAGAGTGTATGTGAATGAGGTGGAGGGGGGAGGAGGGCGGGGGAGGCCGAGGATGAGATGGAGGGATGGGGTGGAGAGGTATATGAGAGAGGGGGATGTGAGTTGGGAGCAGGGTAGTGAAATGGCGAGGGACGGGGCGATTTGGAGGCGATTTGTTTGTGGCCACCCCAATCGGGATTGAGGCGTCTGGCAATATATATATATATATATATATATATATATATATATATATATATATATATATATATATATATATATATATATATATATATATATATATATAGAGACATATATATATATATATATATATATATATATATATATATATATATATCCATCATCAAATCCTACATTGCCCCATGAGGAGCGTAGGAGCCCGGGGCTAGGCAGTTGGTCTCGACATTTAAGATGAGAGTGACCAGCCTAACTCATCTGAATGGCATTACATGAGCAATCAACCCCAACCATCCCTTGGATATAAACCTTCACAGGCTCAATGCGACTGGAATGCAATAATTGCCCACTGAACCACCAGGTGCCAAAATTTGGCTATATAGTTACCACCCAGCATAGTAACCGGTTTCCTGGTATACAAGAAACATTTGCCATGTCACTCAGTGTAGAGTCACTCACAGGCAAAAGTAATAGGAAAGAATGAAAGAAAGAAAGACAGAAGAGGGAGTGTAAAGTCACCCGTAGGCAGAAGTACAAGGAAAGTATGAAGGAAAGAAAGACAGAAGAGGATGGAAGGAATAAGGATGGAAGAGAGGAAAGTGCAGAACCCCGAGAGCAGCACTACATCGAGTGAGTGGATGGTTAGAGTCCCCACCTACCACAATATATATATATACATATATATATATATATATATATATATATATATATATATATATATATATATATATATATATATATATATATATTCTTATTATGGGATGGGTTTGGTGATTTCAAGGACAATATTCTATAGAGTGTTTGAGGGTAAAAGCTGTCTTTCTGGTGGCTTGAAATGTTCTGGGTTAGCCTGAGTGGCATCATCTGACGGGTTGTGTAAACAGTCAGAGCAAGTCAGGGATTACACAAGGGTTTCATTTATATGACAATAAACGATGTGGAAATGGGACGCTAAAACCAATATACCATACGTGACTGTGTCCCAGGAATCCATTTACTCTGTAAGGTGGCAACCATACAACAATTTTGCGCCTGGTGGTCTACTTGGCTAAGGCGCTCCAACCCGATGGTGACTGTGTTTCCGTCTGAGGAAAGTGAGCGTTTATTGCTCAAATAATGTCACTCAGTGGCGTGTGAGGTTGATCACAATTACCATTAATGTCGGAACTGAGCAGCCTAGCCCAGGTCCCTACCGTCCTGATGAGGCAAGACAGGGTTCGATAATGATGATGATAGTTATTATTGTCCCATTATATAACAATAAACATGTCATCCCCTACTTATTTCAATAAATTTTTTTGTTTCCAATACTGGTATAAATAAGTTAACCAATGTAATTACACACCAATGCTGCAGTAACCCGACAAGGGTAAGAATACTATTTAAAAATTATTTTCATTCCCACAGCTCTGTTCCTCCACACAGCTAAACATCCAGTTCATCAGCGCCACCCCGACCTTCACACATGTACACACAGACCTGTGTGTGTGTGTGTGTGTGTGTGTGTGTGTGTGTGTGTGTGTGTGTTTGCATATGAACGGAAAGATCATATACATGTTTGATTGGTGGTAGGCGGTGGAGACCATCATCCACTCACTAAATAAAGTGCTGCCAACTTCTTCTTTCACCTTTATTATTTAATGTGTGTCTGCCCTCCTCTCCTTCTATATCCCTCACACTTCCTGTCACTTTTTTATTATTTTTCTTTCTCTTCAGGTTAAATTTACACTTATTGACAAACCTAGTGATATCCTGAAACAAAGGAAACCAGTCACAACGCTGGGTGGTAACCATATAAACAAATAATGGGTTGATATGGAGCCTACTATGGTCCCCTCTGCTAACTGGGTGGGGAGTTGCATATGTGCGCTCATCAGGGAAGCAAACATCCCAACTCTTTCCCGCACCTTACTGTGTCGAGGCGCTGCAAGGGAACATCGGCTCACTCAACAGGACAGGCCTGCGGGGCAGGTTGCTTGCCTGCGGTTGATGGGTCAACTCGGCCACACAGACCGGGGAGCTCAACAACAACACAGTGTTTGAGGGACTATCGAATGCGAAGTCACACGAAAACATAATTAAGTGAAGTGTGGTCACCGCCGTTATACAGAGTGGTCAACATTTACCCGAACCACAGAATCACAGGGACGTAACGCTGCAATTGTGAGGTCGCGATATCCCTTGCTTTTTGCTGTAAACCAGTGAATTTATTCCCTAACATGAATGCTACTGTATATTGTTTAAGCCGTTGTTAAACCAGTTTCTGCCATAAAACACATCGACCTTATACTTGTTTTACTCTAACCTGGCCCTAATTTTCGTCATCTTGTAGCTTATTTGTCATAGCTCAAAGGCAGAAAAAGACAATACTACCACTGTACAACCTTTTAATCACTGTCTAGTGTTAATGTATCACAACAACTCGGCATTAAGTCCTTCTACATGGCAACTTTAGGTCAGGTTGGAGTAAAAAGAGTATAGTTTATTGTAGCAGGTCGTCGAGATAGTGACTCGCAGTCCAGTAAGGACAGGACAGACTCGATGCCCCCCATCTCGTGTGGCCCAACCGTACAGACAGAGAAATAAGTGTCTTCCCAAAGTGTGACGAATACACAGCGGAAAAACGGAACCATCTCCAACACGCACTAGTTATAGCCATGGTTTTCATTGTATTTCACAAAATGTAAATTTTCCTCAGACGTAACAGGGAAGATACTCGTATTTGTTTCTTTGACTATACATATACAACAATTTTATCATCAATCGGCCCAGAAATACAAGTGTTTGGTCGTGACAATGAGCGCTGGTGAGAACACCAACACTAACAAGAAACACGAAAAAATATATTTCCCCTTCAGAAAACACAACACTGCTTCCTAGTACTAACAACAAGCAATCTCTCTCTCTCTCTCTCTCTCTCTCTCTCTCTCTCTCTCTCTCTCTCTCTCATAAAATTGATCTGTTTCATCGTTCCACAGTCACAAGTGTTGACAGACGGACAGGTATTATAGTGCTTTGTGGGGCTGAGTGTCTTTTAGTCTCCTTACCTTCTCACCTTTCTCCTTCACCCTTAAAAATAAAATAGTTTCAACCCACATCATTTTTATTTTCTTTCTGATGCAACGAGACGCATTTTTCAGGTTAGGAGAGTCCCCTGGCAGTGACTGGATCCTTCAACGGTGTAATTAATCCCTCCTCCAGTTAGAAAATTCATCTTAAACTGAAACAGAAACTGCCAAGAATTCGAAATATTAATCATCATCATCATCATCATCATCATCATCATCATCATCATTATCATCATCACCATCATCATCATCATCATCGTAATCATCATCATCATCATCATCATCCGGACCTCCTTTCCCGCCGTAGGGCAGGGGTGAGGAGTAGCAACGTGTGGACAGCCTAAATTTGCCCAGTCCAGTTGGCCACGCTTCCATTCACTCATCATTCAGGCCCCCGGAATCCTGGCTCTATCGGATACATCTAAAAACATTCACCACGCTCTGCAGTTTCACATAATCGTATCCGATAGAGTCAATCCAGACGCTGCAATGTTAAAGAGGGGTGCCAAAATCCCTGATCATGCACTTCTCACAACATTCATCCAGCCAGCTCGATCTCCTCTCAGTTCCCTAGCCTGACTGACTTCCAAACCTCTCTTCCTCACACATTCATCCACCAGAATCTCTCCACCTTCTCCTTGGCCTACCTCGCCTTCCCCGTTTGAATTCGCTCAGATATACCTTTTTCACCACTCTATTGTTATCCATTCTCTCCACATGACCATACCATCTCAGTACACTCTCTTCGATTTTGGTGTCCACCGACTTCCTCACTCCACACCTTTCACGATCACATTATTTCGTATTCCCCCCACCCTCTGTACTCCACAAACATTCCTCAGCAGTCCCATCTCCACTGCTCTTACTCATGACTTTTCATTTTCATGCCACAGCATAGTCTCACATCCATATGATAACGTTTTTGAGTTATAAGGTCTAGTATTTGACCTTACCTTGACTTTTGAAGGATCGTTCTCGAAATCAGACTCCTTCATCCTTGCTTTATCATTAACCCCTTCACAAAATTTGGTCTAAATCCTTAACCTGTTCTTACCATGTGACCATGATCTTTTACCAATTGTTTGCAACATAACAGGTCAACCCCTTGACTTATCCTCAACCCTTCCACCAAGTTTGATCTAAATTAAGTCAGAGCTGTTTTAGATTATTTTCTCTCGCACAGACCCACGCACAGAAACTAATAAAATTATTCACACACACACACACACACACACACACACACACACACACACACACACACACACACACACACACACACACACTTGTGCTTGCTGTTAATGTATACTCTTCACATCTGCATCTGATGCAAGTGAGGAGTTGATGGTAACTACCGGTGTTGTAGTCAAGGCCAGGCACCTCGAGACCAAGACCAAGACCAAGACCAGACCCTCCGAGACCAAGACCAAGACCAAGACCAGACTCTCCGAGACCAAGACCAAGACCAGACCCTCCGAGACCAAGACCAAGACCAGACCCTCCGAGACCAAGACCAAGACCAAGACCAGATCCTCCGAGACCATGACCAAGACCAGATCCTCCGAGACCAAGACCAAGACCAAGACCAAGAATTTATGTGTCTGCTGACTGAATGAAAAGTAGCTGCAGCCTGCAGGTGCTGCACTGCTGGTCAGTTTTCACGGGCGTCTCGGCCCCTCAAGTGAGTGCACTAGTACCCCAATCACCGAGTTGCAGATTATGTATCGATGTGATACTCAACACCTTTTAAACGAATATAAGGTGATTATCGCACATGGGTTGAATGAGGCCGAGGAGTTTCTGGGAAGACAATTGCTAAGAAGAATGAAAGAGAGAAGAGGGCAATGGGGATTATTCCCAGGGCCAAAACTCAAGAGTATGGAGGGACCAGGGCCCACACCAGGACTGTGACAATTTTGCTTCTTTTTCTGGCCCTTGTCAAACGTTTTCAAGGCACCCCAGGGCGCGATCATAGCTCTCTACGGCCCTGCACACCGATGTTACGGCTTTTGAAATTTTTTTAAGTTTTTAAACTTTTGAAAGTACGGTTTTGAAGTTACAGTGTATGGTGTTGCATACTTAGTCGGTGCCACTGTACTCATGGATAGCTGTATCTTCCTCATGCAAAAGTTGGTTTTCGGAAGACTAATTTTCGCACTTCTCTTCGAGCTTTACCCGTGCCCGAACGTTTCTTACACAGCATATTCATCTTTCGTTTCTCGTGAACTGTCGAGGAAGATAATTACACAAGAGCCCGAAGGGGTTTCGGGATACAAAGGTGGGAAGCAAAAAATTTTCATAAATATAAACTATACATTTTACATCCATAAGTGCTCCAAATACTTCTTACGGTCGTTTCCACTATTTACTTAAGAGAACAGTTGTCACTAACTTTCCCCCTTGAAAGGGGCTTCATTCGAGTCTGCTCACTGCCCTTCTTCCTACTACAGATGATTTATCCGCCCCCAGGTGGCCTCCCCACTTTAGTGGGGCTGGAAACGCCACTGGGCCATATGGCCATCGACCCCCCCTCATAGGTGAATACATAGTATGAAATACGAGGGTGGCTGTGAAACACTAGAAAATATTCTTATTTCTTCTAAAAAGGCCACAGAAGTCACTGCAGGCCTCCGTGATAGCCATTTGGAAGCTCTGAAGGGTCATAACTAGAAAAGGTTGGAAGCCACTGATGTCTAACTAGGCCCCCATCACTACAAAATCCTGGCTACGCCCCTGTAAAGGAGGAAATATATTTACAAAATTTAATATATGTGAACAACTGGACATCTAGGTAAAATATTTCTGGTTCCATTGCTTCATTGGCATGAAGTAACAAACTTAGGAAATAGAAATTTTTGTGGTTACGTTTTCCGAGCGAACTAGCTAAACCTGTGGTGTACGTATACGAAGGATGCGGGAACTGCATACACCATACACGTATATGAAGTACACGGAGGTGAACAGAGCTGCAAACATGCGTATGTGCAAACGGAGATTATCACTGCGAGAATGGCCACGTCATGCATGCTTTCTCAACTCACACACACTCCATCGGCGCTCACAGGGCTCAGTTCATGCATCATCACCATAGTGCTAGCCAGGCAGTATTTATAGACAGTACAACGCTGTATGGAGCACAGAGAATCGAATCAGCCATGTTTTTTCTCCATGTATGATCATAAATTCCGACCTTCCCCACGCCGTGATGCATTTTGTAATGTTGGTCTCGACCTGGTCTCAAGCCAAAACTCCGAGACCAGAAGCTTCGAGACCAAGATCAAGACCAAGACCACGTCAAGTGAGACCAAGATCAAGACCAAGAACACGTCAAGTGAGACCAAGATCAAGACCAAGACCGCATCAAAATGGTCTCGAGACCAGACTCGAGACAAAGACCTGTCTCCAGACCTACAAAACTAGTAATTACTAAGCTGAAGGGACACGAGGGAAGGGAGAGAGAGGAGGGTTGTTGTTGCGAATATTTTCCCCACAACTCTGGTGGGGAATGGGCAAACAAGAGAGCCCGTCAGGGAAAACTGCAGAGAAAGCCCTCGTAGGAGAGCGTAGCAGGGCTGGCAAATGGCTGACAAGGAGGCAACGAAGGCATGGGAAGGCGCGATTTTCAAACGAGCACACGATCGTTGGTCAAGGAGGGCAGAGCGTGATGGCGAGAGCAGGATGGAAGACACGGCGTCAATGTAGGGGGCACCGACGAATCTGCAGATGGAGACCGCCTTGACGCTGTCCTCAAGCCTCTTGACCCTGGTCGAAAGGGCAATAGAAACTCTCCCAGCGTTCCAGCAACAGCAGGTGGAAGCGAAGAGCGGAGGCCCGGTCCCGATCGTCACGAGGGCACAACCCCGGTCCTGGTGGTGGCGGAGGGAGGGTCGTCGGCCAGGTAGTAGAGGGCGGAGGAGCGTCGACCTCCTGGTGGACTGACCAGGGCACTCCTCCAGATAGAAGGACAGGCACGACCGTCGGCTGGTACGGCTGCTGTGGAGAGCTGGTCCCTCCGGGAACGATGGTGATGTTGCCTCGACGAGAGGTGGGCTGCGAGCGAGAGGAGGGTATGAGGCAGTGTAGGAGGTGGGGAGGGAAAGAGAGGAGATGTATGTAATATACATATCTATCTATCTATCTATATATATATCTATTGCCAGACGCCATAATCCCGTAAGGGGTGGACACAAACAAGTTCCATCCATGTCGCCCTGTCCCCCGCCATTTCGCTGCCCTGCTTCCAGCTCACACCCGTCCCTCATATAGCTCTCCACTCCATCCCTCAATCTCATATCTGGCCTCCCCCTCCCTGTCTCCCCCTCCACCTCACTCACATACACTCTCCTCGTCAGTCTCTCACTCTCCATCCTCTCCAAATGTCCAAACCACCTTAGTGTGTTTCTCCTAACGTTTCCTATCACATCCACATCCACACCACAATGTTCCCTCGCTTCCTCATTTGTCAGCCTGTCTCTCCATGGGACTCCACATGCTCCTTTCAAATAACTCATTTCCACTGCTCTCACTCTTGTGTCCCTCCAACAACGTCCAAGCTTCACTTCAATACGTTAGAGTTGGTATCACAATACTATCATGTAATAACTTTTTCACTTCCATGCTCACTTCTCTGTTTCTTACGACTGTCTTCAAGGAACCGGCAACTTTTTTTTCCCTGTTACACCCTTTCAAGCACTTCATCCTCTAAACTTCCATCCTTACTCATCACACTACACAAGTACTTGAACGCACTCACATTTTCCATTTCCTCCTCATCCAACCTCACTGTACATTCACTGACTTCATTTCACTCGAACACCGTAATTTTACTCTTCCCTACATTTACCTTTAGATTCCGTTTCTTACACACTCTCCCAAACTCATTCACCAAGCCTTGCAGCTCCCCTTCGTCTTCATTTAACAACACAGTATCATCTGCAAACAACAGTACAGGTAGTTTCCCAATACTGCCCTCTCTCACTATGGCATATCCAACATCCACTGCCCTAACTTGTATCTCTTTTATAACCCCATCCGTGTACAGATTGAACAACCATGGAGACATGACACATCCTTGTTTCAATCCAACCTTCAGATAGAAAAATTCACTCAGTTCACTATCCACACGCACTGCAGCCTTAGCATACTCATACATACTCTTCACAGCCTTCAACAATTTCATATCTACCTCATATACTCTTAATACTTTCCATAATCCTTGCCTATCCACCCTGTCACATGCTTTCTCCAAATCCATGAAGGCCGCATACAACTTCTTTCCCTTCTCTAGAAACTTTTCCACTGAAGATCTAAGGATGAATATCCGATCAACACAACCTCTTCTCTTCCTAAAACCTCCCTGTTCTTCTCCAACTAATTCCTCTGTTATTTCCCTAACTCTGTCAATAAGTATCTTACCATACATATTTCGCACTACATGATGAAGACGAATTCCCCTACGATTACCACACACTTCTTTTTTCCCTTTTCCTTTGTACGGGTGAATAATTATACCTGACTTCCAGTCCTCTGGGACTCTACCTTCCTCTCAGGTCAATCTGCACATCTTCCACATCCATTCTACTACTATCTCTCCCCCATGCTTCAGCATTTCACCACACACTCCATCAATTCCTGAGGCTTTCCCCATATTGACTTTCTTCACTGCTTCCACAACTTCCATCCTACTGATTTCTTCCTATCTTTTCACATCCCTCATTCTCCCAGCCATTCCCCAGCAATACTTTCATTCTCTACGTTCATGAATTCATTAAAGTGTTCTCTCCATCTGCTCACTTTTTCTCCCTTCTCAACTAGTAATCTACCATGTTTATGTTTCACTCCCCAGCTAACTTCTTTGGCACCCTGTCTAGCTTTCTTTACATCTTTCCAGAACATTTTCTTACATTCCCTCCACTTTACACTCAAGTTCCTTCCAAAATCCTAATCCACTCTCTTCTTACTCTCTCTTGTTCTTTTCACCTCTCTCTTCCTATCTACATATAACTCTTTCTTTTGTCTCTCAACTTCTTCCATGCCTCTGTTTCTCATCCACTCACTATGCTTTCTTCTTTTGTGCCACGGCCTCTCTCACCTTTTCAGTCCACCATGCTGTTCCCTGCACCCACTTTCGTCTTCTCTTCACCTCACACACCACCTCAGATGCTGCACAGATTTCTTATGTGAACATCTTGCACACACCTTCAGGTCCCCCATCTGCTCCAATTCACATTTACCCAATCGATCTTCCATTTTCCTCTAATAATCTAACAGTTTTTCATCTTTTTGTAACTTTTCCGTTCTCCTTATATGTACTTCTTCCTCCTGTCCTTCCCTTCTTCTATTTTTCCATTTTATTTGGACTTTAGTTCTGACCACCACCAAGTGGTGGTCAGAAAGTCCATTCCCCCAACCTCTATATATTCCTACATCCAGTATACACCTTCTAATCCTTTCATCCACACACACATAATCAATCATTGCCTTCCGTTCACAACCCTCCCTTCTCATCACTCACCATGTATACCTGTGGATCATTTTCTGTCTGAAGAGGGAAGCTATCACCAACCCCCTTCCCTACACAAGTGTCCACTAAACCACTGCCATTCTCATCCATCTCTGCAGGCACACCCCACTCACCAACTACTCCATCCACCTTCCCATTCCCTAACTTTCCATTCATATCTCCAATCAAAAACACTCTCTCATTCCTTTCAAACTCTTCCATGCACGCTTCCACATTTGTCCAGAACCTTTCTCTCAACCTGCTTGCACGATCTCGCGTTGGTGCATACATACAATTGCCCACATTTGTAGTCCAACTTTCAGTCTTACCCACACAATCCTTGAGCCAACTGATCCATACTCTCTTATATTCTCCTTCCATCTGTTACTCACAACAATACACACTCCTTCTTTTGCCCTCTCATTCTCACCTACTCCTGTGCGTATACCCCTTCCATACTCCCATTCCCTCACATTCTCACTTTCATTTAGTTTCAGTTAACCCACATACATCCACTTTCACACCCTCAAGCACCTGAACAATCTCTCTTTCCTTCACCTCATCATTTGCACCCCATTCATTCCAAGTCGCCATCCGAATCGTGTCCTTTGTTCGGTCCTTTGTCCTCAACTTTTGGTCAGTCCTGGTCCGAGGCTTCTTGTTCGTATCTTTAGTTATATGTTTTCCGGGGAGGGGCACTAACCCTCCACCAACCCACTTGTGTCACGTAGGGAACACGTGTTGGTTGGTTATAAGGTTACCACCCAGCGTTGTAAATATTTTCCTGGTTTACGGGAAATCATTTGGCTTGCCACTCAGTGTAGAGATAACCTAAAAACAAAGTATCACTACACTGAGTTGGTGGATGATGGGTGCCCCCACCTACCACACACACACACACACACACACACACACACACACACACACACACACACATATATATATATATATATATATATATATATATATATATATATATATATATATATATATATATATATATAGAGTATATATATTGTTACGGAACAGAGAAAGATAATGTACACATTAAGTGAGAATACTAAAATCACTACTGTCCCGTAAAGTTCCAGGTTCAAAACAAAAGAGTTAGGTAAAATTACAAGTTAAAGTTTAATGCTCAAACTAACAACAAAACATTCAGGACTCATAAGGATAATGTAATGGCAAAAAACAGGTTAAATATATGGTTAACTGCAATAGCCTCTATTAACATGAAATTAGCAAGAGTAAATTTACCTAAGTCAGCCCTGATAAAATGATAATACACTGGGTAATGCTCAGTTAATGCAAGATAAATTATTACAGATACAAAATAGTATTAAAACTGGCTGACAAAATGAATCCTACATAAATTACAAAAACCTTACTAGGCCTAAGAATTAACCTTATGCTACACAGTACAAGAAAAAATGCAACAACAGTTATACTCAAATTACACACAGCTGCTAGATGGTTGGAGACTTCCTGAGAACTCACAATAATAATAACTGTACAGGGGAGGACAGAGATGTGAACAAAATGAGGAGTAGATCTAAGTGGCAATAATGCAGAGACTGAGCTCATTATATGGGGGCCAGCAGAGCTTCATACAACTTGTAAGAAGGACGCGCAAATGAAGCCATGGGGACAAAGAGCTGACAATCCTGCTCTGAACAACAGAAAGGACGACTTACTCTACTATAACGGTAGAAGGGGGAACTGAGGCAGAACACGCTCGTGATCAAACATGCAGCATACTGTGCGTTAAAATTACACAAAGGATGATGAAATCATAGGCTATGTAACAATATATATATATATATATATATATATATATATATATATATATATATATATATATATATATATATATATATATTATGTGAGAGAGAGAGAGAGTGATAGAGAGAGAAAGAACGATAGAGTGGGGGGGGGGGATTCAGCAGCGGAGGAGGAAAAGGAAGGACGGGAGGGACGCAACGTATGAAGGAAGGAATAGAGAGACGCAGGTGGATGGAAGAGAAGGGAGTAAGGCAAAAGAAAACGTAGACGGGAAGGGTGGGGGGTTGGATGGAAGGGAGGAGGTGAGGTATAACTGTGGGAAGGTGGGAAAGGGGTGATGCTGCTGTGGGAAGGAAGTTAGGCAGAAGTGTAGGAAGGTGAAGATAGGTAGATGCTGCTGTGGGGAGAAGGTTAGGCAAAACTGAAAAAGGATGGGGAAAAGAGAGAAGCTGTAACACAAGATGGACGTGAGATGTGGCAAAATTGGAGGAAGATGGGGAGGGGAGAGACGCTGCCACGTTGTGTGGAAGGAAGGAAGTGAAACATAACTGGAGGAAGGGAGGGTGAGGGTACATGCCAGTACGATGGAGAGAAGGGGTGGGGGGTTGCGGGTGAAGAGAGGAAGGCGAGGAGGGGAGTGAAGATGGTGCGAGGTTGGAGGGAAGTGGTTGGTGTGGCATGTAAGCAGCAGTGGCCAACTCAGTCAGTCACTGGATCATCCACAGTCTGGTTCCCTCAAGCCAAGTACTCACCTCCACTGCACTTCTCTCTTCAAGTCCTCAGCTCCCAACCAGGTGATGCCTCCACCTGTTGTGTACGTCACATTTGCCTGTGTTACCTATATTGTTTTCCGTCCACAGAAATTGATCATCCGCTGTGGAAGACTCATTCTTAGTTGTCAGTTCTTCATTCCTCATGTCTAACTCCTAACTTTCATTTTACTGAAGGTATATTACAGTCACAAGCAGCACCAGTTCCTTCAGAGTTTAAAATTATAGTGTAGTGTTAGCTTTGAAAGGAATACAATATCTTCTAGACAACTGATAACATAGTGCAGTGCATATAAGTTGAACTGTTACAAACCGGAAGGCAGCACTACTTAAAGCACACACACACACACACACACACACACACACACACACACACACATACACATGCACATGCACATATCTATATGTATATCTATCTACCTATCTATCTATCTGTCTATAGTTGTATATATAGTTATTTTCTTATTGATTCATGTATTTATTTATTATTTATTTATGACTCGCGAGGGCTTCGCCCTAGCGAGTTTCTCGTCAAATAGTGGCCTTTTCTCACATACGAGCGGCCCAACCCGACCTGGCCCGACCCGACCTGGCCCGACCCGACCTGGCCCGACCCGACCCGACCGTAACACTTTTGAGAGGCTTATATCTCAGCAACCACAGGGCCTGTCACGGCGTGGTTTGCACCATATGATAGTCTCATTCTTTAAGATTTGTTTTTAATGGGTTCATCACACCCCGGTGGAGCACGTGACACGTGACACGCGCCAAGAGCAGTATGTCAAATATCTTCAAAAGAGGCCTACAGGTGAGACACTTTGTTGTGAAGGCATGAAACTTGGCAGGTAGATAGCCATCAATATGCTCTAGGCATCCTCGGGGTGTAAGGCGATATTTCAGTGTTTTCGGATTTAAATGCCCTCGCTTGTACCACATCGAGAAAATTTTTTTACTGGTATATATACTGTACGAACATATATATATATATATATATATATATATATATATATATATATATATATATATATATATATATATATATGTATATATATATATGTATATATATATATATATATATATATATATATATACTATATATATATATATATACATATATATATATATATATATATATATATATATATATATATATATATATATATATATATATATATATATATATATATACATAGCCTATGATTTCATCATCCTTTGTGTAATTTTAACGCACAGTATGCTGCATGTTTGATCACGAGCGTGTTCTGCCTCAGTTCCCTCCTTCTACCGTTATAGTAGAGTAAGTCGTCCTTTCTGTTGTTCAGAGCAGGATTGTCAGCTCTTTGTCCCCATGGCTTCATTTGCGCGTCCTTCTTACAAGTTGTATCAAGCTCTGCCGGCCCCCATATAATGAGCTCAGTCTCTGCATCATTGCCACTTAGATCTGCTCCTCATTTTGTTCACATCTCTGTCCTCCCCTGTACAGTTATTATTATCGTGAGTGCTCAGGAAGTCTCCAACCATCTAGCAGCTGTGTGTAATTTGAGTATAACTGTTGTTGCATTTTTTCTTGTACTGTGTAGCATAAGGTTAATTCTTAGGCCTAGTAAGGTTTTTGTAATTTATGTAGGATTCATTTTGTCAGGCAGTTTTAATACTATTTTGTATCTGTAATAATTTATCTTGCATTAACTGAGCATTACCCAGTGTATTATCATTTTATCAGGGCTGACTTAGGTAAATTTACTCTTGCTAATTTCATGTTAATAGAGGCTATTGCAGTTAACCATATATTTAACCTGTTTTTTGCCATTACATTATCCTTATGAGTCCTGAATGTTTTGTTGTTAGTTTGAGCATTAAACTTTAACTTGTAATTTTACCTAACTCTTTTGTTTTGAACCTGGAACTTTACGGGACAGTAGTGATTTTTAGTATTCTCACTTAAAGTGTACATCATCTTTCTCTGTTCCGTAACATAAATTTGGCGACCTCATATCAGGATATTCAGGATATTATCATAAGGATATTGCTTGATATTTTGTGACTGTTACTTATTCATGATGTCTATTATTACTACACTTGATGAAGCCAAAGATTTTTTGTCAAATGTGCAAAAAGTGTGTGATGTAGAAAACAGAACAAAGAATGAACTTAAGCTTGTTGCTCAACAATTGGGAATTGCAGTTCACTCTCATCATTCTAAAGATCAAATTGTTGGCATGATTAATAAAAGCTTGTTTAATGTAACTCCTCCAAATGAGCAAACGCAGATTGAATTAACTAAGTTACAGCTACCCCTGCAGGAGGCTCGTGTTAAGGAGGCTGAATTTCAAGCACGTACAAAGGAGGCTGAGTCTCAGGCTAAGGAGGCGGAGTCTCAGGCCAAGCAGGCGGAGTCTCAGGCTCGTATTCAGGAGGCTGAATTTCAGGCAAATGCTAAGGAGGCGGAGTCTCAGGCTCGAATTCAGGAGGCACAGATACAGGCACAAATTGAACTTGCCAGGATTCAGGC
The DNA here is from genome assembly GCF_032717465.1 of Coenobita brevimanus. Taxonomy (NCBI): domain Eukaryota; kingdom Metazoa; phylum Arthropoda; class Malacostraca; order Decapoda; family Coenobitidae; genus Coenobita; species Coenobita brevimanus. Next base: position 16,309,465 of record NC_137061.1, on the reverse strand, counting down.
AGACCATGAGTATCACATGAAACAAGGTGGAACTGGATCATCTAGCTCTGATGATTTTGATGTGGCTAAAAATGTTAAACTTGTCCCTCCTTTTAATGAATCTGATTTAACAAAGTATTTTCAGTTGTTTGAGAGGGTAGCTACAGGTTTTAATTGGCCCAAACAGTATTGGCCAGTACTCCTTCAAACTGTTCTCACCGGTAAAGCTCAAGTAACTTATGCATCTTTGCCTCAGGATCAATCTGATAATTATGATGTAGTTAAGAGCTTGATTCTTAAGGCCTATGAGCTTGTTCCTGAAGCCTATAGAGTAAAATTTAGGACAACTTACAAGCAAGATAAGCAATCCCATGTTGAGTATGCAAAAATCAAAGAAGATCTGTTAGAGCAGTGGTTAAATTCTAAGAATGTGGATTCTGATTTTGACAAATTTAAGCAGATGATTTTGCTGGAGGACTTCAAGAGGTGTATTAGTAAAGATGTAAGCCTATATCTTGAGAGAAGAATAGATAATTTGTCTGATGCTGCAGTTTTAGCTGATGAATATGTTCTCACTCACAAGAAATATTCTAAAGAAAAAGGGAAAGCTGAGAGTAAGTACGTTGCCTCTACTCAGAGTACAGGTAACAGGAAAGAGAATAAAGATGATGTTTCTCAGGAAGTAAATACCAGCTTCACCTCTAGATTTCAGAAAAGTAAATGTACTTATTGTAGTAAGCTTGGTCATACTACGGAGAAATGTTTCAGGAGACAGCGTGATGTGAACAAAAAGGAGTCTTTAAATATTCAGTCAATTGGTCTAGTGTCCACCCTTGAGAGTTCCCAGAATTCTTTAACTGAGTTAACTGAACCTGCTTTGAGGGGTAACTTAAATTCTCACGATGGAGCTCCTCTTTTGAGCAGTAACGTGGGTGACACTCTCAAGAGTTCATGTGCTAATTTCCTGTCTGATGGTTTTGTCAGTCCTCTGGACAGTAATGACAGGAAATCAGTTAAAATATATCGTGATACAGGTGCTTGCCAATCCCTTATGCTGACCAGTGTTCTAGGCTCTAATGTTAATTCCTCTGATGAAACTGTAATCTTGCAGGGTGTAAGGAATAATTACTTCTCTGTCCCTCTGTGCAGAGTGAATTTAGAGTCTGGTTTTGTTAATGGTTCCGTTATGGTTGGGTTGGTTGAGACACTCCCAATGTCAGGTGTAACTTTCTTACTTGGAAATGATATTGGTGGAAGTCAAGTGTGTCCAGCTCCTCAGTTGTCTAGTGAGCCAGTGACTGCGTCCCAGGATTGTGATGTCCCTGATGTGTTCCCTGCATGTGCTGTCACAAGGGCTAAGTCGAAAGTTACTGGTGATTTAGAGGATAATGATGATGATGATGTTATCCTAGCTGACACTTTTCTTGCTAATTTGGACCACTCACCAGATGAGGCAGTACCCCGTAGTGTTGATAATTTGTCTCGTCAAGAGTTGGTTGAGTTGCAGGTTGCTGACCCTGAGTTGAAAAGTCTAGCTAACTTTGCTTACAGTGAAGAAGAGTCAGCCGGTGCTTCTACTTGTTATTATGTAAAGTCAGGAGTACTTATGAAGAAGTGGAGACCCCCAACAGCATCAGCCGACTGTGAATGGGAGGTTGTACATCAAGTTGTCATCCCTCGTGTTTGTAGGCAGGATATCATTAGAGTGGCTCATGATTCCAGTTTGGCAGGACACCTTGGAGTGAGGAAGACTGTGGCACGCATTTTGAAACACTTCTACTGGCCAGGTATCTTCAGGGATGTTTCCTGGTATTGTAAGTCTTGTCACACCTTTCAAGTTGTGGGGAAGTGTAATCAGACCGAAAGGTTGCACCTCTAGTTCTTATTCCTCCTTTTGAGGCGCCATTCACCCGTGCATTGGTGGATATTGTGGGCCCTCTTCCTAAGACTTCTTCAGGATTTTCTTATGTGTTGACCCTGATTGATATGGCTACTCGTTATCCTGAAGCCATTCCACTTAGAAATATCTCAGCAAAGAACGTGGTTAAGGAAATGCTAGGGTTCTTCACCAAGTTTGGTCTGCCCAAGGAGGTACAGTCAGACCGGGGAAGTAATTTCATGTCAAATGTTTTCAAGCAGTCTCTGAAAGAGTTGGGCATCACCCAGATCACGTCTTCAGCTTACCATCCCCAGACCCAAGGAGCGTTGGAGAGATATCATCAAACACTCAAATCGATGGTCAGGAAATACTGTTTGGAACATCAGAAAGACTAGGATAAAGGTCTTCCATTTGTCGTATTTGCCGCAAGAGAATCTCCAAATGAATCACTGGGCTTCTCACCTTTTGAACTACTGTTTGGCCATGAAGTAAGAGGACCCCTTAAGCTACTCAAGGAATGCTGGCTGTCGGAGGAAGATGACGTCAACCTGCTGGAGTATGTGATGAAGTTCAAAGAACGGCTGTCCACTGCTTTACAGCTGGCGAGAGAGAATTTAGGAGCTGCTCAGGAGATGAAGACTTGGTATGATAAGAAGTCCAGGTTACGCCACTTTCAGCCAGGAGATCAGGTTTTGATTCTGCCAGCAGTTCATGGGCAACCTCTTCAAGCCAAGTTTAGTGGTCCTTATTTCGTGGAGTAGAAACTCAGTGATGTCAACTATGTCATCGCCACACCAGATCGTAGAAAGAACAAGCAACTATGTCACATCAACATGCTAAAGTTATATTACAGGCGGGACGAAAATAATCCAGTCTGCACTGTAGCTGTTCCACCCGAGTCTGCAAGTGAAGCTCTCCCATGCAGTATGAGCCTGAGTGATAGTTTGAGGAAGAATCCTGATATCATGAATGATCTCCAGACTAAGCTTTCTCATCTACCTCCCGAGGAAAGGCAGGAGTTTTCGGCATTACTGCAGGAGTACCCGCAAGTGTTCCGTGCCGCTCCAGGAAGAACCACTGTGTTGATGCATGATGTCGATGTTGGAGACACAAAGCCAATTAAATTGCCTCCTTACTGTGTGAACCCAGTGAAAGTTCCTCTCATCCAGAAGGAGCTTGGCTACCTGTTGGACCACAAGATGATTGAGCCCTGTCAGAGCGAGTGGAGTTCTCCTGTCACTCTAGTCCCTAAGCCAGGTGGGTCACAGCGGCTTTGCATCGACTACAGACGTGTTAATCAGATAACCAAAACAGACACTTACCCTCTCCCTCGCGTGGAAGATTGCATAGACAAGATCGGAAAGGGTAGGTACATAAGTAAGTTTGATTTGTTAAAGGGATACTGGCAAGTACCTATGACTGAACGTGCTAGGGAGATCTCATGTTTTGTAACACTAGGAAAGACTTTTGCATGTTCCGTAATGCCATATGGTATGAAGAATGCACCAGCCACATTTCAGAAGCTCATGAATGTTGTAACAGAGGGTTTGGCAGGGTGTGTTGTTTATATTGATGATGTATTAATCTTCAGTGACAATTGGAAAGATCACCTATGCCTTGTCAGTAAATTTCTTCAGCGTTTAGTTCGGGGTAATCTTGTAGCTAATTTATCAAAGTGTGAGTTTGGTCAAGCTAAAGTTCAGTACCTTGGGTACGTAATTTGTGATGGACATGTTGCACCACCAGCAGCTAAGGTTCAGGTTATAAGTGATCTTCCCAGACCTAAAAGTAGGAAAGAGCTACAAAGATTTTTGGGAATGGTAGGTTATTACAGGAGATTTGTTCTTAACTTTTCTATTCTTGTATCACCACTTACAGACCTACTGAAAAAGGGAGTTAAATTTGTCTGGACCGATAACTGTGAATCCTCTTTCAACAAACTTAAAGCTATCCTATTAAGTCAGCCAGTGCTCGCTACTCCATATTTTGCTAAGCCTTTTAAGATGTCTGTTGATGCAAGTGATACAGGAGCTGGGGCTGTTTTGCTTCAAGAGGATGATCAGGGTATTGAACATCCTGTATCTTATTACAGTAAGAAGTTCACTCCACCTCAAAAGAACTACTCAACTATTGAGAAAGAGCTTTTGGCCTTGATTTTGGGTTTACAGCATTTTTCATTTTATTTGTGTTCTGGTTTTGACCCCATAGTCATTTATACCGATCATAACCCACTGAAATTCCTTAGTAAGTTTAAAGATAAAAATCAGAGATTGACAAGATGGAGTCTACTTCTTCAGGAGTATTCATTAGACATACAACATGTCAAGGGGAAAGAAAATGTCATTGCAGATTGCTTATCTAGACTTTAGACAGATTGTTTTAGAGTAATAAGAAATTTCCTTTGTAAATTTCTTTTTCTTTCTGGGGAGGTGTTACATAGCCTATGATTTCATCATCCTTTGTGTAATTTTAACGCACAGTATGCTGAATGTTTGATCACGAGCGTGTTCTGCCTCAGTTCCCTCCTTCTACCGTTATAGTAGAGTAAGTCATCCTTTCTGTTGTTCAGAGCAGGATTTTCAGCTCTTTGTCCCCATGGCTTCATTTGCGCGTCCTTCTTACAAGTTGTATCAAGCTCTGCTGGCCCCTATATAATGAGCTCAGTCTCTGCATCATTGCCACTTAGATCTGCTCCTCATTTTGTTCACATCTCTGTCCTCCCCTGTACAGTTATTATTATTGTGAGTTCTCAGGAAGTCTCCAACCATCTAGCAGCTGTGTGTAATTTGAGTATAACTGTTGTTGCATTTTTTCTTGTACTGTGTAGCATAAGGTTAATTCTTAGGCCTAGTAAGGTTTTTGTAATTTATGTAGGATTCATTTTGTCAGGCAGTTTTAATACTATTTTGTATCTGTAATAATTTATCTTGCATTAACTGAGCATTACCCAGTGTATTATCATTTTATCAGGGCTGACTTAGGTAAATTTACTCTTGCTAATTTCATGTTAATAGAGGCTATTGCAGTTAACCATATATTTAACCTGTTTTTTGCCATTACATTATCCTTATGAGTCCTGAATGTTTTGTTGTTAGTTTGAGCATTAAACTTTAACTTGTAATTTTACCTAACTCTTTTGTTTTGAACCTGGAACTTTACGGGACAGTAGTGATTTTTAGTATTCTCACTTAAAGTGTACATTATCTTTCTCTGTTCCGTAACAATACATATATATATATATATATATATATATATATATATATATATATATATATATATATATATGTGTGTGTGTGTGTATATATATATATATATATATATATATAATCAAGCAGGATACTTCAGACACCGTCACTAAGGAGAATTTGGATGGGTTCCAATGAATACATTAATGGCATAGGTAATGATATCTCCTATTTGATCATCTACTATTACAAATTGTAATAACGTTGAAGATAGTAATAATCATGATGATGATGATGATGATGATGATGATGATCATGTACCCTATGCAGGTGCCACTCGGAGTCCATGATGCGGGTTTTGGCAGGGGTGGCTGTAGTGGTGATCGCCCTCATGGCCCTGGGTGAGGGAGACAGCCACTGTTGTGACGATTACATACTTACGGCCATCTTGTCTCTGACTGGCTCAGTTTTAAAGCTTACATTTGGTAAGTATCACTCAACTTCATATTGTCTTTTTGTCCCTGATATGTCTTGTCCTGGACAACATATGCAACAGTCTGTTCCCTGAGGCTCCAGAATCCTCCTACGAGTCACAGCTCCACTTATCATAACTCTTCTCTACTACACTTATAGTCGTGGGCAAAAATTCGCCTAACCCATTTTTCCTCTTGTACACTGGGCTCTGCTCTCGTGGCTGACATTAAGCTGAGAGTGATTTAGCATGTTCCTCTAGTCATAGATGATTCCCTTTCATATAATACGTCAGAGGAAAGTGAAAGACATGCCTTGCGTGTGAAGCTGATGGAGTGAAACTGTAGGTGAACTTTTGTCCCCAGCTGTACAATACTGGGGAAATATATTTTAAAAAATCGACATGGTTGGGACGACAAGGACAAATAAAGTAATATTTTTCTGCCACCGTTCATCATTATCATCATAATCAAAATTATCATTATCATAATTATCATCATCATCATTATTATCCTAAACCTAATTCCCATCTATTATAGTTCACTCACTTTAGCTAGGCTGAGATTTTCGTTCTTTATTATTTTGTGTCTGTGTCTATTTTTTGAAACCAAATGGCAGAACAAGACAATACTATGACCTTGCTGCTTTTTTTTTTTTTTTTAGCACTTTTTCGTGACTAGCATCACATATTCTGGTGTTAATCTCTTGCCTTGGCTTAGCATTCAGGATTTAGTAATGCCAGTTTAGGATCAGTTAACGTATGCAGAATATAGATATAGTGAGGTAGGATACCGAGTACAGAGAAACTCAGGAATAAAAAAAAAACAAAAAAAAAACAGAACAATGACGCAGCGTGCCCACTGAAATGATCCACGTAAGCATAGACACATCATCCTAGTCTTTGTTCTAATTCTTTTCGGAATTAAAAAAAAAAAAATACCTTCTCTTTTCTCATACGCATCACATACGTCTGTGGGACAGAGTCCTTCCGACGACTACCAAGATAAATGTTTCAACCTGATGACATGCTATTACTTTGTGTTCTTGCTTTACAGGGTTATTATATTTAGTTTAGGACAGACTTTTTAGCTGTAGATATCTGATACAGCCTTCATTTACCCCTTCTGTATAAGGAATCTGGCATGAAGTTAATAAAAATTGACTGCAGGGAGCAAGAGCAAGGTGTAAAAAGATGTCACCAGACTGAAGTGGTTAAAAGAAAAAGAAGTTGGAACTCAGTGTCATGTGCAACTGCAGATCGACGTCATTCATCCTGTTCAAACCCTTTTTCCACTCTCTGGCTTCCTACACTTCGATAGCTAGTTTCCTAAAACACTCGTTTACCATAGTTATGCATTTTATAGGCACACCACGATTCCTCCTTCCACCAAAGTCACACATATAGGCCTATAACATTTTAACCACCCAGTTAACGTCCACATCAACAGTCTTCATTACTCCACATCTTCCATGAAACTTTGTTTCTTTCCCTATCAGTTCTAGTAACTCACACATATTTCATTACAGAACCAGTTGCACTGCTCTCGCTCTTGATTTTCTCATACTCGCGCCATACCAAAACCACACAATCATGCGTTAATGTGGGCACTGCCACAGCTTCATGCAATAATCGTGCAGTCTCCATATTCAGTACTCTGTTGCTTATCAAGGCCTCCATAACATCGGCTGCCTTTGTACCTTGAGCTACTCTCCATATATTTCTTACACCTTTATCTTTCGTTTTGTGCTGTAACGAGGTACAGATACTTAAATCCTTCAACCTGTTCAGATTTCTACCCAATCACTAGCACATGACGCTAAGAAGTACCTTTTCTCTCAACAGTACCCATATCACTCTACTCTTACCTACATTTACTTTCAAACTACATCATACAGACGATAAAAAAAAATCTCTGAGCCAAACTGCAATGACTCTGCTGTTAGCAAGTAACACATTCTTTTTTGTGAATATCAGCTCTGGAACACTCTCTCCACAAGTGTAGCAAGCAACATATTTTCTTCTGTGAACATCAGATCTGGAACACTCTCTCCACAAGTGTAGCAAGCAACACATTTTCTTCTGTGAACATCAGATCCGGAACACTCTATCCACAAGTGCAGCAAGTAACACATTTTCTTCTGTGAACATCAGATCTGGAACAGCGCCTCTGGTAGTCATCTACTTCTTTCCGCCTCTCCATAGCACTAGTTTTCATGAAAGTCATAACCCCATCCACGTATAAGTTGAACAATTATAGGGATACCACACACCCTATCTCATTTCAGCACTGATACTGAATCACTGACTCACAGATCCTTCTACTCATACTTCATCATCATCATGGAAATTATTTAATTCATATGTTTCTATTTATCAGTTACGGTACTTTAGAACAGACTGTTTATCTTTAATGCCAAATATATCTAGAAATAAGACTGCTTAAAGTATTATTACAGACTGATTACTGAGAACATATCCACAGCCATGTATTCGACATACACATGTTCAGTGTTTTATATATATATAAAGCAGCCTAGGTATATATATATATATATATATATATATATATACCAGTGGCAGGACTCAGTTGATACAAGGCGCATCCCTGGCTTTGGGGAACGCCTCATAGATATACGAGGTACCGTCTTGGATGGCGTGGACCATGGAACCCCCTATAGATGAGCAGTATGCCACCGAAAATGAGTAGGCACTCTCTCTGCAAATCAGAGACCAGGAAATAAACCAAACAGAAATACACGAAAATCCACACATTCAATATAAGAAGCCTCGCATAATATGAAAATCTAGAAGCCTAAAGGACAGAATTGTAAAACCTTGGTTGGCATATTGTAGGTCAGAGCGAGAACCAATGAAAAGAAATTTTAATTTCACTACAAGACAGCAAGAACTTTATCTTACTACAGAGGAAGGCAGAAAGAAGGACTTACTAGTGTAGGACTTCTAACAGAACTCATGCTGAGAATACTCTCAAAATCAGCGATGTGACAGACATAATAGCACGGATGGTAATTACACTAAGCAAAATGTACACCCTGAAAGTCTGTCTATCTATCTCTATCTATTGCCAGACGCTTAATCCCGTACGGGGTGGCCACAAACAAATCGCCTCCACGTCGCCCTGTCCCCCGCCATTTCACTGCCCTGCTCCCAACTCATACACCCCTCTCTCATATACCTCTCCACTCCATCCCTCCATCTCATCCTCGGCCTCCCCCTTCCTCTCCCCCCTCAACCTCACTCACATACTCTCTCTTCGTCAGGCTCTCACCCTCCATCCTCTCCACATGGCCCTGAAGGTAATACAGGTATATGTACCCATCCATCAAAGCACAGATGAAGAATCAAGGACATTGTATGATGACATATCCCAGACTATGGAAGAAGAAAAGACCCGTTATACTGTACTGATGGGAGACTTCGAGACCGACGTTGGTAAATCGAAAAAGGAGATGCATATATGAGAAAATTTGGAGTAGGAGAGAGGAATGACAGAAGTCAAATAGTGGTAAATTTTGCTGCATTGTCTAACATGAGAATAATGAATACATTCTTCCATTAAGGAAGAGGAAGAAAATGGACCTGGAGAAGCCCAAATGGACAAACAAAGAACGAAACTGACCTCATCATAGTGGATAAGGAAAACACGATCACGAATGTCAGAGTTATCAATAGGTAGGGTTCTTTTGTTTTGTTTTTTCAAGAATACTCCCCCAGTATCCCTGCTTGTCGTTAAAGGCGACTAAAAGGGTTGGCGGAGGGTCAGTGCCCCTCCTCGGAAAACAACTAACTAAAAAAACAAACAATAAGCCTCGGACAAGGACTGACCAAACGATGACGACCAAGGACCGGACAAAGGACATGGTAATTGGAACTTGGAATGTAAGGGGAGCGAATGATGAGGTGAAAGAGAGAGAGATTGTCCAGGTGCTTGAGGGTGCGAAAGTGGATGTATGTGGAATAACTGAAACAAAATGGCGAGGAGAAAGTGTGAGAGAATGGGAGTATGGATGGGGTATATGTGCAGGAGTAGGTGAGAATGAGAGGGCAAAGGAAGGAGTATGTATAGTTGTGAGTAAAAGATGGAAGAGGAGCATAAGACAGTATGGATCAGTTGGAACAAGGATTGTGTGGGTAAAGTTGAAAGCTGGAATACAAATGTGGGCGATTGTGTGTGTGTATGCGCCAACGCAAGATCGTGCTAGAAGAGTGAGAGAAGAGTTCTGGACAAATGTAGAAGTGTGCATGGATAAGTTTGGAAGGAATGAGAGAGTGTTTTTGATTGGTGATATGAATGGTAAAGTTGGGAATGTGAAGGTGGATGGAATAGTTGGTGAGTGGGATGTGCCTACTAAGATAGATGAGAATGAGAGTGCGTTAGTGGACATTTGTGCTGGGAGGGGGTTGGTGATAGCCAATACTCTCTTCAGGCATAAAATGATCCACAGGTATACATGGCGAGTGATGAGAAGGGTGGGTGGTGAACTGAATGAAAGGAAGGCAATGATTGATTATGTGTGTGGATGAAAGGATGCGAAGATGTGTAATGGATGCAAGAGTTTATAGAGGTTGGGGGAGTGGACTTTCTGACCACTACTTGGTGGTGGCCAGAATTAGAATTCAAGTAAGATGGAGGAATAGAAGAAGGGAAAGACAAGAGGAAGGAGTAGTTGCAAGGAGAGTGGAATGGTTACAAGAGGATGAGAAAAAGGCAGAGTATAAGAAAGAAGTGGAGGAACGATTGGGCAAATATGAATTGGAGCAGATGGGAGACGTGGAAGGTGTGTGAAGGATATTTACAAAAGAAATATGTGCAGCATGTGATGTGGTGTGTGGAAGGAAGAGAAGATGGAGGGGGGTGCAAGGAACAGCGCGGTGGACTGAAGAGGTGAGACAGGCTGTGGCACAAAAGAAGAAAGCATGCAATGAATGGATGAGAAATAGGGGTGTGGAAGAAGTTGAGAGGCGGAAGAGAGAGTTATATGTAGAAAGAAAGAGAGAGGTGAAAAGATTAGTAAGAGAGAGTAAGAAGAGAGTGGATGAGGAATTTGGAAGGAATTTGAGTGTAAAGTGGAGGGACTGTAAGAAAATGTTCTGGAAAGAGGTGAAAAGAGTAAGACAGGGTGGAAGTGAAGTTAGCAGGGGAGTGAAAAATAAAAATGGTAGATTACTAGTGGAGAAGGGAGAAAGAGTGAGCAGATGGAGAGAACACTTTAAGGATTTGTTGAACGTAGAGGATGGAAGTAATGCGAGTATAAGTGGCTGGGGAATGGCTGGGAGAAGGAGGGAGGTGAGAAGAGAGGAAGAAATCAGAAGGATAGAAGTTGTGGAAGCAATGAAGAAAATTAAATCGGCGAAAGCCCCAGGAATTGATGGAGTGTGTGGTGAAATGCTGAAGCATGGGGGAGAGATAGTAGTAGAATGGATGTGGAAGATGTGCAGATTGGCCTGGGAGGAAGATAGAGTCCCGGAGGATTGGAAGTCAGGTATTATTATTCCCTTGTACAAAGGAAAAGGGGGAAAAGAAGTGTGTGGTAATCATAGGGGCATTTGTCTTCTTAGTGTAATAGGAAAAGTGTATGGTAGGATACTTATTGACAGAGTTAGAGAAAGAACAGAGAAATTAGTTGGAGAAGAACAGGGAGGCTATAGGAAGGGAAGGGGTTGTGTAGATCAGATATTCATTCTTAGATCTTTAGTGGAAAAGTTTCTAGAGAAGGGAAAGAAGTTGTATGTGGCTTTCATGGATTTGGAGAAAGCATATGACAGGGTGGATAGACAAGGATTGTGGAAAGTGTTAAGAATATATGGAGTAGATGGGAAGTTGTTGAATGCTGTGAAGAGTATGTACGATGATGCGAAGGCTGCAGTGCGTGTGGATGGTGAACTAAGTGAATTTTTCTCTTTGAAAGTTGGGTTGAAACAGGGATGTGTCATGTCTCCATGGTTATTCAATCTGTACATGGATGGGTGGTAGGTGGTGGCGACCATCATCCACTCACTTGATGTAGTGCTTCCTACTTCTTCCTTAGCCTGTATCATTCTTTTTCTGTGCCTGCCCTCCTCTCTTCCAATTTCTCACATCTTTCCTGTCACTACTTATTGCTTTTTTTTCGTTACAGGTGGCTTTACATTGAGTGACAAGCCATATGGTTTCCTGTAAGCCAAGAAACCATTTACAACGCTGGGTGGTAACCATATAACCAAACCGTACGTGCTCCCTACGTGCCAAGTGGGTTGGTGGAGGGTTAGTGCCCCTCCCTGTAAAACAAATAACTCAAGAGTCAAATGGCCACCCCGTACGGGATTATGGTGTCTGGCAATAGATAGATAGATAGACATGGATGGGGTAATAAAAGAGGTACAAGGTAGGGTAGTGGATGTTGGAGTGTCCCTGGTGAGAGAGGATAGTGTTTGGAAACTCCCTGTACTGTTGTTTGCAGATGATACTGTGTTGTTGAGTGAAGACGAAGGGGAGCTGCAAGGCTTGGTGAATGAGTTTGGGAGAGTGTGTAAGAAACGGAGTCTAAAGGTGATTGTAGGGAAGAGTAAAGTGATGGTCTCTGAGAGAGGTGAAGTCAGTGAATGTACAGCGAGGTTGGATGGTGAGGAATTGGAAAATGTGAGTACGTTTAAGTACTTGGGTAGTGTGATGAGTAAGGATGGAGGTTTGGAGGGTGAAGTGCTTGAAAGGGTACAGCATGGAAGAAAGGTTGCTGGTTCATTGAAAGCAGTGGTAAGAAACAGGGAAGTGAGCATGGAAGTGAAAAAGTTACTACATGACAGTATTGTGATACCAACTCTAACGTATGGAAGTGAAGTTTGGACGTTGTTGGAAGGACACAAGTCAAGAGTGAGAGCAGTGGAAATGAGTTATTTAAGAGGAGCCTGTGGAGTCACATGGAGAGACAGGCTGACGAATGAGGATATAAAGGAGCGTTGTGGTGTGGATGTGGATGTGATAGGAAGCGTTATGAGGAACACATTGAGGTGGTTTGACCATGTGGAGAGGATGGAGGGTGAAAGACTGACGAAGAGAGTGTATGTGAGTGAGGTGGAGGGGGAAAGAGGGAGGGGGAGGCCGAGGATGAGATGGAGGGATGGGGTGGCGAGGTATATGAGAGAGGGGGGTGTGAGTTGGGAGCAGGGCAGTGAAATGGCGGGGGACAGTGCGACTTGGAGGCGATTTGTTTGTGGCCACCCCAAACGGGATTGAGGCGTCTGGCAATAGATAGAGATTGATATTTTCCTTTACTCTGTCTTCCTCCATACGCCTTTATTCCCCTTACCGCTCTAACAGCAAAGAGATTAATTAAATCATTCATCATCTAATCCAGCGTTGTCTCATGAGGCGCGTAGGATCTCGGGGTTAGGCAAGTTGGTCATGACACTTAACATGAGAGTGACCAGCCACACTCTTCCCTGAGTGGCATTACGTGAGCAACACATCCCGACTACCACTTGCATATAAACCTGCACTAGCACAATCCGATTGAAGAGCCTTAATTGCCCACAAAACCACCAGGCGGCATAATTTGATTATACAGTATGGTTACCACCCAGCGTTTCCTAGGGTACAGTAAACCATTTGGCTTGTCACTCAGTGTAGAGTCACCCATAGACAGAAGGAGGAGGAAAGAATGAAGGAAAGACAAGAGGAAGGATGGAAAGAAGGAAGGAAGAGAGAAAAGGGCAGGGACCCGAGAGAAGAACTACATCGAGTGAGTGGATGGTGAACTCCCCCACCAACAATCATTTTAAATTTTGATACAAAAAAACTCACACACACACACACACACACACATACACACACACACCTTTGTCACCAGAGCACTCCCTCCACATGCACCTTCACACGCACACTTCGAAATCTCACGCTAATAATACGCACACTCACATCTACTTTCCAATAACACAGTTACCTCGTTCTCAGACTTCCTCTCCTCCTTCTCCTAGAAATAACCACCACAGCCACCCAGGAACACAACCACACTAACATGGACTAACAACAAATAGGACGGAGTGGAGAAAGTTGGAAGAGATCTGTGTCATGCAGTGGTAGGATGTTGGGTGATGATGATGGTGATGATGATGATGATGGTGATGATGATGATGATGATGATGATGATGATGATGATGAATATAACAGGCTTACGAAATGGGATTGAAATGGACATCTATGCAGTAAAATAGCTAGAAACCACTACAGCCAACGCAGGTAGATAACTGGGTCGGTTTAGTGAGGCCCGGGATCGAACCAGTCCACGTCTGTAGGTTTCTTTTTCATATTTCAAGTCACAGTATTTCAGTAGTTGAAGCAAAGAAGAAGATCAAGATTGGAAAGGCCCCAGGAACTGATGGAATGTGTGGTGAAATGCGGAAGTATGGGGGTGAGATTGTTGTGGCGTGGATATGGAAGATGTGTAGATTGGCTTGGGAAGAGGGAAGGGTTCCAGAGGACTAGAAATCAGGTATAATTGTTCCTTTATACAAGGGAAAAGGGGAGAGAGAACTATGTTGTAAACATAGGGGTATTTGCCTTCTTAGTGTGATTGGAGAAATATTTTGTAGAATACTTAATGATAGGGTCAGACATAAAACAGAAGAGCTGGTTGGGGAAGAACAAGGGGGATTTAGGAAGGGAAAGGGATGTGTAGATCAGATATTTGTTCTAATATGTTTAGTGGAGAAGTTTCTAGAGAAGGGAAAGAAAGTGTATGCTGCCTTCATGGACTTGGAGAAAGCACGTGACGGAGTAGATAGGCAAGGTATGCAAAAGGTATTAAGAATATATGGGGTGGAGGAGAAATTGCTGAGTGCTGTGAAGAGTATGTAAGGGGGAGCTAGGGCTACGGTGCGAGTGGATGGTGATCTGAGTTTTTTTTATCTAAATCTGGGACTGAAACAGGGATGTATGATGTCTCCATGGCTGTTTAATATATTCTTGGATGGGGTTGTAAAGGAGGTGCAAGGTAGGGCAGTGGATGTAGGGGTGACTCTAATTAATGAGGGTGAGGCGTGGAAGACTCCTGTAGAGCTGTTTGCTGATGATGCAGTATTGCTGAGTGAAGATGAATGGGATTTGCAAGGTTTGGTGAATGAATATGGGACAGTGTGTAAGAATCTGAAAGTTAATGTAAACAAAAGTTAAGTTATGGTGTTTGAGAGGAATGAAGGCACAGAATGCACGGTGAGTTTGGATGGTGAGGATATGGAGAATGTGATTGCATTCAAGTCCTTGGGTAGTGTGATGAGTAAGGATGAAAGTTTGGGGGATGAAGTGCTTGAAAAGGTACAGCAGGGAAGGAAGATTGTTGGTTCATTGAAAGCGGTGATGAGAAATAGGGAGGTGATTATGGAAGTTAAGGAGTCACTGCATGATAGTATTGTCATCCCTACCCTGACGTATGGAAGCGAGGCATGGACCTTGCAAGAGGGAAACAAGTCAAGAGTGAGAGTAGCGGAAATGAGTTACCTGAGAGGAGCATGTAGAGTGACATGGAGGGACAGGTTGACGAATGAAGAAATGAAAGAACGTTGTGGGGTGGATGTGGATGTGATTGAGAAGAGTAGTTGAAATACACTGAGGTGGTCTGGACATGAGGGGAGAATGGAGAATGAAAGAATAACTAAGAGGGTGCGTGTAGGTGAAGTGGAGGGAGGGAGGGGAATACAGAGGATAAGGTGGAGGGATGGAATTGAGAGGTATATGAGGGAGGAGGGAGTGAGCTGGGGGGAGGGCAATCAAATGGTGGGTGACCGAGCGACTTGGAGGCGTTTTGTCTGTGGCCACCCTTTGCAGGATTAGGGTGTCGGGCTATAGACAGATAGATAGATGGTTACGAAACACAAACCAATTGGCATTCTTTTAGCGCAATGATGTACCAGTAGTTATTATTGTTGGTTCACATATTTAAACATACTGTAATTCATTTCAGAGATGGGCAACAAATACTTTAACTGTAATTGAATACTAAATATATTACATCATTATATAAAGTGTTTAAACACCAAGTACATTACCAATTTCAACAGTGTACTGAAATACTATATTTATTCCATTGAAAAGTATTTAATCCTTTTCAAATACATTTTCAAATACATGTAAGTTCTAAAAACCTATCGTCCCCTGGTAATATTTGCTTTCCAAGGTCACCATCTTCTTCTCCTTTCGGCTCTCCCCTTAGGGGTTGCCACAGCGGATCACCTATCTCCATCTTACTCTGTGTTCTGCATCTTCTTCTCTTACACCTACCACCCGCATGTCCTCCTTCATTACATCCATAAACCATCTCTTTGGCCTTCCTCTCTTTCTCCTGCCTGGTAACTCCATTTCCAGCATCCTCCTCCCGACATACTCCTCATCCTTCCT
The DNA here is from genome assembly GCF_032717465.1 of Coenobita brevimanus. Taxonomy (NCBI): domain Eukaryota; kingdom Metazoa; phylum Arthropoda; class Malacostraca; order Decapoda; family Coenobitidae; genus Coenobita; species Coenobita brevimanus. Next base: position 16,293,560 of record NC_137061.1, on the reverse strand, counting down.
CGCACATGTCCAAACCATCTCAGTCTCGCCTCTCTAGCTTTGTCCCCAAACTGACTCACGTGTGCTGTCCCGAGGTCACCATAGTAACTCCTTTAGCAACTGCTAAAGCCAAACACCTAGAGTAAAGGAGAGATTCTGGGAGAAAGAGAGGCGTCCGTGGAGAAGTTTGAGCATAGCCAGAGTGTTTCTGATTAGATATATCAATGGACAAGTGGGGATGTTAGAACATAACAAATGGTGTGGTTGGAAAGTGGGGTGTACCCTATGAAGTGGATGGCGGTGGTTGTGCCCTGGTGGACGATTGTGCAGGGAATGGCTTGACAATAACCAATACCATATTTAGCCACAAAATGATCCACATCAATACTCGTATATGACAATTGATATGGAAGATGAGTTGAATGAACATATGGCAGTGCTTCACAATGACTACCTGAGAAGTTAGCTATGTGCCAGACACTAGAATGTAGAAAGGTTTAAGAAGTGGGTTGTCTGATCTCTACATAGTGGTATCAGTCAGAGCTAGAGGTGCAAAAGCGATGGGTGCACAGGATCAGAGGAAGACAGGGGGAAAATAAGATAGAAGAAAAGCTGAAGTACAAGGAAAAACGAGGAGTACAGGAGAGAGCTGGAGGAGACACAAGACAGAAACAATCTGGTGCAGGTGAGAAAGATCATACACATACGAGTATGCAATATTCACTGGAGATTTTTAGTGCAGCATGCGAGGTGGTGGGTGAGTTGAGTAGACTTAAGGGGGTGAAAGACACAGCATGATGGTATGGGGAGATGAAAGAAGCTGTGGTAGACTAGACACTATCTGATCGGAAAGAAGAACAGAGGATGCGGAGAAACGGAAGAGAGAGTTGACTGTTTAAATGAGGGGAAAGATGAAGAGACTAGTACGACAAAATAAGCTGAGAGTGGATGACCTATTTGGAAGAAACTGTTTTGGAAGAAGGGTAGAAAATAAGACAGGATGACAAAGGAAGTAAGGGTGAAAAATGAAATGACAGAGAGCCTTTTAAGTAGCTCCTGAAAAAAGAAAACTCTAGTATGCAGATATAAACAGTTTGGCAATAGTTGGGAGATGGACAGAGGCGAGAAGAGAGGGAGGGATCAGAAGCATGGAAGTGTGTGAGACATTGGATGAAAGACAAAGTGGTGAAAGCACCGATAATTGATGGAGTGTGTAGTTCAACTTTGAAATGCTTTTAATAAAAAGAGTGATTGAATGGATGTGAAAGATGTGCTGATATACCAAGGAGTAAAGTTCTAGAGGACTGAAAGTGAGGCATAAGAGTTCCCTTGTGTCAAGTAAAAGGGGAGAAGGAAGTGTGTGGCAGTTATATGGAAATTCGTCTCCTCAGAATAAAAAATATATAACGGATGATACTTAGCAAGTGTTAGCGAGAAAGTCAAGAAAGCAGCTGGAGAGGAAGAAGATGATTTTATAAAGGGCATGAAATGTGTCGACCAGATATTCATTATTAGATGCTTACTGGAAAAGTAGACAAAGAAGGGAAAGAAGCCTGCATACTGTCTTTGTGGATCTGGAAAATGTTTACCACATTGTGGACAGACAGGGGATGAGGAAGATGCTGAATCTGTAAGAAGTAAAAGGAAAATTGTTGAATGCAGTCAGGAGTATGTGTACGGGCACAAGTGTATGTGGAAGGTAAATTAGAGGGTTTATTGATCTAGGGTCGAATTTGAAAATATCATCCTATAATGGATTTACCTGCTTCTTCATAGAATACGAGTGGCTTAGCTTTTACCAAGCCATGGTGTAGTGACACGGTGCCTGGCTCCTATCTAGGAATCTCGAGTTCCATTGCCGGCTAGAGTGTTAAAAACTTTCCATCACCTTCATGTACTAGATCATAATTTAGTAAAAAGACGAGAGTACGATTACGTTTCTTCAGTTTTAATATACAACATATATATTTTCTCAACCTCGTACTGTACCTAGAAGAACTGCCTGGGTCAATTTTACTATAAAACAAGGCTTAAATAAGAAAAATAATCTCTTTACGATTCTATTTAGAAAGTTATCATCCAGTTTGCTCCATATTCATCACACCAGGTAGCATTTTACAAACCAGTAACAATTATTTCCAATGTATTCAGGCTGAGAACCAACAGAATGAATTTTTGTATGAAGATTTCAGGAGTTTTATTCGCCACAGAAATACGTTCATGTGCTGATTTCTTCCCTTAAAAAAAAAAAAAAAATGCATTTTCTTCCTTCAGACTTAATTTTTTCCATCAATACCGCGTTCGTCTATATATATATATATATATATATATATATATATATATATATATATATATATATATATATATATATATATATATATATCGGGGGTACAGAGTGAGGGTGGTTATAGTAGTTTTTCTCAGAGGGTGATTATAGTAGTTTTTCTCATAACTGAGAAAAAAAAAATACCATATTCGTATCATGTCTATCATAATAGTAGAAAAGAGTTCTCTTCCTTCATCCTATTTCAGTTTTGCATTTTTGTTGTTGTTGTTGTCTACAGTAATGACATCGTTTGATAAGCATATAGTTAACTCTACGGGTTGAACAGCGGACAATAGAAAAATAGCCCGTGTGGGATCGAAAACCGTCCGAATCGTATCCACTTGCGGGTTTGAACAATGTTTTTTTTTTAAATAAAAATATCTGTTGTCATGGGTGCTACTGTTGCGGCCATGGTGATGGGATACCGCTGCTAGCCTTAGTCATTATAACATAAACAAGAGCCAATATGAGTGATGGCGGAGCTAGGAGAGTAGAAAGAAAAATATGAAGGAATAGGTGATGATAGGGGTTAAGGAAGAAAAACAAGAAATTAACAAAATAAAAATATAAACACAGGAAAAGAAGAAAGAGAGCAAAATGGAAACGGCAAAGGTAAAAATATGGGAAGGGAAGGTGATGATAGGTGTGTAGATAAAAATGTGCAGTAAAAAAAAAAAAAAAGTAGGCGGATAAGGTGGGAAAATATGTATGACCGCAAACAGCAGGAAAAGGAGGAATCCTGTGGTAACGATAGGAAGAAAGAAAATTGCATCAGATTTGTGTCATCTCGTAAGCATGAGTTTGCAGAAAATTACTGAGTCTTTTATCATCAGCCATACAGGAACCAGGTTCATCATAGTTACACCAGACGGGATATTATAACGGAGAAACACGTAAGCCATTTTACAAAATTTCCCATAATAGTAAGCTGATATGGAGACTTCGTTATCTTGAAGCCTGGGTAAAATCCCTGGGCTCTAAGGAAGGTGAGAAACTGGTCTTGTCTTGGCAAGAAAATGTATGGGAGAGTTAAGAGGGGAGCGGGAAAAAGTGGCTGGATGAGAGTGTCATGATACGATTCACAAGGCAAAGGAGGGAGTGACGAAGGAGAAGCAGAAAATAGATCGGGGATAAGATACAGACCAAGAGAGGCATAGGGGTAAGAGGAAGTAAATGGAAATAAAGGGTTGACGAAGAAGAGGAAGTAGGTTAAAGTTAATGTGAATAAAACAAGGACTGAAACGGAAGGAAGGGATGAAGAGATAGAGGCGGGGTAAGAATAGGGTTCATATTAGCCTTTATCCTACCACATATAGATAACCTGGTTATATTTTAGTTCTCTTTACATATATTAATTGACATATGAGACCAAGTTTATTTCATACATACTAATTACATAATGTTCCATTTAAGGAACACTGGAGGGTTCCCAGGCCAAAACAAGAAATCACAAGATTTTATTCCCATTCATATTCAGTTGCAACCTTGCAATAAATATAAAGTGAAGACGAGAGTTTGTCATATTCCCTGTCATGTACTCTATTTGCGATGGTACATTTCAAAACATTGCTTGCCCCTTTCCGCATGTAGACGAACATTGCACATTTTGCACATGTTTTTGGTGTTTTTCGGTCAAAATTTGCATCGACCTTACGTAGTTGAGCCCAAGATGTGATTCATCCCATCGTATCGAACACCTCCAGGGAGTGATGCTGCGCCACCAGGTGTTCTTGGATGTTGTACAACATCAGCTTTGAGTAAACACAGTGTCACATGTCGCCGGAATTCCAAGTGAGGTAGTTTGTCTGGATCTACTCTGCAGTGAATCCTCCATGCTGCAATCATGACAACGTTGATCAGGTTGAGGAAATGTTGCCAGTATCACTTCTTTCCACGAATCATGGGGCGATATAATTCTGACAGTCGATCCAGAAGGTCAACTCCACCCATTCCTTTGTTGTAGGAGTTGAGAAAATGTGGTTGTGTGACCTCCTTTTCACCTCCTTTCACACGTCGTTTTACCTTATGAAGTGGGTTATGTGTCTCCAAGTTGCTGGCAACAGCAAAATTGAATTGTCATTCCACTTTGCAATGTACACCTTTCCATCACAGCAGTAGTCAAATGTACCTCTTTCCTTCTTTTGCAGATCCCTGGTACTGGAAATGTTTTTTGTTGCAGCAGCTGTCCTGTTTTCTCTGACTGTCCCAGTTGCTCGCATCCTCCTCTCAGCCAGCTCGACCATCAGATCGTAACTGGTAAAAAAGTTGTCAAAATATAGCTGGTGGCACGCAGCATCTGAATTGGAAGTGATTATATCAACCATGTTCATGATTCGGCGTGTCCCAAGTTGTTGTTTCAGGGGATTTGGCTCCTTTCCTTGATAAATCTTCATGTGATACGGATAGCCATCATTACCACACATGCACCAGATCTTGTACCAGAAGCTAATTGGCTTTCCTCTTATAAACATTTTAGCGCTATGACGTACAAAGTAGGGTACCATGGACTCACCAATACTCAGCATTTCATGGAATATGCCACAACTAATGAGACTGTCATTTAGCATGTCATACAGTGGAGAAATTTTGCTCATTTTATTTCCTTCGGTGAGATTCTGGTTGTCAGCAAAGTGTATGTATCTTTTGATTTCAAGGAATCTGTTTTTACTCATGGTATTGTATACGATAGGTACACCCAAGTCAGGTTGGGTTGACCAGTAATGGTGTTCCTCTGGTACGGTGTGGTATCTTGAAGCATGATAGTTTGGGTTGTTGTTGTCACGGTTGGCATACATGTTGGTCTGGAGAACGATGTGTTTCACTATATCTGGAGTAAATATTTTCTCCCAAATCTCATACACTGATTTTCCTTCCAGTTCCATAACCATTTCAGTAATATCTTTGTCACTAGAAGGAAGGGTACTTTCAAAATGTATACGTTTCCTCCATCTCAGAGTTTCGTTGCACTTCTTCTTTGGAGGCTGTTCTATATCACAATTTTCATCACTCTGAATCGCTTCTTCTACTTCGAGCACTCCTTCTGGTTCATAGCTCTCCTCTGGGTCATCATTAGCATCTTCAGTATCAGTCTCTTGATTTCCTGTGTCTCCTGCAGCAGGAGGCAATACAACAACATTGACAGTATGTGGAGCATTCTGTACTGTTTCATAAGCTTCTCCGATTGTTGTCACTCTCGTAGTTTTTCTTGCTGCATAGAAGGATTCAGCGTCCATCACCTGTATACCAAGATTAGAAAATGGTAAATATTCACAACGCTGTGTATAATAACAAGATACAATTATACCCACACGTGGAAAAGTGCGTTTGTTATAATAGCACTCTCCTTCATTCAAGTAAAATAAAAATCAAAGGAAAACTTACGTTTATCAGTAGAAATCAATCCTCAGTGAAAGCCAAACAGCTAATGAAGTAGCAACGATTCATGGATCTACTCAATACCTCCAGTCAACAAAAATCTTAGTTCGTTATATCGAATAAAATGAAAAACAAACACGAACCATGCCCCTGAACCAAGAAATGAATGTATGCAGTAACCCTCCAGTGTTTTATAAACACTGGAACATTAGTTGTTTTTGCAGTCACATGGTACATATATGAAAGAATGAAGAACGGACTTTGTCACAACAGCATACGTTAGCTACTTTGGTAACAAATAATGTGAAGCAACCATACTTCCAGTGCGGTACAAGTATTTGTTTCCCTTGTACATGTGGGCATGTTGAAACTTTATTTTTTCTCAAACTTTGCATCTTCAGTATAAAATATAGAACTTAAAGAAGTTCAATATTCTTTTTAATATAAACTGAGTGGCTCTACAACCATGTACAGTATACAGGTTGAAAGGAATTTCATAATTATGAAGGAAACAATTGCTGGAGCTTCGAAATCATATGTTCCATATAAGGAACACTGGAAAGATAAAGGTTAGAGGGAGTAAAGAAGATACGAATGAGGATAAAGAGAATGAAGGAAAGTAAGGACAGGAGAGAGAGAGAGAGAGAGAGAGAGAGAGAGAGAGAGAGAGAGAGAGAGAGAGAGAGAGAGAGAGAGAGAGAGAGAGAGAGATCAGTAAAGTCTGATATTATGACATTCAAATCCCTAAACAGTTCCCTGCCCCAGCGGGGATTTGGACCTGGGTCCATTAGGACTGCAGGCCACCTCTCTACCGATCGAGCCACAGTCCTCTTCTATGCTATTTAAATAATTCGAATATCATCATACCCTGCGTAAGTAACGTACAGAACGCTATTACCCAATGGTATCATAAAATAAATCGGTAAGGATGACGTGTTAGGGTTCTTCTGTAACCCCTCAGAATACGAGCCTCTCTCGTCCGCTTCTGGTTCGGAGAAGCCAAATGTTTCACTAGTAATGAGTGCTGAATGTATCCAGGTTTGGAGGTGGACTTCCATTGTGTACTACGGTTTTCATATTTACAATGGACGTTGGTTTGGGTTAATGTACGGTATGTGTATATCTGGTCTAATCTGTATACTCATACTTCCTATATTACCATACAGTTACTATTGCCAGTCTTTATTGCCTTGGCGGAGATGTAGGGACGCGATCGAAAGCCTTTGAGATGTAAAGTGTAATGGCAAAGCTTTCGCCAAAGTCCCAAAAGAAGGATGACCAAGAGTCTGAAAGGAATGTGATAAGATCGCCAATGGAGCGTCCCTGACGGAACCCATACTGATGATCAGAAAGAAGGTTGTGATGGGAAAGACTCTATAAAACCGTAGAGCCTAAGGTCGGATACTTTCTAAACAGACCTCGTGTTTCGTAGCTGCATTAAAACTTTAAAAAATCTGAAGAGAAGGGCTTTCGCATGCAAAGAGGAAATACTATAGGATGAATGAAAGAGAAGGAAGGAGGGAGTAGTGATGAATTAGCACTAAGCCATATTATGGCCATACGGCACTCTAGGAGTAAAGGGAAGGAAGGAAGGAATAATGAAGAATTAACACAAAGTCATAATATTGTTATATGACACCGTAGAAGTAAAGGAAAAATAAAGGCCGAAAGAAACATGGACATATCAAGAAAAGAGGCAGGACATAAGGGCAGAAAAGGACAGTACTTAAAGAAGGACTGGAAACAAAAAAAAAAAAGCCCTTTTCATCGGCCATCGACCCTTACGACAAGCAGGGATACTTGGGAGGGATTTTTCCCTCCCCCCCCCTTCCTAGGGAGAAATAGAGGAGCTGCGCAATGGTTGGGGCTGCAATATTGCTTAGAGATGAGGTGTGGGATGCTGTGGTGTGGTAATGATGGTGCTAATTGTAGCTGTGGTAAGACTGGCGATAGTGCCAGATGAGGGAACGGTAATAATTATGGCTGCTGTGGCAGCGACAGTGGTGGTAGTTTGGGTGATAGTGACAGCTGAGGTAATGACAGTGATTCTCATAGTTCTGTAGAGACAGCGTTACTGTGGCCATGATAGTGTTGATTACGGAATATGTGATAATGATACTGATCATGATAGCAATGGTAGTGGTGCAGTAGCAATGTCGAAGGCACTGGAAGTGATAGTAAAGATTAAGATCGACCACGTCGAATACCTGCCAGGGGTGACAATGGTTTATATAATTTGGAAATACTGGTGATGACGGTATACTATTGTTTTCTACATCTGTGATTATGAAACTAGAGGGGTTGTTTTTTGTTCCGACCCATGTGTGTGTGTGTGTGTGTGTGTGTGTGTGTGTGTGTGTGTGTGTGTGTGTGTGTGTGTGTGGACGCGTTTCCAAACCACCCAGGAGGTAGCATCGTGGCTCGTTTTTATTCAGGTGGTGTCCCTGCCCTGACCTGACCTGCCAGAAGGGGTCAGGGCAGGGCAGGCCTAGTCCACCGGGTGCAGGCAGTGTTGCCACTACTGCTACCCAACCTACTCTGACCTGACAAACCCAACATTACAAAATTTAGCTGAAGTTTCGTATCTCAGACTGATGAAGTGACTTTACTGAAGTTCATTACCTTACCTTATTGTCGAGTTGCAGCCCTTATAATTCCTTTATGAGGCCTTGCAGTGTTAACTACTGACATAGAGGGTCGTGTAATGCCAATTTTTAGTGGTTTTAGAGGGCCAGTAGCCAATATTTGGATTTATTTTTTTTTTCGAGGGGAGGGGATACGGGGTCAAAGTCAAGGACAAATCAGAGGAGAAAGGTAAAATTTGACCATAAATCGGAAAAACCACATCTATTGACCTAATATGTCGTTCGTTATCTTCTCGTGGTTTAGTGGTTTACAACTTTTTCCTCATTTGAGAGCGCGACGAGCCAGCATGATCAGCACCCCATCATCAGTCCTGCAGCACCCCAGATCATCGCAATCGTCGTGGCTGCTGGAGAGGGGCGGTGGCTCTTCTGACTGTGTAGTGCCAAGGGAGCATTACAGACACTCAAAACAGTGGCCGTGCAGAAGATCGTCGCTACAAGCAAAGTGAAACGCGATGAACTGTACACAACTCTGTCAGGAAGTGACATCCTAGCTCACAAATCGTGTTACTGTAGCTATACATCGGGGAGCAGAAACAATGAACAGAGATAAGGGATGAAATTCCCTGAGTTAGACCTGCATAGATCATATAGCCTTGCTAGGTGACGGGAGAGTGCTACCCCATCCAGCAAGGCAGCTACCTGGGTGCAGCATGAACTCTCAACCTTGTGGTCTCGAGTCAAGTGGTCTACCACGGAGCTACCCTGCCCCCTCCAGGAACAGAGAAAGAGAAAGTCTACACTGGTTGACACTGTTGTTTCCAAAAGGTTGTTGAAGGCCTAATCCAAATATCTTGACTTCAAGCAAGACTCTCTGTTGTGTGGGAAAGAATGTAAGCCAAGAGACAGTAAGAACCCACACAGGTGGATGCAGGTCAGTCTGTGTACAACTGAAGATAGGTGTAGTGCTATCACGTTCAAGCATCGGTTGGAGAACCTCTGTGATGAGAGACAGGACCAGTGGGCTAATGATGTAATGGCTAGACTCAGTGGAGTCATTGATATGCATCCTGTTGACGGACAGTACCATATCCCCTGTTGCAGTAGGTTCTGTGTTCCCGTGTCCCGCTCCTCCACCATGGTGTCTGTGGAGGAGGCGCTAAGGTTCATCATCTCAATGATTTCTGAGAACGCGACAGAGACGTGGATGGCAAAAGTCAACGTCTCTGTTGCGTTATCAGCAATCATCGAGATGACGAACCTTAGCGCCTCCTCCACAGGCGCCATGATGGAGGGGCGGTTCACGGGAACACAGAACCTACTGCAACAGGGGATATGGTATTGTCCGTCAACAGGATGCAGATCAATGACTCCACTGAGTCTAGCCATTACATCATTAGCCCACTGGTCCTGTCTCTCATCACAGAGGTTCTCCAACCGTTGCTTGAACGTGATAGCACTACCCCTATCTTCAGTTGTACACAGACTGACTTGCACCCACCTGTGTGGATTCTTACTGTCTCTTGGCTTACACTCTTTCCCACACAACAGACAGTCTTGCTTGAAGTTAAGGTATTTGGATTAGGCCTTCAACAACCTTTTGGAAACAAGAGTGTCAACCAGTGTAGACTTTCTCTTTCTCTGTTCCTGGAGGGGGCAGGGTAGCTCAGTGGTAGACCACTTGACTCGAGACCACAAGGTTGAGAGTTCACGCTGCACCCAGGTAGCTGCCTTGCTGGGAGGGGTAGCACTCTCCCGTCACCTTGCAACTCTATATGATCTATCCAGGTCTAACTCATTGGAATTTATTCCCTTTTCTCTGTTCATTGATTCTACTCCTCGATGTATAGCTACTCTACAGTAACACGATTTGTGAACTAGAATATCACTTCCTGACAGAGTTGTGTACAGTTCATCGCATTTCACTTTGCTTGTAGCGACGATCTTCTGCACGGCAACGGTCTTGAATGTCTGTAACGCTCCCTTGGCACTACACAGTCAGAAGAGCCACCGCCCCTTTCCAGCAGCCATGACGATTGCGATGACCTGGGGTGCCGCAGGACTGATGCTGCGATGCTGATCACCCTTTCTAGTCGCCCTCTGAAGTGAGGAATAAAATTGTAAACCATGATGACTGCGATGGCCTGGGGTGCCACAGTTCAGAACTGATGCTGGGATGCTAATCACACCGAATCATTGTGCTCTGAAATGAGGAATAAAATTGTAAACCACTAAACCACGAGAAGATAACGAACAACACATTCAATCAATGGATGTGGTTGTTCTGATTTCTAGTCAAATTTTACCTTTGAGCTCTGATCTTACCTTGACTTTGATCCCATATCCAAAAATTAACTCCAAAAATCAACTCCCCTCCCTCGAAACCCCTAAAAAATGTTATTACACGACTTTTATGTTATCGAGATCAAAAGTTGAACATTCAAGATTGTGGCGGCCTCCATTCTGAATTCTGAGAAATGCTCAACGTTGCGCAAGTGGAAACCAAGCTCATTTTGCTCTTATAACTACCGGTATATAGAACACATTTCCGTGAACAAAGTGTAGCTACAGTAGTTAACACTGCAGGATCAACATTTTTGGCAACTCGACTATTACATTATCAGACTTAACTGTGTTCTTATCACTGACTAAGTGGTATGGCCAAAATGTGTTATTCCCATCCCCCATCTAAGCTAACCTAACTAGAAACCAGAAAATACTTACCTGCCCTTGGGTGATCCTTAGTCCCGTTGTCGTCCGTAAACTGTACTCACCTCCAGTTGTCCCTCTCACGAATCACATCAATTATAGACAACATGTAATTAGAAGTGTGGGCACTGAGAAGGAAGTGAGGAGCAATAGTGGCTAGGACAGCAATGCTATTATTGTATTGGATATTTAACATTAACAGAAAACTAACCAAAAAAAAAAAAGTATACACTAAGGAGAGCTGTATGTAAAAAGTGAGATTACTCTGGTAGTGACTTACTGAGAATGGACAATAGGCAACCAGTTAAGATGGCCTGACGGGAGTCAATGAGGGGATAGAGGGCCCGAGCGAGACAAAGCTTCTGATGGAGAGATGCATGTCAAGCCAGATAATCTGGCAAGTGGATGGAGGACACGGCAGACAGAAGACAGTGGAGGAGGTGCACAATACCAACCAACCCAGACTGGGAATAAGGCCAAGAAGAATAACACTGAATTAGAAAGCAAACGGTGATAGTGCTGGCTTTGGTAGTGATGGCGAAAGTTGTTGTTGTGGCAGAGATGGTGATAATGTTAGCTGTGTTAATGATAATGACAGTGGTTATTGTGATAGTGATGATGAGTCTAGCTGTGGCAGTGATGATGATGGCGATAGTTGTGGTAGCGATGGTGACTATAGTATTCGTGCTTGTGTTGGATGTGGTTGTGTTAGAGATGCTTATATTCGCATTTGAGGTAGTGCTACTAAAGCGGTAGTCTCGCTAGTGATGGTGACTATAGTATTTGTAGTAGTGGTGGATGTGGTAGTTGTAGCAGAGGTGGTTATATTCGCATCTGAGTTAGTGTTAGTGACAGTGGTAGTGATGGTGACTATAGTGTTTGTGGTAGCGGTGGATGTGGTAGTTGTAGCAGTGGTGGTTATATTCGCATCTGAGTTAGTGTTAGTGATAGTGGTAGTCTTGCTAGTGAGGGTGACTATAGTATTTGTGGTAGTGGTGGATGTGGTAATTGCAGCGGAGGTGGTTATATTCGCATCTGAGTTAGTGTTAGTGATAGTGGTAGTTATGGTGACTATAGTATTTGTGGTAGCGGTGGATGTGGTAGTTGTGGTAACGATGGGTATATTAGCATTTGTGGTAGTGCTACCATAGCGGTAATGTTGGTAGTGATGGTGACTATAGTATTTGTGGAGTGTTCCCAGGCCAAAACAAGAAATCACAAGATTTTATTCCCATTCATATTCAGTTGCAACCTTGCAATAAATAGAAAGTGAAGACAAGAGTTTGTCATATTCCCTGTCATGTACTCTATTTGCGATGGTACATTTCAAAACATTGCTTGCCCCTTTCCGCATGTAGACGAACATTGCACATTTTGCACATGTTTTTGGTGTTTTTCGGTCAAAATTTTGCATCGATCTTGCGTAGTTGAGCCCAAGATGTGATTCATCCCATCGTATCGAACACCTCCAGGGAGTGATGCTGCGCCACCAGGTGTTCTTGGATGTTGTACAACATCAGCTTTGAGTAAACACAGTGTCACATGTCGCCGGAATTCCAAGTGAGGTAGTTTGTCTGGATCTACTCTGCAGTGAATCCTCCATGCTGCAATCATGACAACGTTGATCAGGTTGAAGAAAAGTTGCCAGTATCACTACTTTCCACGAATCATGGGGCGATATGATTCTGACAGTAGATCCAGAAGGTCAACTCCACCCATTCCTTTGTTGTAGGAGTTGAGAAAATGTGGTTGTGTGACCTCCTTTTCACCTCCTTTAACACGTCGTTTTACCTTATGAAGTGGGTTGTGTGTCTCCCAGTTGCTGGCAACAGCAAAAACTCAATTGTCATTCCACTTTGCAATGTACACCTTTCCATCACAGCAATAGTCAAATGTACCTCTTTCCTTCTTTTGCAGATCCCTGGTACTGGAAATGTTTTTGTTGCAGCAGCTGTCCTGTTTTCTCTGACTGTCCCAGTTGCTCGCATCCTCCTCTCAGCCAGCTCGACCATCAGATCGGAACTGGTAAAAAAGTTGTCAAAATATAGCTGGTGGCACGCAGCATCTGAATTGGAAGTGATTATATCAACCATGTTCATGATTAGGCGTGTCCCAAGTTGTTGTTTCAGGGGATTTGGCTCCTTTCCTTGATAAATCTTCATGTGATACGGATAGCCATCATTACCACACATGCACCAGATCTTGTACCAGAAGCTAATTGGCTTTCCTCTTATAAACATTTTAGCGCTATGACGTACAAAGTAGGGTACCATGGACTCACCAATACTCAGCATTTCATGGAATATGCCACAACTAATGAAACTGTCATTTAGCATGTCATATAGTGGAGAAATTTTGCTTATTTTATTTCCTTCGGTGAGATTCTGGTTGTCAGCAAAGTGTATGTATCTTTTGATTTCAAGGAATCTGTTTTTACCCATGGTATTGTATACGATAGGTACACCCAAGTCAGGTTGGGTTGACCAGTAATGGTGTTCCTCTGGTACGGTGTGGTATCTTGAAGCATGATAGTTTGGGTTGTTGTTGTCACGGTTGGCATACATGTTGGTCTGGAGAACGATGTGTTTCACTATATCTGGAGTAAATATTTTCTCCCAAATCTCATACACTGATTTTCCTTCCAGTTCCATAACCATTTCAGTAATATCTTTGTCACTAGAAGGAAGGGTACTTTCAAAATGTATACGTTTCCTCCATCTCAGAGTTTCGTTGCACTACTTCTTTGGAGGCTGTTCTATATCACAATTTTCATCACTCTGAATCGCTTCTTCTACTTCGAGCATTCCTTCTGGTTCATAGCTCTCCTCTGGGTCATCATTAGCATCTTCAGTATCAGTCTCTTGATTTCCTGTGTCTCCTGCAGCAGGAGGTAATACAACAACATTGACAGTATGTGGAGCATTCTGTACTGTTTCATAAGCTTCTCCGATTGTTGTCACTCTCGTAGTTTTTCTTGCTGCATTGAAGGATTCAGCGTCCATCACCTGTATACCAAGATTAGAAAATGGTAAATATTCACAACGCTGTGTATAATAACAAGATACAATTATACCCACACGTGGAAAAGTACGTTAGTTATAATAGCACTCTCCTTCATTCAAGTAAAATAAAAATCAAAGGAAAACTTACGTTTATCAGTAGAAACCAATCCTCAGTGAAAGCCAAACAGCTAATGAAGTAGCAACGATTCATGGATCTACTCAATACCTCCAGTCAACAAAAATCTTAGTTCGTTATATCGAATAAAATGAGAAACAAACACGAACCATGCCCCTGAACCAAGAAATTAATGTATGCAGTAACCCTCCAGTGTTTTATAAACACTGAAACATTAGTTGTTTTTGCAGTCACATGGTACATATATGAAAGAATGAAGAACGGACTTTGTCACAACAGCATACGTTAGCTACTTTGGTATCAAATAATGTGAAGCAACCATACTTCCAGTGCGGTACAAGTATTTGTTTCCCTTGTACATGTGGGCATGTTGAAACTTTATTTTTTCTCAAACTTTGCATCTTCAGTACAAAATATATAACTTAAAGAAGTTCAGTATTCTTTTTAATATAAACTGAGTGGATCTACAACTATGTACAGTATACAGGTTGAAAGGAAGGTCATAATTATGAAGGAAAAAATTACTGGAGCTTCGAAATCATATGTTCCATATAAGGAACACTGGAAGGATAAAGATTAGAGGGAGTAAAGAAGATACGAATGAGGACAAAGAGAATGAAGGAAAGTAAGGACAGGAGAGAGAGAGAGAGAGAGAGAGAGAGAGAGAGAGAGAGAGAGAGAGAGAGAGAGAGAGAGAGAGAGAGAGAGGTGAAACTGGTTAGAACGAGAAAAGTTGGTAGGTATGGGAAGGGATGAATAAGAAGTATTGTCTCGAGAAAAGGAGAGGGGAAGAAATATTACCCCGTAGAATCCGGTGACTTACATTAAACCTTTTTCTTGCTATGTCTTGTTTATTTAATCCAGCCTCGTATAGTGGTACCAGTAACCTAGTAATAGTAGTAGTATTAGTAGTAGCAGTACGAGTAGTAGTAGTAACAGAAGTAGTAGTAGTAGTGGTAGTAGCAGTAGCAGTAGTAGTAGTAGTAGTAGCACCAACACCAGCAGCAGCTGCAGGGACAGTGGAGGCGGCGGGGGCGACGGCAGAAAAATCCTGGTTTATCTGGTCCAACAGTTCCATCAACCGTTGGCAGCAAGCACCCCTGCAGTGCCCTCCCGTGCAGTGAACCAGTGTTCTTTGTGGAAGACAGCGCCTTGCAACAGCGAGGCGTGGGCAACAGTGTGGAGTTTTGGTTCCTCGATGGACTTTGCATTTGCGACTCTCCACCCAGTTACCGGGACACCATAGTAAGCTCCATTTTACTCCATTATAAAGGAAGCTCCCTAACTCCTCTTCCTAAGTTATTTATTTTGTTCATTTATTTTTTTTTATGTGTCCGACTGTGGGCATAGGCTTCACAGCCTGCTCTCAAGGCGCAGTAGTCCTCCTACATACCCAACACGTCTCTACATATCATCACTTCGGCGCTAACACCCACCGTTCATATTGAATACATGCTAGGGCTGTCTCATACAGGATTGGTGTATTGGTATTAGCGGGGGTATTTTTACGACATGTCGGCGGGTGTTCTAGTAGATCAGTAAAGTCTGATATTATGACATTCAAATCCTTAAACAGTTCCCTGCCCCAGCGGGGATTTGGACCTGGGTCCATTAGGACTGCAGGCCACCTCTCTACCGATCGAGCCACAGTCCTCTTCTATGCTATTTAAATAATTCGAATATCATCATACCCTGCGTAAGTAACGTACAGAACGCTATTACCCAATGGTATCCAAAAATAAATCGGTAAGGATGACGTGTTAGGGTTCTTCTGTAACCCCTCAGAATACGAGCCTCTCTCGTCCGCTTCTGGTTCGAAGAAGCCAAATGTTTCACTAGTAATGAGTGCTGAATGTATCCAGGTTTGGAGGTGGACTTCCATTGTGTACTACGGTTTTCATATTTACAATGGACGTTGGTTTGGGTTAATGTACGGTATGTGTATATCTGGTCTAATCTGTATACTCATACTTCCTATATTACCATACAGTTACTATTGCCAGTCTTTATTGCCTCGGCGGAGATGTAGGGACGCGATCGAAAGCCTTTGAGATGTCAAGTGCAATGGCAAAGCTTTCGCCAAAGTCCCGAAAGAAGGATGACCAAGAGTCTGAAAGGTATGTGAGAAGATCGCCAATGGAGCGTCCCTGACGGAACCCATACTGATGATCAGAAAGAAGGTTGTGATGGGAAAGACTCTATAAAACCGTAGAGCCTAAGGTCGGATACTTTCTAAACAGACCTCGTGTTTCGTAGCTGCATTAAAACTGTAAAAAATCTGAAGAGAAGGGCTTTCGCATGCAAAGAGGAAATACTATAGGATGAATGAAAGAGAAGGAAATAGGGAGTAGTGAAGAATTAGCACTAAGCCATATTATGGCCATACGGCACTCTAGGAGTAAAGGGAAGGAAGGAAGGAAGGAATAATGAAGAATTAACACAAAGTCATAATATTGTTATATGACACCGTAGAAGTAAAGGAAAAATAAAGGCCGAAAGAAACATGGACATATCGAGAAAAGAGGCAGGACATAAGGGCAGAAAAGGACAGTACTTAAACAAGGACTGGAAAAAAAAAAAAAAAAAAAACTTTTCATCGGCCATCGACCCTTACGACAAGTACGGATACTTGGGAGGAATTCTTCCCTCCGCCCCCCTTCCTAGGGAGAATTAGAGGAGCTGCGCAATGGTTGGGGCTGCAATATTGCTTAGAGATGAGGTGTGGGAAGCTGTGGTGTGGTAATGATGGTGCTAATTGTAGCTGTGGTAAGACTGGCGATAGTGCCAGATGAGGGAACGGTAATAATTATGGCTGCTGTGGCAGCGACAGTGGTGGTAGTTTGGGTGATAGTGACAGCTGAGGTAATGACAGTGATTCTCGTAGTTCTGTAGAGACAGCGTTACTGTGGCCATGATAGTGTTGATTACGGTATTTGTGATAATGATACTGATCATGATAGCAATGGTAGTGGTGCAGTAGCAATGTCGAAGGCACTGGAAGTGATAGTAATGATTAAGATCGACCACGCCGAATATCTGCCAGGGGTGACAATGGTTGATATAATTTGGCAATACTGGTGATGACGGTATACTATTGTTTTCTACATCTGTGATTATGAAACTAGAGGGGTTGTTTTTTGTTCCGACCCATGTGTGTGTGTGTGTGTGTGTGTGAACGCGTTTCCAAACCACCCAGGAGGTAGCGTCGTGGCTCGTTTTTATTCAGGTGGTGTCCCTGCCCTGACCTGACCTGCCAGAAGGGGTCAGGTCAGGGCAGGCCTAGTTCACCGGGTGCAGGCAGTGTTGCCACTACTGCTACCCAACCTACTCTGACCTGACAAACCCAACATTACAAAATTTAGCTGAAGCTTCTTATCTCAGACTGATGAAGTGACTTTACTGAAGTTCATTACCTTACCTTATAGTCGAGTTGCCGCCCTTATAATTCCTTTTAGAGGCCTTGCAGTGTTAACTACTGACATAGAGGGTCGTGTAATGCCAATTTTTAGGGGTTTTGGAGGGTCAGTGGGCAATATCTGGATTTTTTTTTTTTCGAGGGGAGGGGATACGGGGTCAAAGTCAAGGACAAATCAGAGGAGAAAGGTTAAATTTGACCATAAATCGGAAAAACCACATCTATTGACCTAATATGTCGTTCGTTATCTTCTCGTGGTTTAGTGGTTTACAACTTTTTCCTCATTTGAGAGCGCGACGAGAAAGCGTGATCAGCACCCCATCATCAGTTATGCAGCACCCCAGATCATCGCAATCGTCGTGGCTCCTGGAGAGGGGCGGTGGCTCTTCTGACTGTGTAGTGCCAAGGGAGCATTACAGACACTCAAGACCGTGGCCGTGCAGAAGATCGTCGCTACAAGCAAAGTGAAACGCGATGAACTGTACACAACTCTGTCAGGAAGTGACATCCTAGCTCACAAATCGTGTTACTGTAGCTATACATCGGGGAGCAGAAACAATGAACAGAGATAAGGGATGAAATTCCCTGAGTTAGACCTGCATAGATCATATAGCCTTGCTAGGTGACGGGAGAGTGCTACCCCTTCCAGCAAGGCAGCTACCTGGGTGCAGCATGAACTCTCAACCTTGTGGTCTCGAGTCAAGTGGTCTACCACGGAGCTACCCTGCCCCCTCCAGGAACAGAGAAAGAGAAAGTCTACACTGGTTGACACTGTTGTTTCCAAAAGGTTGTTGAAAGCCTAATCCAAATATCTTGACTTCAAGCAAGACTCTCTGTTGTGTGGGAAAGAATGTAAGCCAAGAGACAGTAAGAACCCACACAGGTGGATGCAGGTCAGTCTGTGTACAACTGAAGATAGGTGTAGTGCTATCACGTTCAAGCAACGGTTGGAGAACCTCTGTGATGAGAGACAGGACCAGTGGGCTAATGATGTAATGGCTAGACTCAGTGGAGTCATTGATCTGCATCCTGTTGACGGACAGTACCATATTCCCTGTTGCAGTAGGTTCTGTGTTCCCGTGTCCCGCTCCTCCACCATGGTGCCTGTGGAGGAGGCGCTAAGGTTCATCATCTCGATGATTTCTGAGAACGCGACAGAGTCGTGGATTGCAAAAGTCAACGTCTCTGTTGCGTTATCAGCAATCGTCGAGATGACGAACCTCAGCGCCTCCTCCACAGGCGCCATGATGGAGGGGCGGGCCACGGGAACACAGAACCTACTGCAACATTGGATATGGTATTGTCCGTCAACAGGATGCAGATCAATGACTCCACTGAGTCTAGCCATTACATCATTAGCCCACTGGTCCTGTCTCTCATCACAGAGGTTCTCCAACCGTTGCTTGAACGTGATAGCACTACACCTATCTACAGTTGTACACAGACTGACCTGCACCCACCTGTGTGGATTCTTACTATCTCCTGGCTTACACTCTTTCCCACACAACAGACAGTCTTGCTTGAAGTCAAGGTATTTGGATTAGGCCTTCAACAACTTTTTGGAAACAAGAGTGTCAACCAGTGTATCCTTTCTCTTTCTCTGTTCCTGGAGGGGGCAGGGTAGCTCAGTGGTAGACCACTTGACTCGAGACCACAAGGTTGAGAGTTCACGCTGCACCCAGGTAGCTGCCTTCCTGGGAGGGGTAGCACTCTCCCGTCACCTAGCAAGGCTATATGATCTATCCAGGTCTAACTCATTGGAATTTATTCCCTTTTCTCTGTTCATTGATTCTACTCCTCGATGTATAGCTACTCTACAGTAACACGATTTGTGAACTAGAATATCACTTCCTGACAGAGTTGTGTACAGTTCATCGCATTTCACTTTGCTTGTAGCGACGATCTTCTGCACGGCAACGGTCTTGAATGTCTGTAACGCTCCCTTGGCACTACACAGTCAGAAGAGCCACCGCCCCTTTCCAGCAGCCATGACGATTGCGATGACCTGGGGTGCCGCAGGACTGATGCTGCGATGCTGATCACCCTGGCTAGTCGCCCTCTGAAGTGAGGAATAAAATTGTAAACCATGATGACTGCGATGGCCTGGGGTGCCACAGTTCAGAACTGATGCTGGGATGCTAATCACACCGAATCATTGTGCTCTGAAATGAGGAATAAAATTGTAAACCACTAAACCACGAGAAGATAACGAACAACACATTCAATCAATGGATGTGGTTGTTCTGATTTCTAGTCAAATTTTACCTTTGATCTCTGATCTTACCTTGACTTTGATCCCATATCCAAAAATTAACTCCAAAAATCAACTCCCCTCCCTCGAAACCCCTAAAAATGTTATTACACGACCTTTATGTTATCGAGATCAAAAGTTGAACATTCAAGATTGCGGCGGCCTCCATTCTGAATTCTGAGAAATGCTCAACGTTGCGCAAGTGGAAACCAAGCTCATTTTGCTCTTATAACTACCGGTATATAGAACACATTTCCGTGAACAAAGTGTAGCTACAGTAGTTAACACTGCAGGATCAACATTTTTGGCAACTCGACTATTACATTATCAGACTTAACTGAGTTCTTATCACTGACTAAGTGGTATGGCCAAAATGTGTTATTCCCATCCCCCATCTAAGCTAACCTAACTAGAAACCAGAAAATACTTACCTGCCCTTGGGTGATCCTTAGTCCCGTTGTCGTCCGTAAACTGTACTCACCTCCAGTTGTCCCTCTCACAAATCACATCAATTATAGACAACATGTAATTAGAAGTGTGGGCACTGAGAAGGAAGTGAGAGGCAATAGTGGCTAGGACAGCAATGCTATTATTGTATTGGATATTTAACATCAACAGAAAAAAAAAAGAAAAAAAGTATACACTAAGGAGAGCTGTATGTAAAAAGTGAGATTACTCTGGTAGGGACTTACTGAGAATGGACAATAGGCAACCAGTTAAGATGGCCTGACGGGAGTCAATGGGGGGATAGAGGGCCCGAGCGAGACAAAGCTTCTGATGGAAAGATGCATGTCAAGCCAGATAATCTGGCAAGTGGATGGAGGACACGGCAGACAGAAGACAGTGGAGGAGGTGCACAATACCAACCAACCCAGACTGGGAATAAGGCCAAGAAGAATAACACGGAATTAGAAAGCAAACGGTGATAGTGCTGGCTTTGGTAGTGATGGTGAAAGTTGTTGTAGTGGCAGAGATGGTGATAATGTTAGCTGTGTTAATGATAATGACAGTGGTTATTGTGATAGTGATGATGAGTCTAGCTGGGGCAGTGATGATGATGGCGATAGTTGTGGTAGCGATGGTGACTATAGTATTCGTGCTTGTGTTGGATGTGGTTGTGTTAGAGATGGTTATATTCGCATTTGAGGTAGTGCTACTAAAGCGGTAGTCTTGCTAGTGATGGTGACTATAGTATTTGTAGTAGTGGTGGATGTGGTAGTTGTAGCAGAGGTGGTTATATTCGCATCTGAGTTAGTGTTAGTGATAGTGGTAGTGATGGTGACTATAGTGTTTGTGGTAGCGGTGGATGTGGTAGTTGTAGCAGAGGTGGTTATATTCGCATCTGAGTTAGTGTTAGTGATAGTGGTAGTCTTGCTAGTGAGGGTGACTATAGTGTTTGTGGTAGTGGTGGATGTGGTAGTTGTAGCAGAGGTGGTTATATTCGCATCTGAGTTAGTGTTAGTGATAGTGGTAGTGATGGCTACTATAGTGTTTGTGGTAGCGGTGGATGTGGTAGTTGTAGCAGAGGTGGTTATATTCGAATCTGAGTTAGTGTTAGTGATAGTGGTAGTCTTTCTAGTGATGGTGACTATAGTATTTGTGGTAGTGGTGGATGTGGTAGTTGTAGCAGAGGTGGCTATATTCGCATCTGAGTTAGTGTTAGTGTTAGTGGTAGTGATGGTGACTAGAGTATTTGTGGTAGCGTTGGATGTGGTAGTTGTGGTAACGATGGGTATATTAGCATTTGTGGTAGTGCTACCATAGCGTTATTTTTGGTTGTGATGGTGACTATAGTATTTGTGGAGGGTTCCCAGGCCAAAACAAGAAATCACAAGATTTTATTCCCATTCATATTCAGTTGCAACCTTGCAATAAATATGAAGTGAAGACGAGAGTTTGTCATATTCCCTGTCATGTACTCTATTTGCGATGGTACATTTCAAAACATTGCTTGCCCCTTTCCGCATGTAGACGAACATTGCACATTTTTCACATGTTTTTGGTGTTTTTCGGTCAAAATTTGCATCGACCTTACGTAGTTGAGCCCAAGATGTGATTCATCCCATCGTATCGAACACCTCCAGGGAGTGATGCTGCGCCACCAGGTGTTCTTGGATGTTGTACAACATCAGCTTTGAGTAAACACAGTGTCACATGTCGCCGGAATTCCAAGTGAGGTAGTTTGTCTGGATCTACTCTGCAGTGAATCCTCCATGCTGCAATCATGACAACGTTGATCAGGTTGAGGAAAAGTTGCCAGTATCACTTCTTTCCACGAATCATGGGGCGATATGATTCTGACAGTCGATCCAGAAGGTCAACTCCACCCATTCCTTTGTTGTAGGAGTTGAGAAAATGTGGTTGTGTGACCTCCTTTTCACCTCCTTTCACACGTCGTTTTACCTTATGAAGTGGGTTGTGTGTCTCCCAGTTGCTGGCAACAGCAAAAACTCAATTGTCATTCCACTTTGCAATGTACACCTTTCCATCACAGCAGTAGTCAAATGTACCTCTTTCCTTCTTTTGCAGATCCCTGGTACTGGAAATGTTTTTGTTGCAGCAGCTGTCCTGTTTTCTCTGACTGTCCCAGTTGCTCGCATCCTCCTCTCAGCCAGCTTGACCATCAGATCGTAACTGGTAAAAAAGTTGTCAAAATATAGCTGGTGGCACGCAGCATCTGAATTGGAAGTGATTATATCAACCATGTTCATGATTAGGCGTGTCCCAAGTTGTTGTTTCAAGGGATTTGGCTCCTTTCCTTGATAAATCTTCATGTGATACGGATAGCCATCATTACCACACATGCACCAGATCTTGTACCAGAAGCTAATTGGCTTTCCTCTTATAAACATTTTAGCGCTATGACGTACAAAGTAGGGTACCATGGACTCACCAATACTCAGCATTTCATGGAATATGCCACAACTAATGAGACTGTCATTTAGCACAGTGGAGAAATTTTGCTAATTTTATTTCCTTCGGAGAGATTCTGGTTGTCAGCAAAGTGTATGTATCTTTTGATTTCAAGAAATCTGTTTTTACTCATGGTATTGTATACGATAGGTACACCCAAGTCAGGTTGGGTTGACCAGTAATGGTGTTCCTCTGGTACGGTGTGGTATCTTGAAGCATGATAGTTTGGGTTGTTGTTGTCACGGTTGGCATACATGTTGGTCTGGAGAACGATGTGTTTCACTATATCTGGAGTAAATATTTTCTCCCAAATCTCATACACTGATTTTCCTTCCAGTTCCATAACCATTTCAGTAATATCTTTGTCACTAGAAGGAAGGGTACTTTCAAAATGTATACGTTTCCTCCATCTCAGAGTTTCGTTGCACTTCTTCTTTGGAGGCTGTTCTATATCACAATTTTCATCACTCTGAATCGCTTCTTCTACTTCGAGCATTCCTTCTGGTTCATAGCTCTCCTCTGGGTCATCATTAGCATCTTCAGTATCAGTCTCTTGATTTCCTGTGTCTCCTGCAGCAGGAGGCAATACAACAACATTGACAGTATGTGGAGCATTCTGTACTGTTTCATAAGCTTCTCCGATTGTTGTCACTCTCGTAGTTTTTCTTGCTGCATAGAAGGATTCAGCGTCCATCACCTGTATACCAAGATTAGAAAATGGTAAATATTCACAACGCTGTGTATAATAACAAGATACAATTATACCCACACGTGGAAAAGTACGTTTGTTATAATAGCTCTCTCCTTCATTCAAGTAAAATAAAAATCAAAGGAAAACTTACGTTTATCAGTAGAAACCAATCCTCAGTGAAAGCCAAACAGCTAATGAAGTAGCAACGATTCATGGATCTACTCAATACCTCCAGTCAACAAAAATCTTAGTTCGTTATATCGAATAAAATGAGAAACAAACACGAACCATGCCCCTGAACCAAGAAATGAATGTATGCAGTAACCCTCCAGTGTTTTATAAACACTGGAACATTAGTTGTTTTTGCAGTCACATGGTACATATATGAAAGAATGAAGAACGGACTTTGTCACAACAGCATACGTTAGCTACTTTGGTAACAAATAATGTGAAGCAACCATACTTCCAGTGCGGTACAAGTATTTGTTTCCCTTGTACATGTGGGCATGTTGAAACTTTATTTTTTCTCAAACTTTGCATCTTCAGTATAAAATATATAACTTAAAGAAGTTCAATATTCTTTTTAATATAAACTGAGTGGCTCTACAACCATGTACAGTATACAGGTTGAAAGGAAGGTCATAATTATGAAGGAAACAATTGCTGGAGCTTCGAAATCATATGTTCCATATAAGGAACACTGGAAGGATAAAGGTTAGAGGGAGTAAAGAAGATACGAATGAGGATAAAGAGAATGAAGGAAAGTAAGGACGGGAGAGAGAGAGAGAGAGAGAGAGAGAGAGAGAGAGAGAGAGAGAGAGAGAGAGAGAAACGGGGGGGGGGTGAAACTGGTTAGAACGAGAAAAGTTGGTAGGTATGGGAAGGGATGAATAAGAAGTATTGTCTTGAGAAAAGGAGAGGGGAAGAAATATTACCCCGTAGAATCCGGTGACCTACATTAAACCTTTTTCTTGCTATGTCTTGTTTATTTAATCCAGCCTCGTGTAGTGGTACCAGTAACCTAGTAATAGTAGTAGTATTAGTAGTAGCAGTAGGAGTAGTAGTAATAACAGAAGTAGTAGTAGTAGCAGTAGTAGCAGTAGCAGTAGTAGTAGTAGTAGTAGTAGCACCAACACCAGCAGCTGCTGCAGGGGCAGTGGAGGCGGCGGGGGCGACGGCAGAATAATCCTGGTTTATCTGGTCCAACAGTTCCATCAACCGGGGGCAGCAAGCACCCCTGCAGTGCCCTCCCGTGCAGTGAACCAGTGTTCTTTGTGGAAGACAGCGCCTTGCAACAGCGAGGCGTGGGCAAAAGTGTGGAGTTTTGGTTCCTCGATGGACTTTGCATTTGCGACTCTCCACCCAGTTACCGGGACACCATAGTAAGCTCCATTTTACTCCATTATAAAGGAAGCTCCCTAACTCCTCTTCCTAAGTTATTTATTTTGTTCATTTATTTTTTTTTATGTGTCCGACTGTGGGCATAGGCTTCACAGCCTGCTCTCAAGGCGCAGTAGTCCTCCTACATACCCAACACGTCTCTACATATCACCACTTCGGCGCTAACACCCACCGTCCATATTGAATACATGCTAGGGCTGTCTCATACAGGACTGGTGTATTGGTATTAGCGGGGGTATTTTTACGACATGTCGGCGGGTCTTCTAGTAGATCAGTAAAGTCTGATATTATGAAATTCAAATCCTTAAACAGTTCCCTGCCCCAGCGGGGATTTGGACCTGGGTCCATTAGGACTGCAGGCCACCTCTCTACCGATCGAGCCACAGTCCTCTTCTATGCTATTTAAATAATTCGAATATCATCATACCCTGCGTAAGTAACGTACAGAACGCTATTACCCAATGGTATCCAAAAATAAATCGGTAAGGATGACGTGTTAGGGTTCTTCTGTAACCCCTCAGAATACGAGCCTCTCTCGTCCGCTTCTGGTTCGGAGAAGCCAAATGTTTCACTAGTAATGAGTGCTGAATGTATCCAGGTTTGGAGGTGGACTTCCATTGTGTACTACGGTTTTCATATTTACAATGGACGTTGGTTTGGGTTAATGTACGGTATGTGTATATCTGGTCTAATCTGTATACTCATACTCCCTATATTACCATACAGTTACTATTGCCAGTCTTTATTGCCTCGGCGGAGATGTAGGGACGCGATCGAAAGCCTTTGAGATGTCAAGTGCAATGGCAAAGCTTTCGCCAAAGTCCCGAAAGAAGGATGACCAAGAGTCTGAAAGGTATGTGAGAAGATCGCCAATGGAGCGTCCCTGACGGAACCCATACTGATGATCAGAAAGAAGGTTGTGATGGGAAAGACTCTATAAAACCGTAGAGCCTAAGGTCGGATACTTTCTAAACAGACCTCGTGTTTCGTAGCTGCATTAAAACTGTAAAAATCTGAAGAGAAGGGCTTTCGCATGCAAAGAGGAAATACTATAGGATGAATGAAAGAGAAGGAAGGAGGGAGTAGTGAAGAATTAGCACTAAGCCATATTATGGCCATACGGCACTCTAGGAGTAAAGGGAAGGAAGGAAGGAATAATGAAGAATTAACACAAAGTCATAATATTGTTATATGACACCGTAGAAGTAAAGGAAAAATAAAGGCCCTAAGAAACATGGACATATCGAGAAAAGAGGCAGGACATAAGGGCAGAAAAGGACAGTACTTAAAGAAGGACTGGAAAAAAAAAGAAAAAAAAAAAAGCTCTTTTCATCGGCCATCGACCCTTACGACAAGCAGGGATACTTGGGAGGGATTCTTCCCTCCCCCCCCTTCCTAGGGAGAAATAGATGAGCCGCGCAATGGTTGGGGCTGCAATATTGCTTAGAGATGAGGTGTGGGAAGCTGTGGTGTGGTAATGATGGTGCTAATTGTAGCTGTGGTAAGACTGGCGATAGTGCCAGATGAGGGAACGGTAATAATTATGGCTGCTGTGGCAGCGACAGTGGTGGTAGTTTGGGTGATAGTGACAGCTGAGGTAATGACAGTGATTCTCGTAGTTCTGTAGAGACAGCGTTACTGTGGCCATGATAGTGTTGATTACGGTATTTGTGATAATGATACTGATCATGATAGCAATGGTAGTGGTGCAGTAGCAATGTCGAAGGCACTGGAAGTGATAGTAATGATTAAGATCGACCACGCCGAATATCTGCCAGGGGTGACAATGGTTTATATAATTTGGCAATACTGGTGATGACGGTATACTATTGTTTTCTACATCTGTGATTATGAAACTAGAGGGGTTGTTTTTTGTTCCGACCCATGTGTGTGTGTGTGTGTGTGTGTGTGTGTGTGTGTGTGTGTGTGTGTGTGTGTGTGTGTGTGTGTGTGTGTGTGTGTGTGTGTGTGTGTGTGTGTGTGTGTGTGTGTGTGTGGACGCGTTTCCAAACCACCCAGGAGGTAGCGTCGTGGCTCGTTTTTATTCAGGTGGTGTCCCTGCCCTGACCTGACCTGCCAGAAGGGGTCAGGTCAGGGCAGGCCTAGTCCACCGGGTGCAGGCAGTGTTGCCACTACTGCTACCCAACCTACTCTGACCTGACAAACCCAACATTACAAAATTTAGCTGAAGCTTCTTATCTCAGACTGATGAAGTGACTTTACTGAAGTTCATTACCTTACCTTATAGTCGAGTTGCCGCCCTTATAATTCCTTTATGAGGCCTCGCAGTGTTAACTACTGACATAGAGGGTCGTGTAATGCCAATTTTTAGGGGTTTTAGAGGGCCAGTAGCCAATACCTGGATTTTTTTTTTTTTTTCGAGGGGAGGGGATACGGGGTCAAAGTCAAGGACAAATCAGAGGAGAAAGGTTAAATTTGACCATAAATCGGAAAATCCACCTCTATTGACCTAATATGTCGTTCGTTATCTTCTCGTGGTTTAGTGGTTTACAACTTTTTCCTCATTTCAGAGTGCGACGAGCCAGCGTGATCAGCACCCCATCATCAGTCCTGCAGCACCCCAGATCATCGCAATCGTCGTGGCTGCTGGAGAGGGGCGGTGGCTCTTCTGACTGTGTAGTGCCAAGGGAGCATTACAGACATTCAAGACCGTGGCCGTGCAGAAGATCGTCGCTACAAGCAAAGTGAAACGCGATGAACTGTACACAACTCTGTCAGGAAGTGACATCCTAGCTCACAAATCGTGTTACTGTAGCTATACATCGAGGAGCAGAAACAATGAACAGAGATAAGGGATGAAATTCCCTGAGTTAGACCTGCATAGATCATATAGCCTTGCTAGGTGACGGGAGAGTGCTACCCCTTCCAGCAAGGCAGCTGCCTGGGTGCAGCATGAACTCTCAACCTTGTGGTCTCGAGTCAAGTGGTCTACCACGGAGCTACCCTGCCCCCTCCAGGAACAGAGAAAGAGAAAGTCTCCACTGGTTGTCACTGTTCTTTCCAAAAGGTTGTTGAAGGCCTAATCCAAATATCTTGACTTCAAGCAAGACTGTCTGTTGTGTGGGAAAGAATGTAAGCCAAGAGACAGTAAGAACCCACACAGGTGGA
Organism: Coenobita brevimanus; assembly: GCF_032717465.1. Classification (NCBI taxonomy): domain Eukaryota; kingdom Metazoa; phylum Arthropoda; class Malacostraca; order Decapoda; family Coenobitidae; genus Coenobita; species Coenobita brevimanus. The sequence continues at coordinate 16,265,648 of NC_137061.1, read as the reverse complement.
TGCAGGTCAGTCTGTGTACAACTGAAGATAGGGGTAGTGCTATCACGTTCAAGCAACGGTTGGAGAGAATCTGTGATGAGAGACAGGACCAGTGGGCTAATGAGGTAATGGCTAGACTCAGTGGGGTCATTGATCTGCATGCTCTTGATGGACAGTACCATGTCCCCTGTTGTAGAAGGTTCTGTGTTCCCGTGTCCCGCTCCTCCACCATGGTGCCTATGGAGGAGGCGCTAAGGTTCATCATCTCGATGATTTCTGAGAACGCGACAGAGATGTGGATGGCAAAAGTCAACGTCTCTGTTGCGTTACCAGCAATCGTCGAGATGACGAACCTCAGCGCCTACTCCACGGGCGCCATAATGGAGGGGCGGGTCACGGGAACACAGAACCTACTGCAACACGGGATATGGTACTGTCATTCAACAGGATGCAGATCAATGAATCCACTGAGTCTAGCCATTACATCATTAGCCCACTGGTCCTGTCTCTCATAACAGAGGTTCTCCAACCGTTGCTTGAACGTGATAGCACTACCCTTATCTTCAGTTGCACACAGACTGACCTGCACCCACCTGTGTGGATTCTTACTGACTCCTGGCTTACACTCTTTCCCACACAACAGACACTCTTGCTTGAAGTCAAGGTATTTGGATTAGGCCTTCAACAACCTTTTGGAAACAAGAGTGTCAACCAGTGTAGACTTTCTCTTTCTCTGTTCCTGGAGGGGGCAGGGTAGCTCAGTGGTAGACCACTTGACTCGAGACCACAAGGTTGAGAGTTCATGCTGCACCCAGGTAGCTGCCTTGTTGGGAGGGGTAGCACTCTCCCGTCACCTAGCAAGGCTATATGATCTATCCAGGTCTAACTCATTATAATTTATTCCCTTTTCTCTGTTCATTGATTCTACTCCTCGATGTATAGCTACTGTACAGTAACATGATTTGTGAACTAGAATATCACTTCCTGACAGAGTTGTGTACAGTTCATCGCGTTTCACTTTGCTTGTAGCGACGATCTTCTGCACGGCAACGGTCTTGAATGTCTGTAACGCTCCCTTGGCACTACACAGTCAGAAGAGCCACCGCCCCTTTCCAGCAGCCATGACGATTGCGATGACCTGGGGTGCCGCAGGACTGATGCTGCGATGCTGATCACCCTGGCTAGTCGCCCTCTGAAGTGAGGAATAAAATTGTAAACCATGATGACTGCGATGGCCTGGGGTGCCACAGTTCAGAACTGATGCTGGGATGCTAATCACACCGAATCATTGTGCTCTGAAATGAGGAATGAAATTGTAAACCACTAAACCACGAGAAGATAACGAACAACACATTCAATCAATGGATGTGGTTGTTCTGATTTCTAGTCAAATTTTACCTTTGATCTCTGATCTTACCTTGACTTTGATCCCATATCCAAAAATTAACTCCAAAAATCAACTCCCCTCCCTCGAAACCCCTAAAAATGTTATTACACGACCTTTATGTTATCGAGATCAAAAGTTGAACATTCAAGATTGCGGCGGCCTCCATTCTGAATTCTGAGAAATGCTCAACGTTGCGCAAGTGGAAACCAAGCTCATTTTGCTCTTATAACTACCGGTATATAGAACACATTTCCGTGAACAAAGTGTAGCTACAGTAGTTAACACTGCAGGATCAACATTTTTGGCAACTCGACTATTACATTATCAGACTTAACTGAGTTCTTATCACTGACTAAGTGGTATGGCCAAAATGTGTTATTCCCATCCCCCATCTAAGCTAACCTAACTAGAAACCAGAAAATACTTACCTGCCCTTGGGTGATCCTTAGTCCCGTTGTCGTCCGTAAACTGTACTCACCTCCAGTTGTCCCTCTCACAGATCACATCAATTATAGACAACATGTAATTAGAAGTGTGGGCACTGAGAAGGAAGTGAGAGGCAATAGTGGCTAGGACAGCAATGCTATTATTGTATTGGATATTTAACATTAACAGAAAACTAACAAAAAAAAAGTATACACTAAGGAGAGCTGTATGTAAAAAGTGAGATTACTCTGGTAGGGACTTACTGAGAATGGACAATAGGCAACCAGTTAAGATGGCCTGACGGGAGTCAATGGGGGGATAGAGGGCCCGAGCGAGACAAAGCTTCTGATGGAAAGATGCATGTCAAGCCAGATAATCTGGCAAGTGGATGGAGGACACGGCAGACAGAAGACAGTGGAGGAGGTGCACAATACCAACCAACCCAGACTGGGAATAAGGCCAAGAAGAATAACACGGAATTAGAAAGCAAACGGTGATAGTGCTGGCTTTGGTAGTGATGGTGAAAGTTGTTGTAGTGGCAGAGATGGTGATAATGTTAGCTGTGTTAATGATAATGACAGTGGTTATTGTGATAGTGATTATGAGTCTAGCTGGGGCAGTGATGATGATGGCGATAGTTGTGGTAGCGATGGTGACTATAGTATTCGTGCTTGTGTTGGATGTGGTTGTGTTAGAGATAGTTATATTCGCATTTGAGGTAGTGCTACTAAAGCGGTAGTCTTGCTAGTGATGGTGACTATAGTATTTGTAGTAGTGGTGGATGTGGTAGTTGTAGCAGAGGTGGTTATATTCGCATCTGAGTTAGTGTTAGTGATAGTGGTAGTGATGGTGACTATAGTGTTTGTGGTAGCGGTGGATGAGGTAGTTGTAGCAGAGGTGGTTATATTCGCATCTGAGTTAGTGTTAGTGATAGTGGTAGTCTTGCTAGTGAGGGTGACTATAGCATTTGTGGTAGTGGTGAATGTGGTAGTTGTAGCAGAGGTGGTAATATTCGCATCTGAGTTAGTGTTAGTGATAGTGGTAGTCTTGCTAGTGAGGGTGACTATAGTATTTGTGGTAGTGGTGGATGTGGTAGTTGTGGCAGAGGTGGTTATATTCGCATCTAAGTTAGTGTTAGTGATAGTGGTAGTGATGGTGACTATAGTATTTGTGGTAGCGGTGGATGTGGAAGTTGTGGTAACGATGGGTATATTAGCATTTGTGGTAGTGCTACCATAGCGGTAATGTTGGTAGTGATGGTGACTATAGTATTTGTGGAGGGTTCCCAGGCCAAAACAACAAATCATTAGATTTTATTCTCATTCATATTCAGTTGCAACCTTGCAATAAATAGAAAGTGAAGACGAGAGTTTGTCATATTCCCTGTCATGTACTCTATTTGCGATGGTACATTTCAAAACATTGCTTGCCCCTTTCCGCATGTAGACGAACATTGCACATTTTTCACATGTTTTTGGTGTTTTTCGGTCAAAATTTGCATCGACCTTACGTAGTTGAGCCCAAGATGTGATTCATCCCATCGTATCGAACACCTCCAGGGAGTGATGCTGCGCCACCAGGTGTTCTTGAATGTTGTACAACATCAGCTTTGAGTAAACACAGTGTCACATGTCGCCGGAATTCCAAGTGAGGTAGTTTGTCTGGATCTACTCTGCAGTGAATCCTCCATGCTGCAATCATGACAACGTTGATCAGGTTGAGGAAAAGTTGCCAGTATCACTTCTTTCCACGAATCATGGGGCGATATGATTCTGACAGTCGATCCAGAAGGTCAACTCCACCCATTCCTTTGTTGTAGGAGTTGAGAAAATGTGGTTGTGTGACCTCCTTTTCACCTCCTTTCACACGTCGTTTTACCTTATGAAGTGGGTTGTGTGTCTCCTAGTTGCTGGCAACAGCAAAAACTGAATTGTCATTCCACTTTGCAATGTACACCTTTCCATCACAGCAGTAGTCAAATGTACCTCTTTCCTTCTTTTGCAGATCCCTGGTACTGGAAATGTTTTTGTTGCAGCAGCTGTCCTGTTTTCTCTGACTGTCCCAGTTGCTCGCATCCTCCTCTCAGCCAGCTTGACCATCAGATCGTAACTGGTAAAAAAGTTGTCAAAATATAGCTGGTGGCACGCAGCATCTGAATTGGAAGTGATTATATCAACCATGTTCATGATTAGGCGTGTCCCAAGTTGTTGTTTCAGGGGATTTGGCTCCTTTCCTTGATAAATCTTCATGTGATACGGATAGCCATCATTACCACACATGCACCAGATCTTGTACCAGAAGCTAATTGGCTTTCCTCTTATAAACATTTTAGCGCTATGACGTACAAAGTAGGGTACCATGGACTCACCAATACTCAGCATTTCATGGAATATGCCACAACTAATGAGACTGTCATTTAGCATGTCATACAGTGGAGAAATTTTGCTCATTTTATTTCCTTCGGTGAGATTCTGGTTGTCAGCAAAGTGTATGTATCTTTTGATTTCAAGGAATCTGTTTTTACTCATGGTATTGTATACGATAGGTACACCCAAGTCAGGTTGGGTTGACCAGTAATGGTGTTCCTCTGGTACGGTGTGGTATCTTGAAGCATGATAGTTTGGGTTGTTGTTGTCACGGTTGGCATACATGTTGGTCTGGAGAACGATGTGTTTCACTATATCTGGAGTAAATATTTTCTCCCAAATCTCATACACTGATTTTCCTTCCAGTTCCATAACCATTTCAGTAATATCTTTGTCACTAGAAGGAAGGGTACTTTCAAAATGTATACGTTTCCTCCATCTCAGAGTTTCGTTGCACTACTTCTTTGGAGGCTGTTCTATATCACAATTTTCATCACTCTGAATCGCTTCTTCTACTTCGAGCACTCCTTCTGGTTCATAGCTCTCCTCTGGGTCATCATTAGCATCTTCAGTATCAGTCTCTTGATTTCCTGTGTCTCCTGCAGCAGGAGGCAATACAACAACATTGACAGTATGTGGAGCATTCTGTACTGTTTCATAAGCTTCTCCGATTGTTGTCACTCTCGTAGTTTTTCTTGCTGCATAGAAGGATTCAGCGTCCATCACCTGTATACCAAGATTAGAAAATGGTAAATATTCACAATGCTGTGTATAATAACAAGATACAATTATACCCACACGTGGAAAAGTACGTTTGTTATAATAGCACTCTCCTTCATTCAAGTAAAATAAAAATCAAAGGAAAACTTACGTTTATCAGTAGAAACCAATCCTCAGTGAAAGCCAAACAGCTAATGAAGTAGCAACGATTCATGGATCTACTCAATACCTCCAGTCAACAAAAATCTTAGTTTGTTATATCGAATAAAATGAGAAACAAACACGAACCATGCTCCTGCACCAAGAAATGAATGTATGCAGTAACCTTCCAGTGTTTAATAAACACTGGAACATTAGTTGTTTTTGCAGTCACATGGTACATATATGAAAGAATGAAGAACGGACTTTGTCACAACAGCATACGTTAGCTACTTTGGTAACAAATAATGTGAAGCAACATATTTCCAGTGCGGTACAAGTATTTGTTTCCCTTGTACATGTGGGCATGTTGAAACTTTATTTTTTCTCAAACTTTGCATCTTCAGTATAAAATATAGAACTTAAAGAAGTTCAATATTCTTTTTAATATAAACTGAGTGGCTCTACAACCATGTACAGTATACAGGTTGAAAGGAATTTCATAATTATGAAGGAAACAATTGCTGGAGCTTCGAAATCATATGTTCCATATAAGGAACACTGGAAGAATAAAGGTTAGAGGGAGTAAAGAAGATACGAATGAGGATAAAGAGAATGAAGGAAAGTAAGGACGGGAGAGAGAGAGAGAGAGAGAGAGAGAGAGAGAGAGACAGAGGGGGGGTAAAACTGGTTAGAACGAGAAAAGTTGGTAGGTATGGGAAGGGATGAATAAGAAGTATTGTCTTGAGAAAAGGAGAGGGGAAGAAATATTACCCCGTAGAATCCGGTGACCTACATTAAACCTTTTTCTTGCTATGTCTTGTTTATTTAATCCAGCCTCGTGTAGTGGTACCAGTAACCTAGTAATAGTAGTAGTATTAGTAGTAGCAGTAGGAGTAGTAGTAATAACAGAAGTAGTAGTAGTAGCAGTAGTAGCAGTAGCAGTAGTAGTAGTAGTAGTAGCACCAACACCAGCAGCAGCTGCAGGGGCAGTGGAGGCGGCGGGGGCGACGGCAGAATAATCCTGGTTTATCTGGTCCAACAGTTCCATCAACCGGGGGCAGCAAGCACCCCTCCAGTGCCCTCCCGTGCAGTGAACCAGTGTTCTTTGTGGAAGACAGCGCCTTGCAACAGCGAGGCGTGGGCAAAAGTGTTGAGTTTTGGTTCCTCGATGGACTTTCCATTTGCGACTCTCCACCCAGTTACCGGGACACCATAGTAAGCTCCATTTTACTCAATTATAAACGAAGCTCCCTAACTCCTCTTCCTAAGTTATTTATTTTGTTAATTTATTTTTTTTTATGTGTCCGACTGTGGGCATAGGCTTCACAGCCTGCTCTCAAGGCGCAGTAGTCCTCCTATATACCGAACACGTCTCTACATATCACCACTTCGGCGCTAACACCCACCGTCCATATTGAATACATGCTAGGGCTGTCTCATACAGGACTAGTGTATTGGTATTAGCGAGGGTATTTTTACGACATGTCGGCGGGTCTTCTAGTAGATCAGTAGTCTGATATTATGAAATTCAAATCCTTAAACAGTTCCCTGCCGCAGCGGGGATTTGGACCTGGGTCCATTAGGACTGCAGGCCACCTCTCTACCGATCGAGCCGCAGTACTCTTCTATGCTATTTAAATAATTCGAATATCATCATACCCTGCGTAAGTAACGTACAGAACGCTATTACCCAATGGTATCCAAAAATAAATCGGTAAGGATGACGTGTTAGGGTTCTTCTGTAACCCCTCAGAATACGAGCCTCTCTCGTCCGCTTCTGGTTCGGAGAAGCCAAATGTTTCACTAGTAATGAGTGCTGAATGTATCCAGGTTTGGAGGTGGACTTCCATTGTGTACTACGGTTTTCATATTTACAATGGACGTTGGTTTGGGTTAATGTACGGTATGTGTATATCTGGTCTAATCTGTATACTCATACTCCCTATATTACCATACAGTTACTATTGCCAGTCTTTATTGCCTCAGCGGAGATGTAGGGACGCGATCGAAAGCCTTTGAGATGTAAAGTGTAATGGCAAAGCTTTCGCCAAAGTCCCAAAAGAAGGATGACCAAGAGTCTGAAAGGTATGTGAGAAGATCGCCAATGGAGCGTCCCTGACGGAACCCATACTGATGATCAGAAAGAAGGTTGTGATGGGAAAGACTCTATAAAACCGTAGAGCCTAAGGTCGGATACTTTCTAAACAGACCTCGTGTTTCGTAGCTGCATTAAAACTGTAAAAATCTGAAGAGAAGGGCTTTCGCATGCAAAGAGGAAATACTATAGGATGAATGAAAGAGAAGGAAGGAGGGAGTAGTGAAGAATTAGCACTAAGCCATATTATGGCCATACGGCACTCTAGGAGTAAAGGGAAGGAAGGAAGGAATAATGAAGAATTAACACAAAGTCATAATATTGTTATATGACACCGTAGAAGTAAAGGAAAATAAAGGCCGAAAGAAACATGGACATATCGAGAAAAGAGGGAGGACATAAGGGCAGAAAAGGACAGTACTTAAACAAGGACTGGAAAAAAAAAAAAAAAAAAGCTCTTTTCATAGGGCATCGACCCTTACGACAAGCAGGGATACTTGGGAGGGATTCTTCCCTCCCCCCGCCCTTCCAAGGGAGAAATAGAGGAGCTGCGCAATGGTTGGGGCTGCAATATAGCTTAGAGATGAGGTGTGGGAAGCTGTGGTGTGGTAATGATGGTGCTAATTGTAGCTGTGGTAAGACTGGCGATATTGCCAGATGAGGGAACGGTAATAATTATGGCTGCTGTGGCAGCGACAGTGGTGGTAGTTTGGGTGATAGTGACAGCTGAGGTAATGACAGTGATTCTCGTAGTTCTGTAGAGACAGCGTTACTGTGGCCATGATAGTGTTGATTACGGTATTTGTGATAATGATACTGATCATGATAGCAATGGTAGTGGTGCAGTAGCAATGTCGAAGGCACTGGAAGTGATAGTAATGATTAAGATCGACCACGCCGAATATCTGCCAGGGGTGACAATGGTTTATATAATTTGGCAATACTGGTGATGACGGTATACTATTGTTTTCTACATCTGTGATTATGAAACTAGAGGGGTTGTTTTTTGTTCCGACCCATGTGTGTGTGTGTGTGTGTGTGTGTGTGTGTGTGTGTGTGTGTGTGTGTGGACGCGTTTCCAAACCACCCAGGAGGTAGCGTCGTGGCTCGTTTTTATTCAGGTGGTTTCCCTGCCCTGACCTGACCTGCGAGAAGGGGTCAGGTCAGGGCAGGCCTAGTCCACCGGGTGGAGGTCGCGTTGCCACTACTTCTACCCAACCTACTCTGACCTGAGAAACCCAACATTACAAAATTTAGCTGAATCTTCTTATCTCAGACTGATGAAGTGACTTTACTGAAGTTCATTACCTTACCTTATAGTCGAGTTGCCGCCCTTATAATTCCTTTTAGAGGCCTTGCAGTGTTAACTACTGACATAGAGGGTCGTGTAATGCCAATTTTTAGGGGTTTTAGAGGGCCAGTAGCCAATACCTGGATTTTTTTTTTTTTTTTTTTTGAAGGGAGGGAATACGGGGTCAAAGTCAAGGACAAATCAGAGGAGAAAGGTTAAATATGACCATAAATAGGCAAAACCACCTCTATTGACCTAATATGTCGTTCGTTATCTTCTCGTGGTTTAGTGGTTTACAACTTTTTCCTCATTTCAGAGTGCGACGAGCCAGCGTGATCAGCACCCCATCATTAGTCCTGCAGCACCCCAGATCATCGCAATCGTCGTGGCTGCTGGAGAGGGGCGGTGGCTCTTCTGACTGTGTAGTGCCAAGGGAGCATTACAGACATTCAAGACCGTGGCCGTGCAGAAGATCGTCGCTACAAGCAAAGTGAAACGCGATGAACTGTACACAACTCTGTCAGGAAGTGACATCCTAGCTCACAAATCGTGTTACTGTAGCTATACATCGAAAAGCAGAAACAATGAACAGAGAAAAGGGATTAAATTCCCTGAGTTAAACCTGCATACATCATATAGCCTTGCTAGGTGACGGGAGAGTGCTACCCCTTCCAGCAAGGCAGCTACCTGGGTGCAGCATGAACTCTCAACCTTGTGGTCTCGAGTCAAGTGGTCTACCACGGAGCTACCCTGCCCCCTCCAGGAACAGAGAAAGAGAAAGTCTACACTGGTTGACACTGTTGTTTCCAAAAGGTTGTTGAAGGCCTAATCCAAATATCTTGACTTCAAGCAAGACTGTCTGTTGTGTGGGAAAGAATGTAAGCCAAGAGACAGTAAGAACCCACACAGGTGGATGCAGGTCAGTCTGTGTACAACTGAAGATAGGCGTAGTGCTATCACGTTCAAGCAACGGTTGGAGAACCTCTGTGATGAGAGACAGGACCAGTGGGCTAATGAGGTAATGGCTAGACTCAGTGGGGTCATTGATCTGCATGCTCTTGATGGACAGTACCATGTCCCCTGTTGTAGAAGGTTCTGTGTTCCCGTGTCCCGCTCCTCCACCATGGTGCCTGTGGAGGAGGCGCTAAGGTTCATCATCTCGATGATTTCTGAGAACGCGACAGAGACGTGGATGGCAAAAGTCAACGTCTCTGTTGCGTTATCAGCAATCGTCGAGATGACGAACCTCAGCGCCTCCTCCACAGGCGCCATGATGGAGGGGCGGGTCACGGGAACACAGAACCTACTGCAACAGGGGATATGGTACTGTCCGTCAACAGGATGCAGATCAATGACTCCACTGAGTCTAGCCATTACATCATTAGCCCACTGGTCCTGTCTCTCATCACAGAGGTTCTCCAACCGTTGCTTGAACGTGATAGCACTACCCCTATCTTCAGTGGTACACAGACTGACCTGCACCCACCTGTGTGGATTCTTACTGTCTCCTGGCTTACACTCTTTCCCACACAACAGACAGTCTTGCTTGAAGTCAAGGTATTTGGATTAGGCCTTCAACAACCTTTTGGAAACAACAGTGTCAACCAGTGTAGACTTTCTCTTTCTCTGTTCCTGGAGGGGGCAGGGTAGCTCAGTGGTAGACCACTTGACTCGAGACCACAAGGTTGAGAGTTCATGCTGCACCCAGGTAGCTGCCTTGCTGGGAGGGGTAGCACTCTCCCGTCACCTAGCAAGGCTATATGATCTATCCAGGTCTAACTCATTGGAATTTATTCCCTTTTCTCTGTTCATTGATTCTACTCCTCGATGTATAGCTACTGTACAGTAACATGATTTGTGAACTAGAATATCACTTCCTGACAGAGTTGTGTACAGTTCATCGCGTTTCACTTTGCTTGTAGCGACGATCTTCTGCACGGCAACGGTCTTGAATGTCTGTAACGCTCCCTTGGCACTACACAGTCAGAAGAGCCACCGCCCCTTTCCAGCAGCCATGACGATTGCGATGACCTGGGGTGCCGCAGGACTGATGCTGCGATGCTGATCACCCTGGCTAGTCGCCCTCTGAAGTGAGGAATAAAATTGTAAACCATGATGACTGCGATGGCCTGGGGTGCCACAGTTCAGAACTGATGCTGGGATGCTAATCACACCGAATCATTGTGCTCTGAAATGAGGAATAAAATTGTAAACCACTAAACCACGAGAAGGTAACGAACAACACATTCAATCAATGGATGTGGTTGTTCTGATTTCTAGTCAAATTTTACTTTTGATCTCTGATCTTACCTTGACTTTGATCCCATATCCAAAAATTAACTCCAAAAATCAACTCCCCTCCCTCGAAACCCCTAAAAAATGTTATTACACGACCTTTATGTTATCGAGATCAAAAGTTGAACATTCAAGATTGCGGCGGCCTCCATTCTGAATTCTGAGAAATGCTCAACGTTGCGCAAGTGGAAACCAAGCTCATTTTGCTCTTATAACTACCGGTATATAGAACACATTTCCGTGAACAAAGTGTAGCTACAGTAGTTAACACTGCAGGATCAACATTTTTGGCAACTCGACTATTACATTATCAGACTTAACTGAGTTCTTATCACTGACTAAGTGGTATGGCCAAAATGTGTTATTCCCATCCCCCATCTAAGCTAACCTAACTAGAAACCAGAAAATACTTACCTGCCCTTGGGTGATCCTTAGTCCCGTTGTCGTCCGTAAACTGTACTCACCTCCAGTTGTCCCTCTCACAAATCACATCAATTATAGACAACATGTAATTAGAAGCGTGGGCACTGAAAAGGAAGTAAGAGGCAATAGTGGCTAGGACAGCAATGCTATTATTGTATTGGATATTTAACATTAACAGAAAACTAATAAATAAAAAGTATACACTAAGGAGAGCTGTATGAAAAAAGTGAGATTACTTCTGGTAGGGACTTACTGAGAATGGACAATAGGCAACCAGTTAAGATGGCCTGACGGGAGTCAATGGGGGGATAGAGGGCCCGAGCGAGACAAAGCTTCTGATGGAAAGATGCATGTCAAGCCAGATAATCTGGCAAGTGGATGGAGGACACGGCAGACAGAAGACAGTGGAGGAGGTGCACAATACCAACCAACCCAGACTGGGAATAAGGCCAAGAAGAATAACACGGAATTAGAAAGCAAACGGTGATAGTGCTGGCTTTGGTAGTGATGGTGAAAGTTGTTGTAGTGGCAGAGATGGTGATAATGTTAGCTGTGTTAATGATAATGACAGTGGTTATTGTGATAGTGATGATGAGTCTAGCTGGGGCAGTGATGATGATGGCGATAGTTGTGGTAGCGATGGTGACTATAGTATTCGTGCTTGTGTTGGATGTGGTTGTGTTAGAGATGGTTATATTCGCATTTGAGGTAGTGCTACTAAAGCGGTAGTCTTGCTAGTGATGGTGACTATAGTATTTGTAGTAGTGGTGGATGTGGTAGTTGTAGCAGAGGTGGTTATATTCGCATCTGAGTTAGTGTTAGTGATAGTGGTAGTGATGGTGACTATAGTGTTTGTGGTAGCGGTGGATGTGGTAGTTGTAGCAGAGGTGGTTATATTCGCATCTGAGTTAGTGTTAGTGATAGTGGTAGTCTTGCTAGTGAGGGTGACTATAGTATTTGTGGTAGTGGTGGATGTGGTAGTTGTGGCAGAGGTGGTTATATTCGCATCTGAGTTAGTGTTAGTGATAGTGGTAGTGATGGTGACTATAGTATTTGTGGTAGCGGTGGATGTGGTAGTTGTGGTAACGATGGGTATATTAGCATTTGTGGTAGTGCTACCATAGCGGTAATGTTGGTAGTGATGGTGACTATAGTATTTGTGGAGGGTTCCCAGGCCAAAACAACAAATCATTAGATTTTATTCTCATTCATATTCAGTTGCAACCTTGCAATAAATAGAAAGTGAAGACGAGAGTTTGTCATATTCCCTGTCATGTACTCTATTTGCGATGGTACATTTCAAAACATTGCTTGCCCCTTTCCGCATGTAGACGAACATTGCACATTTTGCACATGTTTTTGGTGTTTTTCGGTCAAAATTTGCATCGACCTTACGTAGTTGAGCCCAAGATGTGATTCATCCCATCGTATCGAACACCTCCAGGGAGTGATGCTGCGCCACCAGGTGTTCTTGAATGTTGTACAACATCAGCTTTGAGTAAACACAGTGTCACATGTCGCCGGAATTCCAAGTGAGGTAGTTTGTCTGGATCTACTCTGCAGTGAATCCTCCATGCTGCAATCATGACAACGTTGATCAGGTTGAGGAAATTTGCCAGTATCACTTCTTTCCACGAATCATGGGGCGATAAGATTCTGACAATCGATCCAGAAGGTCAACTCCACCCATTCCTTTGTTGTAAGAGTTGATAAAATGTGGTTGTGTGACCTTCTTTTCACCTCCTTTCACACGTCGTTTTACCTTATGAAGTGGGTTGTGTGTCTCCCAGTTGCTGGCAACAGCAAAAACTGAATTGTCATTCCACTTTGCAATGGACACCTTTCCATCACAGCAGTAGTCAAATATACCTCTTTCCTTCTTTTGCAGATCACTAGTACTGGAAATGTTTTTTGTTACAGCAGCTGTCCTGTTTTCTCTGACTGTCTCAGTTTCTCGCATCCTCCTCTCAGCCAGCTTGACCATCAGATCGTAACTGGTAAAAAAGTTGTCAAAATATAGCTGGTGGCACGCAGCATCTGAATTGGAAGTGATTATATCAACCATGTTCATGATTAGGCGTGTCCCAAGTTGTTGTTTCAAGGGATTTGGCTCCTTTCCTTGATAAATCTTCATGTGATACGGATAGCCATCATTACCACACATGCACCAGATCTTGTACCAGAAGCTAATTGGCTTTCCTCTTATAAACATTTTAGCGCTATGACGTACAAAGTAGGGTACCATGGACTCACCAATACTCAGCATTTCATGGAATATGCCACAACTAATGAGACTGTCATTTAGCATGTCATACAGTGGAGAAATTTTGCTCATTTTATTTCCTTCGGTGAGATTCTGGTTGTCAGCAAAGTGTATGTATCTTTTGATTTCAAGGAATCTGTTTTTACTCATGGTATTGTATACGATAGGTACACCCAAGTCAGGTTGGGTTGACCAGTAATGGTGTTCCTCTGGTACGGTGTGGTATCTTGAAGCATGATAGTTTGGGTTGTTGTTGTCACGGTTGGCATACATGTTGGTCTGGAGAACGATGTGTTTCACTATATCTGGAGTAAATATTTTCTCCCAAATCTCATACACTGATTTTCCTTCCAGTTCCATAACCATTTCAGTAATATCTTTGTCACTAGAAGGAAGGGTACTTTCAAAATGTATACGTTTCCTCCATCTCAGAGTTTCGTTGCACTACTTCTTTGGAGGCTGTTCTATATCACAATTTTCATCACTCTGAATCGCTTCTTCTACTTCTGGTTCATAGCTCTCCTCTGGGTCATCATTAGTATCTTCAGTATCAGTCTCTTGATTTCCTGTGTCTCCTGCAGCAGGAGGCATATACAACAACATTGACAGTATGTGGAGCATTCTGTACTGTTTCATAAGCTTCTCCGATTGTTGTCACTCTCGTAGTTTTTCTTCTGCATAGAAGGATTCAGCGTCCATCACCTGTATACCAAGACTAGAAAATGGTAAATATTCACAATGCTGTGTATAATAGCAAGATACAATTATACCCACACGTGGAAAAGTACGTTTGTTATAATAGCACTCTCCTTCATTCAAGTAAAATAAAAATCAAAGGAAAACTTACGTTTATCAGTAGAAACCAATCCTCAGTGAAAGCCAAACAGCTAATGAAGTAGCAACGATTCATGGATCTACTCAATACCTCCAGTCAACAAAAATCTTAGTTCGTTATATCGAATAAAATGAGAAACAAACACGAACCATGCCCCTGAACCAAGAAATGAATGTATGCAGTAACCCTCCAGTGTTTTATAAACACTGGAACATTAGTTGTTTTTGCAGTCACATGGTACATATATGAAAGAATGAAGAACGGACTTTGTCACAACAGCATACGTTAGCTACTTTGGTAACAAATAATGTGAAGCAACCATACTTCCAGTGCGGTACAAGTATTTGTTTCCCTTGTACATGTGGGCATGTTGAAACTTTATTTTTTCTCAAACTTTGCATCTTCAGTATAAAATATATAACTTAAAGAAGTTCAATATTCTTTTTAATATAAACTGAGTGGCTCTACAACCATGTACAGTATACAGGTTGAAAGGAAGGTCATAATTATGAAGGAAACAATTGCTGGAGCTTCGAAATCATATGTTCCATATAAGGAACACTGGAAGGATAAAGGTTAGAGGGAGTAAAGAAGATACGAATGAGGATAAAGAGAATGAAGGAAAGTAAGGACGGGAGAGAGAGAGAGAGAGAGAGAGAGAGAGAGAGAGAGAGAGAGAGAGAGAGAGAGAGAGAGAGAGAGAGAGAGGGGGTGAAACTGGTTAGAACGAGAAAAGTTGGTAGGTATGGGAAGCGATGAATAAGAAGTATTGTCTTGAGAAAAGGAGAGGGGAAGAAATATTACCCCGTAGAATCCGGTGACCTACATTAAACCTTTTTCTTGCTATGTCTTGTTTATTTAATCCAGCCTCGTGTAGTGGTACCAGTAACCTAGTAATAGTAGTAGTATTAGTAGTAGCAGTAGGAGTAGTAGTAGTAACAGAAGTAGTAGTAGTAGTGGTAGTAGCAGTAGCAGTAGTAGTAGTAGTAGTAGCACCAACACCAGCAGCAGCTGCAGGGGCAGTGGAGGCGGCGGGGGCGACGGCAGAATAATCCTGGTTTATCTGGTCCAACAGTTCCATCAACCGGGGGCAGCAAGCACCCCTGCAGTGCCCTCCCGTGCAGTGAACCAGTGTTCTTTGTGGAAGACAGCGCCTTGCAACAGCGAGGCGTGGGCAAAAGTGTGGAGTTTTGGTTCCTCGATGGACTTTGCATTTGCGACTCTCCACCCAGTTACCGGGACACCATAGTAAGCTCCATTTTACTCCATTATAAAGGAAGCTCCCTAACTCCTCTTCCTAAGTTATTTATTTTGTTAATTTATTTTTTTTTATGTGTCCGACTGTGGGCATAGGCTTCACAGCCTGCTCTCAAGGCGCAGTAGTCCTCCTATATACCGAACACGTCTCTACATATCACCACTTCGGCGCTAACACCCACCGTCCATATTGAATACATGCTAGGGCTGTCTCATACAGGACTAGTGTATTGGTATTAGCGAGGGTATTTTTACGACATGTCGGCGGGTCTTCTAGTAGATCAGTAGTCTGATATTATGAAATTCAAATCCTTAAACAGTTCCCTGCCCCAATGGGGATTTGGACCTGGGTCCATTAGGACTGCAGGCCACCTCTCTACCGATCGAGCCGCAGTCCTCTTCTATGCTATTTAAATAATTCGAATATCATCATACCCTGTGTAAGTAACGTACAGAACGCTATTACCCAATGGTATCCAAAAATAAATCGGTAAGGATGACGTGTTAGGGTTCTTCTGTAACCCCTCAGAATACGAGCCTCTCTCGTGCGCTTCTGGTTCGGAGAAGCCAAATGTTTCACTAGTAATGAGTGCTGAATGTATCCAGGTTTGAAGGTGGACTTCCATTGTGTACTACGGTTTTCATATTTACAATGGACGTTGGATTGGGTTAATGTACGGTATGTGTATATCTGGTCTAATCTGTATACTCATACTCCCTATATTACCATACAGTTACTATTGGCAGTCTTTATTGCCTCAGCGGAGATGTAGGGACGCGATCGAAAGCCTTTGAGATGTAAAGTGTAATGGCAAAGCTTTCGCCAAAGTCCCAAAAGAAGGATGACCAAGAGTCTGAAAGGTATGTGAGAAGATCGCCAATGGAGCGTCCCTGACGGAACCCATACTGATGATCAGAAAGAAGGTTGTGATGGGAAAGACTCTATAAAACCGTAGAGCCTAAGGTCGGATACTTTCTAAACAGACCTCGTGTTTCGTAGCTGCATTAAAACTGTAAAAATCTGAAGAGAAGGGCTTTCGCATGCAAAGAGGAAATACTATAGGATGAATGAAAGAGAAGGAAGGAGGGAGTAGTGAAGAATTAGCACTAAGCCATATTATGGCCATACGGCACTCTAGGAGTAAAGGGAAGGAAGGAAGGAAGGAATAATGAAGAATTAACACAAAGTCATAATATTGTTATATGACACCGTAGAAGTAAAGGAAAAATAAAGGCCCAAAGAAACATAGACATATCGAGAAAAGAGGCAGGACATAAGGGCAGAAAAGGACAGTACTTAAAGAAGGACTGGAAACAAAAAAAAAAAAAAAGCTATTTTCATCGGCCATCGGCCCTTACGACAAGCAGGGATACTTGGGAGGGATTCTTCCCTCCCCCCCTTCCTAGGGAGAAATAGATGAGCCGCGCAATGGTTGGGGCTGCAATATTGCTTAGAGATGAGGTGTGGGAAGCTGTGGTGTGGTAATGATGGTGCTAATTGTAGCTGTGGTAAGACTGGCGATAGTGCCAGATGAGGGAACGGTAATAATTATGGCTGCTGTGGCAGCGACAGTGGTGGTAGTTTGGGTGATAGTGACAGCTGAGGTAATGACAGTGATTCTCGTAGTTCTGTAGAGACAGCGTTACTGTGGCCATGATAGTGTTGATTACGGTATTTGTGATAATGATACTGATCATGATAGCAATGGTAGTGGTGCAGTAGCAATGTCGAAGGCACTGGAAGTGATAGTAATGATTAAGATCGACCACGCCGAATATCTGCCAGGGGTGACAATGGTTTATATAATTTGGCAATACTGGTGATGACGGTATACTATTGTTTTCTACATTTGTGATTATGAAACTAGAGGGTTTGTTTTTTGTTCCGACCCATGTGTGTGTGTGTGTGTGTGTGTGTGTGTGTGTGTGTGTGTGTGTGTGTGTGTGTGTGTGTGTGGACGCGTTTCCAAACCACCCAGGAGGTAGCGTCGTGGCTCGTTTTTATTCAGGTGGTGTCCCTGCCCTGACCTGACCTGCCAGAAGGGGTCAGGTCAGGGCAGGCCTAGTCCACCGGGTGCAGGCAGTGTTGCCACTACTGCTACCCAACCTACTCTGACCTGACAAACCCAACATTACAAAATTTAGCTGAAGCTTCTTATCTCAGACTGATGAAGTGACTTTACTGAAGTTCATTACCTTACCTTATAGTCGAGTTGCCGCCCTTATAATTCCTTTAAGAGGCCTTGCAGTGTTAACTACTGACATAGAGGGTCGTGTAATGCCAATTTTTAGGGGTTTTAGAGGGCCGGTAGCCAAATTTTTTTTTTTTTTTTTTTTCTCGAGGGAGGGGAGATATGGGGTCGAAGTCAAGGACAAATCAGAGGAGAAAGGTTAAATTTGACCATAAATCGAAAAAAACACCTCTATTGACCTAATATGTCGTTCGTTATCTTCTCGTGGTTTAGTGGTTTACAACTTTTTCCTCATTTCAGAGTGCGACGAGCCAGCGTGATCAGCACCCCATCATCAGTCCTGCAGCACCCCAGATCATCGCAATCGTCGTGGCTGCTGGAGAGGGGCGGTGGCTCTTCTGACTGTGTAGTGCCAAGGGAGCATTACAGACATTCAAGACCGTGGCCGTGCAGAAGATCGTCGCTACAAGCAAAGTGAAACGCGATGAACTGTACACAACTCTGTCAGGAAGTGACATCCTAGCTCACAAATCGTGTTACTGTAGCTATACATCGAGGAGCAGAAACAATGAACAGAGAAAAGGGATTAAATTCCCTGAGTTAGACCTGCATAGATCATATAGCCTTGCTAGGTGACGGGAGAGTGCTACCCCTTCCAGCAAGGCAGCTACCTGGGTGCAGCATGAACTCTCAACCTTGTGGTCTCGAGTCAAGTGGTCTACCACGGAGCTACCCTGCCCCCTCCAGGAACAGGGAAAGAGAAAGTCTACACTGGTTGACACTGTTGTTTCCAAAAGGTTGTTGAAGGCCTAATCCAAATATCTTGACTTCAAGCAAGACTGTCTGTTGTGTGGGAAAGAATGTAAGCCAAGAGACAGTAAGAACCCACACAGGTGGATGCAGGTCAGTCTGTGTACAACTGAAGATAGGCGTAGTGCTATCACGTTCAAGCAACGGTTGGAGAACCTCTGTGATGAGAGACAGGACCAGTGGGCTAATGAGGTAATGGCTAGACTCAGTGGGGTCATTGATCTGCATGCTCTTGATGGACAGTACCATGTCCCCTGTTGTAGTAGGTTCTGTGTTCCCGTGTCCCGCTCCTCCACCATGGTGCCTGTGGAGGAGGCGCTAAGGTTCATCATCTCGATGATTGCTGAGAACGCGACAGAGACGTGGATGGCAAAGGAGCTGTAATCCATGTACCTCGCTGCCTCAGGCACTGTGTCAAGACGACCGTTCATGTCCAGCATCACAGCCTACTTCTGCAGGAAGCCGCTCGTGATCCACATCAAGGGCTGTGAAAGCGTAGTTGGATTTAAAGCCAAATTAGGACAGTTTTTCAAAACTGTCACGATAAGCAAGTTTACCGCGTGACGAGCATAGGCACTGAAGTCTTAGTCCCCAGGCCTAGATGTCACCATGACCTCTCTTTGGATCTTCCTCATCAGCTTCTCCAGTTTGTCTTCATCGCTCTTCATGTTGCTTATCTTGACAGTTTTGATAAACTCTCCGAGGTTGGCTTAAAATGCAACTAAACTGTTGCAGCCCTCGATGTGGAGCACGAGCAGCTTGTCGCCAAAGCAAGCTGTGAAGATGGACATAAACTGTCTTCTTGACACAGTGCCCGAGGCAGCGAGGTACATGGATTACAGCTGCTATGCCGTCAACGTCTCTGTGTCGTTATCAGCAATCGTAGAGATGACGAACCTCAGCCCCTCCTCCACAGGCGTCATGATGGAGGGGCGGGTCACGGGAACACAGAATCTCCTGCAACAGAGGATATGGTACTGTCCGTCAACAGGATGCAGATCAATGACTCCACTGATTCTAGCCATTATATCATTAGCCCACTGGTCCTGTCTCTCATCACAGAGGTTCTCCAACCGTTGCTTGAACGTGATAGCACTACCCCTATCTTCAGTTGTACACAGACTGACCTGCACCCACCTGTGTGGGTTCTTACTGTCTCCTGGCTTACACTCTTTCCCACACAACAGACAGTCTTGCTTGAAGTCAAGGTATTTGGATTAGGCCTTCAACAACCTTTTGGAAACAACAGTGTCAACCAGTGTAGACTTTCTCTTTCTCTGTTCCTGGAGGGGGCAGGGTAGCTCAGTGGTAGACCACTTGACTCGAGACCACAAGGTTGAGAGTTCATGCTGCACCCAGGTAGCTGCCTTGCTGGGAGGGGTAGCACTCTCCCGTCACCTAGCAAGGCTATATGATCTATCCAGGTCTAACTCATTGGAATTTATTCCCTTTTCTCTGTTCATTGATTCTACTCCTCGATGTATAGCTACTGTACAGTAACATGATTTGTGAACTAGAATATCACTTCCTGACAGAGTTGTGTACAGTTCATCGCGTTTCACTTTGCTTGTAGCGACGATCTTCTGCACGGCAACGGTCTTGAATGTCTGTAACGCTCCCTTGGCACTACACAGTCAGAAGAGCCACCGCCCCTTTCCAGCAGCCATGACGATTGCGATGACCTGGGGTGCCGCAGGACTGATGCTGCGATGCTGATCACCCTGGCTAGTCGCCCTCTGAAGTGAGGAATAAAATTGTAAACCATGATGACTGCGATGGCCTGGGGTGCCACAGTTCAGAACTGATGCTGGGATGCTAATCACACCGAATCATTGTGCTCTGAAATGAGGAATGAAATTGTAAACCACTAAACCACGAGAAGATAACGAACAACACATTCAATCAATGGATGTGGTTGTTCTGATTTCTAGTCAAATTTTACCTTTGATCTCTGATCTTACCTTGACTTTGATCCCATATCCAAAAATTAACTCCAAAAATCAACTCCCCTCCCTCGAAACCCCTAAAAAATGTTATTACACGACCTTTATGTTATCGAGATCAAAAGTTGAACATTCAAGATTGCGGCGGCCTCCATTCTGAATTCTGAGAAATGCTCAACGTTGCGCAAGTGGAAACCAAGCTCATTTTGCTCTTATAACTACCGGTATATAGAACACATTTCCGTGAACAAAGTGTAGCTACAGTAGTTAACACTGCAGGATCAACATTTTTGGCAACTCGACTATTACATTATCAGACTTAACTGAGTTCTTATCACTGACTAAGTGGTATGGCCAAAATGTGTTATTCCCATCCCCCATCTAAGCTAACCTAACTAGAAACCAGAAAATACTTACCTGCCCTTGGGTGATCCTTAGTCCCGTTGTCGTCCGTAAACTGTACTCACCTCCAGTTGTCCCTCTCACAAATCACATCAATTATAGACAACATGTAATTAGAAGTGTGGGCACTGAGAAGGAAGTGAGAGGCAATAGTGGCTAGGACAGCAATGCTATTATTGTATTGGATATTTAACATTAACAGAAAATTAACAAAAAAAAAAAATATACACTAAGGAGAGCTGTATGTAAAAAGTGAGATTACTCTGGTAGGGACTTACTGAGAATGGACAATAGGCAACCAGTTAAGATGGCCTGACGGGAGTCAATGGGGGGATAGAGGGCCCGAGCGAGACAAAGCTTCTGATGGAAAGATGCATGTCAAGCCAGATAATCTGGCAAGTGGATGGAGGACACGGCAGACAGAAGACAGTGGAGGAGGTGCACAATACCAACCAACCCAGACTGGGAATAAGGCCAAGAAGAATAACACGGAATTAGAAAGCAAACGGTGATAGTGCTGGCTTTGGTAGTGATGGTGAAAGTTGTTGTAGTGGCAGAGATGGTGATAATGTTAGCTGTGTTAATGATAATGACAGTGGTTATTGTGATAGTGATGATGAGTCTAGCTGGGGCAGTGATGATGATGGCGATAGTTGTGGTAGCGATGGTGACTATAGTATTCGTGCTTGTGTTGGATGTGGTTGTGTTAGAGATGGTTATATTCGCATTTGAGGTAGTGCTACTAAAGCGGTAGTCTTGCTAGTGATGGTGACTATAGTATTTGTAGTAGTGGTGGATGTGGTAGTTGTAGCAGAGGTGGTTATATTCGCATCTGAGTTAGTGTTAGTGATAGTGGTAGTGATGGTGACTATAGTGTTTGTGGTAGCGGTGGATGTGGTAGTTGTAGCAGAGGTGGTTATATTCGCATCTGAGTTAGTGTTAGTGATAGTGGTAGTCTTGCTAGTGATGGTGACTATAGTATTTGTGGTAGTGGTGGATGTGGTAGTTGTAGCAGAGGTGGTTATATTCGCATCTGAGTTAGTGTTAGTGATAGTGGTAGTGATGGTGACTATAGTATTTGTGGTAGCGGTGGATGTGGTAGTTGTGGTAACGATGGGTATATTAGCATTTGTGGTAGTGCTACCATAGCGGTAATGTTGGTAGTGATGGTGACTATAGTATTTGTGGAGGGTTCCCAGGCCAAAACAACAAATCACAAGATTTTATTCCCATTCATATTCAGTTGCAACCTTGCAATAAATATAAAGTGAAGACGAGAGTTTGTCATATTCCCTGTCATGTACTCTATTTGCGATGGTACATTTCAAAACATTGCTTGCCCCTTTCCGCATGTAGACGAACATTGCACATTTTGCACATGTTTTTGGTGTTTTTCGGTCAAAATTTGCATCGACCTTGCGTAGTTGAGCCCAAGATGTGATTCATCCCATCGTATCGAACACCTCCAGGGAGTGATGCTGCGCCACCAGGTGTTCTTGGATGTTGTACAACATCAGCTTTGAGTAAACACAGTGTCACATGTCGCCGGAATTCCAAGTGAGGTAGTTTGTCTGGATCTACTCTGCAGTGAATCCTCCATGCTGCAATCATGACAACGTTGATCAGGTTGAGGAAAAGTTGCCAGTATCACTTCTTTCCACGAATCATGGGGCGATATGATTCTGACAGTCGATCCAGAAGGTCAACTCCACCCATTCCTTTGTTGTAGGAGTTGAGAAAATGTGGTTGTGTGACCTCCTTTTCACCTCCTTTCACACGTCGTTTTACCTTATGAAGTGGGTTGTGTGTCTCCTAGTTGCTGGCAACAGCAAAAACTGAATTGTCATTCCACTTTGCAATGTACACCTTTCCATCACAGCAGTAGTCAATTGTACCTCTTTCCTTCTTTTGCAGATCCCTGGTACTGGAAATGTTTTTTTGTTGCAGCAGCTGTAATGTTTTCTATGACTGTCCCAGTTGCTCGCATCCTCCTCTCAGCCAGCTTGACCATCAGATCGTAAGTGGTAAAAAAGTTGTCAAAATATAGCTGGTGGCACGCAGCATCTGAATTGGAAGTGATTATATCAACCATGTTCATGATTAGGCGTGTCCCAAGTTGTTGTTTCAGGGGATTTGGCTCCTTTCCTTGATAAATCTTCATGTGATACGGATAGCCATCATTACCACACATGCACCAGATCTTGTACCAGAAGCTAATTGGCTTTCCTCTTATAAACATTTTAGCGCTATGACGTCCAAAGTAGGGTACCATGGACTCACCAATACTCAGCATTTCATGGAATATGCCACAACTAATGAGACTGTCATTTAGCATGTCATACAGTGGAGAAATTTTGCTCATTTTATTTCCTTCGGTGAGATTCTGGTTGTCAGCAAAGTGTATGTATCTTTTGATTTCAAGGAATCTGTTTTTACTCATGGTATTGTATACGATAGGTACACCCAAGTCAGGTTGGGTTGACCAGTAATGGTGTTCCTCTGGTACGGTGTGGTATCTTGAAGCATGATAGTTTGGGTTGTTGTTGTCACGGTTGGCATACATGTTGGTCTGGAGAACGATGTGTTTCACTATATCTGGAGTAAATATTTTCTCCCAAATCTCATACACTGATTTTCCTTCCAGTTCCATAACCATTTCAGTAATATCTTTGTCACTAGAAGGAAGGGTACTTTCAAAATGTATACGTTTCCTCCATCTCAGAGTTTCGTTGCACTTCTTCTTTGGAGGCTGTTCTATATCACAATTTTCATCACTCTGAATCGCTTCTTCTACTTCGAGCACTCCTTCTGGTTCATAGCTCTCCTCTGGGTCATCATTAGCATCTTCAGTATCAGTCTCTTGATTTCCTGTGTCTCCTGCAGCAGGAGGCAATACAACAACATTGACAGTATGTGGAGCATTCTGTACTGTTTCATAAGCTTCTCCGATTGTTGTCACTCTCGTAGTTTTTCTTGCTGCATAGAAGGATTCAGCGTCCATCACCTGTATACCAAGATTAGAAAATGGTAAATATTCACAACGCTGTGTATAATAACAAGATACAATTATACCCACACGTGGAAAAGTACGTTTGTTATAATAGCTCTCTCCTTCATTCAAGTAAAATAAAAATCAAAGGAAAACTTACGTTTATCAGTAGAAACCAATCCTCAGTGAAAGCCAAGCAGCTAATGAAGTAGCAACGATTCATGGATCTACTCAATACCTCCAGTCAACAAAAATCTTAGTTTGTTTATCGAATAAAATGAGAAACAAACACGAACCATGCCCCTGAACCAAGAAATGAATGTATGCAGTTACCCTCCAGTGTTTTATAAAGACTGGAACATTAGTTGTTTTTGCAGTCACATGGTACATATATGAAAGAATGAAGAACGAACTTTGTCACAACAGCATACGTTAGCTACTTTGGTAACAAATAACGTGAAGCAACCATACTTCCAGTGCGGTACAAGTATTTGTTTCCCTTGTACATGTGGGCATGTTGAAACTTTATTTTTTCTGAAACTTTGCATCTTCAGGATAAAATATATAACTTAAAGAAGTTCAATATTCTTTTTAATAAAGTGAGTGGCTCTACAACCATGTACAGTATACATGTTGAAAGGAAGGTCATAATTATGAAGGAAACAATTGCTGGAGCTTCGAAATCATATGTTCCATATAAGGAACACTGGAAGGATAAAGGTTAGAGGGAGTAAAGAAGATACGAATGAGGATAAAGAGAATGAAGGAAAGTAAGGACGGGAGAGAGAGAGAGAGAGAGAGAGAGAGAGAGAGAGAGAGAGAGAGAGAGAGAGAGAGAGAGAGAGAGAGGGGGGTGAAACTGGTTAGAACGAGAAAAGTTGGTAGGTATGGGAAGGGATGAATAAGAAGTATTGTCTTGAGAAAAGGAGAGGGGAAGAAATATTACCCCGTAGAATCCGGTGACCTACATTAAACCTTTTTCTTGCTATGTCTTGTTTATTTAATCCAGCCTCGTGTAGTGGTACCAGTAACCTAGTAATAGTAGTAGTATTAGTAGTAGCAGTAGGAGTAGTAGTAGTAACAGAAGTAGTAGTAGTAGTGGTAGTAGCAGTAGCAGTAGTAGTAGTAGTAGTAGCACCAACACCAGCAGCAGCTGCAGGGGCAGTGGAGGCGGCGGGGGCGACGGCAGAATAATCCTGGTTTATCTGGTCCAACAGTTCCATCAACCGGGGGCAGCAAGCACCCCTGCAGTGCCCTCCCGTGCAGTGAACCAGTGTTCTTTGTGGAAGACAGCGCCTTGCAACAGCGAGGCGTGGGCAAAAGTGTGGAGTTTTGGTTCCTCGATGGACTTTGCATTTGCGACTCTCCACCCAGTTACCGGGACACCATAGTAAGCTCCATTTTACTCCATTATAAAGGAAGCTCACTAACTCCTCTTCCTAAGTTATTTATTTTGTTCATTTATTTTTTTTATGTGTCCGACTGTGGGCATAGGCTTCACAGCCTGCTCTCAAGGCGCAGTAGTCCTCCTACATACCCAACACGTCTCTACATATCACCACTTCGGCGATAACACCCACCGTCCATATTGAATACATACTAGGGCTGTCTCATACAGGACTGGTGTATTGGTATTAGCGGGGGTATTTTTACGACATGTCGGCGGGTCTTCTAGTAGATCAGTAAAGTCTGATATTATGAAATTCAAATCCTTAAACAGTTCCCTGCCCCAGCGGGGATTTGGACCTGGGTCCATTAGGACTGCAGGCCACCTCTCTACCGATCGAGCCACAGTCCTCTTCTATGCTATTTAAATAATTCGAATATCATCATACCCTGCGTAAGTAACGTACAGAACGCTATTACCCAATGGTATCCAAAAATAAATCGGTAAGGATGACGTGTTAGGGTTCTTCTGTAACCCCTCAGAATACGAGCCTCTCTCGTCCGCTTCTGGTTCGGAGAAGCCAAATGTTTCACTAGTAATGAGTGCTGAATGTATCCAGGTTTGGAGGTGGACTTCCATTGTGTACTACGGTTTTCATATTTACAATGGACGTTGGTTTGGGTTAATGTACGGTATGTGTATATCTGGTCTAATCTGTATACTCATACTCCCTATATTACCATACAGTTACTATTGCCAGTCTTTATTGCCTCGGCGGAGATGTAGGGACGCGATCGAAAGCCTTTGAGATGTCAAGTGCAATGGCAAAGCTTTCGCCAAAGTCCCGAAAGAAAGATGACCAAGAGTCTGAAAGGTATGTGAGAAGATCGCCAATGGAGCGTCCCTGACGGAACCCATACTGATGATCAGAAAGAAGGTTGTGATGGGAAAGACTCTATAAAACCGTAGAGCCTAAGGTCGGATACTTTCTAAACAGACCTCGTGTTTCGTAGCTGCATTAAAACTGTAAAAAATCTGAAGAGAAGGGCTTTCGCATGCAAAGAGGAAATAATATAGGATGAATGAAAGAGAAGGAAGGAGGGAGTAGTGAAGAATTAGCACTAAGCCATATTATGGCCATACGGCACTCTAGGAGTAAAGGGAAGGAAGGAAGGAATAATGAAGAATTAACACAAAGTCATAATATTGTTATATGACACCGTAGAAGTAAAGGAAAAATAAAGGCCCAAAGAAACATGGACATATCGAGAAAAGAGGCAGGACATAAGGGCAGAAAAGGACAGTACTTAAAGAAGGACTGGAAAAAAAAAAAAAAAAAGCTCTTTTCATCGGCCATCGACCCTTACGACAAGCAGGGATACTTGGGAGGGATTCTTCCCTCCCCCTTCCTAGGGAGAAATAGAGGAGCTGCGCAATGGTTGGTTCTGCAATACTGCTTAGAGATGAGGTGTGGGAAGCTGTGGTGTGGTAATGATGGTGCTAATTGTAGCTGTGGTAAGACTGGCGATAGTGCCAGATGAGGGAACGGTAATAATTATGGCTGCTGTGGCAGCGACAGTGGTGGTAGTTTGGGTGATAGTGACAGCTGAGGTAATGACAGTGATTCTCGTACTTCTGTAGAGACAGCGTTACTGTGGCCATGATAGTGTTGATTACGGTATTTGTGATAATGATTCTGATCATGATAACAATGGTAGTGGTGCAGTAGCAATGTCGAAGGCACTGGAAGTGATAGTAATGATTAAGATCGACCACGCCGAATATCTGCCAGGGGTGACAATGGTTTATATAATTTGGCAATACTGGTGATGACGGTATACTATTGTTTTCTACATCTGTGATTATGAAACTAGAGGGGTTGTTTTTTGTTCCGACCCATGTGTGTGTGTGTGTGTGTGTGTGTGTGTGTGTGTGTGTGTGTGTGGACGCGTTTCCAAACCACCCAGGAGGTAGCGTCGTGGCTCGTTTTTATTCAGGTGGTGTCCCTGCCCTGACCTGACCTGCCAGAAGGGGTCAGGTCAGGGCAGGCCTAGTCCACCGGGTGCAGGCAGTGTTGCCACTACTGCTACCCAACCTACTCTGACCTGACAAACCCAACATTACAAAATTTAGCTGAAGCTTCTTATCTCAGACTGATGAAGTGACTTTACTGAAGTTCATTACTTTACCTTATAGTCGAGTTGCAGCCCTTATATTTCCTTTATGAGGCCTTGCAGTGTTAACTACTGACATAGAGGGTCGTGTAATGCCAATTTTTAGGGGTTTTAGAGGGCCAGTAGCCAATATCTGGATTTTTTTCTTTTTTTTGAGGGGAGGGGATACGGGGTCAAAGTCAAGGACAAATCAGAGGAGAAAGGTTAAATTTGACCATAAATCGAAAAACCACATCTATTGACCTAATATGTCGTTCGTTATCTTCTCGTGGTTTAGTGGTTTACAACTTTTTCCTCATTTCAGAGTGCGACGAGCCAGCGTGATCAGCATCCCAGCATCAGTCCTGCAGCACCCCAGATCATCGCAATCGTCGTGGCTGCTGGAGAGGGGCGGTGGCTCTTCTGACTGTGTAGTGCCAAGGGAGCATTACAGACATTCAAGACCGTGGCCGTGCAGAAGATCGTCGCTACAAGCAAAGTGAAACGCGATGAACTGTACACAACTCTGTCAGGAAGTGACATCCTAGCTCACAAATCGTGTTACTGTAGCTATACATCGAGGAGCAGAAACAATGAACAGAGAAAAGGGATTAAATTCCCTGAGTTAGACCTGCATAGATCATATAGCCTTGCTAGGTGACGAGAGAGTGCTACCCCTCCCAGCAAGGCAGCTACCTGGGTGCAGCATGAACTCTCAACCTTGTGGTCTCGAGTCAAGTGGTCTACCACGGAGCTACCCTGCCCCCTCCAGGAACAGAGAAAGAGAAAGTCTACACTGGTTGACACTGTTGTTTCCAAAAGGTTGTTGAAGGCCTAATCCAAATATCTTGACTTCAAGCAAGACTGTCTGTTGTGTGGGAAAGAATGTAAGCCAATAGACAGTAAGAACCCACACAGGTGGATGCAGGTCAGTCTGTGTACAACTGAAGATAGGCGTAGTGCTATCACGTTCAAGCAACGGTTGGAGAACCTCTGTGATGAGAGACAGGACCAGTGGGCTAATGAGGTAATGGCTAGACTCAGTGGGGTCATTGATCTGCATGCTCTTGATGGACAGTACCATGTCCCCTGTTGTAGTAGGTTCTGTGTTCCCGTGTCCCGCTCCTCCACCATGGTGCGTGTGGAGGAGGCGCTAAGGTTCATCATCTCGATGATTGCTGAGAACGCGACAGAGACGTGGATGGCAACGGAGCTGTAATCCATGTACCTCGCTGCCTCAGGCACTGTGTCAAGACGACCGTTCATGTCCAGCATCATAGCCTACTTCTGCAACAAGCCGCTCGTGATCCATATCATGGGCTGTGAAAGCGTAGTTGGATTTAAAGCCAAATTAGGACAGTTTTTTAAAACTGTCACGATAAGCAAGTTTACCGCGTGACGAGCATTAGCACTGAAGTCTTAGTCCCCAGGCCTAGATGTCACCATGACCTCTCTTTGGATCTTCCTCATCAGCTTCTCCAGTTTGTCTTCATCGCTCTTCATGTTGTTTATCTTGACAGTTTTGATAAACTCTCCGAGGTTGGCTTAAAATGCAACTAAACTGTTGCAGCCCTCGATGTGGAGCACGAGCAGCTTGTCGCCAAAGCAAGCTGTGAAGATGGACATAAACTGTCTTCTTGACAGTGCCCGAGGCAGCGAGGTACATGGATTACAGCTGCTATGCCGTCAACGTCTCTGTTGCGTTATCAGCAATCGTCGAGATGACGAACCTCAGCGCCTCCTCCACAAGCGTCATGATTGGAGGGCGGTTCACGGGAACACAGAATCTACTGCAACAGAGGATATGGTACTGTCCGTCAACAGGATGCAGATCAATGACTCCACTGAGTCTAGCCATTATATGATTAGCCCACTGGTCCTGTCTCTCATCACAGAGGTTCTCCAACCGTTGCTTGAACGTGATAGCACTGCCCCTATCTACAGTTGTACACAGACTGACCTGCACCCACCTGTGTGGGTTCTTACTGTCTCCTGGCTTACACTCTTTCCCACACAACAGACAGTCTTGCTTGAAGTCAAGGTATTTGGATTAGGCCTTCAACAACCTTTTGGAAACAACAGTGTCAACCAGTGTAAACTTTCTCTTTCTCTGTTCTTGGAGGGGGCAGGGTAGCTCAGTGGTAGACCACTTGACTCGAGACCACAAGGTTGAGAGTTCATGCTGCACCCAGGTAGCTGCCTTGCTGGGAGGAGTAGCACTCTCCCGTCACCTAGCAAGGCTATATAATCTATGCAGGTCTAACTCATTGGAATTTATTCCCTTTTCTCTGTTCATTGATTCTACTCCTCGATGTATAGCTACTGTACAGTAACATGATTTGTGAACTAGAATATCACTTCCTGACAGAGTTGTGTACAGTTCATCGCGTTTCACTTTGCTTGTAGCGACGATCTTCTGCACGGCAACGGTCTTGAATGTCTGTAACGCTCCCTTGGCACTACACAGTCAAAAGAGCCACCGCCCCTTTCCAGCAGCCATGACGATTGCGATGACCTGGGGAGCCGCAGGACTGATGCTGCGATGCTGATCACCCTGGCTAGTCGCCCTCTGAAGTGAGGAATAAAATTGTAAACCATGATGACTGCAATGGCCTGGGGTGCCACAGTTCAGAACTGATGCTGGGATGCTAATCACACCGAATCATTGTGCTTTGAAATGAGGAATAAAACTGTAAACCACCAAACCACGAGAAGATAACGAACAACACATTCAATCAATGGATGTGGTTGTTCTGATTTCTAGTCAAATTTTACCTTTGATCTCTGATCTTACCTTGACTTTGATCCCATATCCAAAAATTAACTCCAAAAATCAACTCCCCTCCCTCGAAACCCCTAAAAAATGTTATTACACGACCTTTATGTTATCGAGATCAAAAGTTGAACATTCAAGATTTCGGCGGGGTCCATTCTGAATTCTGAAAAATGCTCAACGTTGCGCAAGTGGAAACCAAGCTCAATTTGCTCTTATAACTACCGGTATATAGAACACATTTCCGTGAACAAAGTGTAGCTACAGTAGTTAACACTGCAGGATCAACATTTTTGGCAACTCGACTATTACATTACCAGACTTAACTGAGTTCTTATCACTGATTAAGTGGTATGGCCAAAATGTGTTATTCCCATCCCCCATCTAAGCTAACCTAACAAGAAACCAGAAAATACTTACCTGCCCTTGGGTGATCCTTAGTCCCGTTGTCGTCCGTAAACTGTACTCACCTCCTGTTGTCCCTCTCACAAATCACATCAATTATAGACAACATGTAATTAGAAGTGTGGGCACTGAGAAGGAAGTGAGAGGCAATAGTGGCTAGGACAACAATGCTATTATTGTATTGGATATTTAACATTAACAGAAAACTAACAAAAAAAAAGGATACACTAAGGAGAGCTGTATGTAAAAAGTGAGATTACTCTGTTAGGGACTTACTGAGAATGGACAATAGGCAACCAGTTAAGATGGCCTGACGGGAGTCAATGGGGGGATAGAGAGCCCGAGCGAGACAAAGCTTCGGATGGAAAGATGCATGTCAAGCCAGATAATCTGGCAAATGGATAGAGGACACGGCAGACAGAAGACAGTGGAGGAGGTGCACAATACCAACCAACCCAGACTGGGAATAAGGCCAAGAAGAATAACACGGAATTAGAAAGCAAACAGTGATAGTGCTGGCTGTGGTAGTGATGGTGAAAGTTGTTGTAGTGGCAGAGATGGTGATAATGTTAGCTGTGTTAATGATAATAACAGTGGTTATTGTGATAGTGATGATGAGTCTAGCTGGGGCAGTGATGATGATGGCGATAGTTGTGGTAGCGATGGTGACTATAGTATTCGTGCTTGTGTTAGATGTGGTTGTGTTAGAGATGGTTATATTCGCATTTGAGGTAGTGCTACTAAAGCAGTAGTCTTGCCAGTGATGGTGACTATAGTATTTGTAGTAGTGGTGGATGTGGTAGTTGTAGCAGAGGTGGTTATATTCACATCTGAGTTAGTGTTAGTGACAGTGGTAGTGATGGTGACTATAGTGTTTGTTGTAGCGGTGGATGTGGTAGTTGTAGCAGAGGTGGTTATATTCGCATCTGAGTTAGTGTTAGTGATAGTGGTAGTCTTGCTAGTGATGGTGACTATAGTATTTGTGGTAGTGGTGGATGAGGTAGTTGAAGCAAAGGTGGTTATATTCGCATCTGAGTTAGTGTTAGTGATAGTGGTAGTCTTGCTAGTGCTGGTGACTATAGTATTTGTGGTAGTGGTGGATGTGGTAGTTGTAGCAGAGGTGGTTATATTCGCATCTGAGTTAGTGTTAGTGATAGTGGTAGTCTTGGTGACTATAGTATTTGTGGTAGCGGTGGATGTGGTAGTTGTGGTAACGATGGGTATATTAGCATTTGTGGTAGTGCTACCATAGCGATATGTTGGTAGTGATGGTGACTATAGTATTTGTGGAGGGTTCCCAGGCCAAAACAACAAATCACAAGATTTTATTCCCATTCATATTCAGTTGCAACCTTGCAATAAATATAAAGTGAAGACGAGAGTTTGTCATATTCCCTGTCATGTACTCTATTTGCGATGGTACATTTCAAAACATTGATTGCCCCTTTCCGCATGTAGACGAACATTGCACATTTTGCACATGTTTTTGGTGTTTTTCGGTCAAAATTT
This sequence comes from Coenobita brevimanus, assembly GCF_032717465.1. NCBI lineage: Eukaryota > Metazoa > Arthropoda > Malacostraca > Decapoda > Coenobitidae > Coenobita > Coenobita brevimanus. The sequence continues at coordinate 16,233,607 of NC_137061.1, read as the reverse complement.
GCATCGACCTTACGTAGTTGAGCCCAAGTTGTGATTCATCCCATCGTATCGAACACCTCCAGGGAGTGATGCTGCGCCACCAGGTGTTCTTGGATGTTGTACAACATCAGCTTTGAGTAAACACAGTGTCAGATGTCGCCGGAATTCCAAGTGAGGTAGTTTGTCTGGATCTACTCTGCAGTGAATCCTCCATGCTGCAATCATGACAACGTTGATCAGGTTGAGGAAAAGTTGCCAGTATCACTTCTTTCCACGAATCATGGGGCGATATAATTCTGACAGTCGATCCAGAAGGTCAACTCCACCCATTCCTTTGTTGTAGGAGTTGAGAAAATGTGGTTGTGTGACCTCCTTTTCACCTCCTTTCACACGTCGTTTTACCTTATGAAGTGGGTTGTGTGTCTCCCAGTTGCTGGCAACAGCAAAAACTGAATTGTCATTCCACTTTGCAATGTACACCTTTCCATCACAGTAGTAGTCAAATGTACCTCTTTCCTTCTTTTGCAGATCCCTGGTACTAGAAATGTTTTTTGTTGCAGCAGCTGTCCTGTTTTCTCTGACTGTCTCAGTTGCTCGCATCCTCCTCTCAGCCAGCTTGACCATCAGATCGTAACTGGTAAAAAAGTTGTCAAAATATAGCTGGTGGCACGCAGCATCTGAATTGGAAGTGATTATATCAACCATGTTCATGATTAGGCGTGTCCCAAGTTGTTGTTTCAGGGGATTTGGCTCCTTTCCTTGATAAATCTTCATGTGATACGGATAGCCATCATTACCACACATGCACCAGATCTTGTACCAGAAGATAATTGGCTTTCCTCTTATAAACATTTTAGCGCTATGCACTCCTAGCTCAGACTCTGTCGGGTGAGGAGGTCTGGCCGTTTTCTCTCGAGCTCTGAACACTGTTTCGTTCACTCGTGGAGAATTTCGCCTCTTTTTCCTCGTTTTTTGCCAGTTTCGACTTAGTCTCTGGCACTGAGGAAGATTTTCTTTTGCTTTACAGGTTTTTTTCTGAGACTTAGTCTCAGATTGCCTGGGTGTGAATGGGAGTGTGTGTGTTTGTGACTGAGTGTGTGGGTGTTTTTTTTTTTTTTTTTTTTTTTTGGCCTGCCGTTAGTGTCCCTCACCGTAGTACGACGCCGAACCCTGAAGGGGTGCCGTTAGGGCACTTCCATGAAGGGGGGCCTTTAGGGCCTGGTTATAGGAGGCGGTGAGGGAGGCTCTGTTAGACTAGGGAAGACCCGAAAGGGGCAGTGGCGGGGACTCCCATCGCCCTTTAGAGGGCGGGGAGCATAGGTTGCCCGTCACTGTAATGACCTGGCCACTTTTGCTGTTTTTTGTTTGCTTGTGCTTTTTGAGTGGTTGCGTGTGTGAGGTGTTTGTGTGTGTGCGTGTGTTTTTTGACTGAGTTTTTTGGCCTGCTTCGCTGAGCACCATGAAGGGATCCAGCATCCCTAGGCCCCAGGGGCATTCTCGCCTCCCACTTCCTTAGTCGAGGCCCTCCATCCCGCGCCCTGCCACAGGCACGAAGAGGGAGCGTCACTGCTCTGACTCGAGCTCCCACTCGTCAGCTCACGAGGCCGCGTGTGCTAACCCCTCTACACCCAAATCCACGAGAGTGGCACCTCGCTTGCGTGGTGACTCTACCCGCTCTGCCAAGGCGGCCCGCCGACATGAGGCTATGGAGGAGGTTGCACCTGCTCCACCATCTCTCTCTTCCACTAAGGGCACTTCGGAGGCTCCTGCTGCGACTCAGCTCCCCCCCTCTGCTGATCCCGTTCTGCATGAAGATGAGGGTTTCACCCCCGTGATACGCAAGGGATCGAGGCGTGCTCGCTAGGGAAACGGCCCTTCTCCGGCAGTACGCACTGGGCCTCCCCTCAGGGATCCCTCTGCTGCTCGTCCCTCCGTGTCAGTAGCTGTGCATCCGCCTCCCCGCTCTGCATTTCCAGCTTTCCGTGTGCCGGTACAGGACGGGCATGCGACGAGCTACGACGCCGTGGCTGCACTAGAGCGTCACCTGCCAGGGCTACGCTGCTCCAACCTGATAGGTCGAGACGGCAGCTCGGTGTTGGTGCCGAAGGACGAGGGAGCCTACGACCTCTTGAGATCAGCTCTGCAGGACGAGGCCTGCCCTGTGAAACTAGTCGAGCTGACGCCCGGCCAACAGTCGACGAAGGCAGTTGTCATGGGTTATCCCTTGAGAATGCCTTTGGAGATCCTCCTTCACCACCCTCAGGTCGAAGAGGCGACTCGCTGCCAGAAAACGCGGACCCGGGAAGAGACTCGTCAGGTCGTTGTCACCCTGCGGGGTCCTCTGATCCCTTCAATCGACCTAGGGAACTGGGGAACGTATCACCTTCGCCCCTTCACCCCGGAGCCTCTCCATTGCTACCGCTGCCAGCGCTACGGGCACCACCGTGCCAACTGCAACCGCCCCGTCATCTGCGGCATGTGCAGTGGCGGCCACGACACGGCCGAGTGCCTCCAGCGGTACAAGGCGAAGCAACCAGTTGCGGCCAAGTGCCCCAACTGCTCCGGACGACACCACGCCTGGCACCCCAGCTGCCCCGCGAGGGTTCACCGAGTGAACCAGGGTCGAGAGAGGCAGGTTGCCTTTGTGCAGGAACACCAGGCCACCAGCGCCACTCCAGCTCCCCCCGGTACTTTCATCTGGGGACAACAGCGCCGCCCTCTCACTCAGTGCCCACCACCTCTCAGCGACCAAGAGTTCCCTCCATTGCCCTCAGTGCTCACTGTGGTCCAGACCACAGCCGAGGTCCACCACCAACAGCTGCCTGTCTCGCTACCACTTCCGACTGCAGAGACCAGCCAGCCACTGACTGTTCCGCCACCAGCGCCTGGCTCCACACCAAGTCCACCAACCGCTCCTGCTCCTCCGGTGATCTCGTTCACAACGGAGGAGCTCAGGACCTTTGCCACAGAGCTGGCGCTGACCCTAGCCAAAACAGTGGCCTTAACCCTCGACATCCCTCTCCCAACAGAGCCCCTTGCCGAAGCTGCCAATCGCCTAGTGGACCAGGCGATCGCAAGGAAGATGGCGAGCCTAGGTGCTCCTCTGTCCCCTCGCCGCCCAGCTCGTTCGGCAGGGCGACCCCGTCCCAAATCGCAGAGGTCAGCTCGCCCGTCCAAAAGAGTCAACTCAAGACCTCCCAATGCTCTGCCTTCGGCCGCACAGCTGCCTCGTCATCGACATCTTTTGGGGCAAACCCTACCACCATCAGGGTCCAAAGTGATGGACAGGGCCTCACCACTGCTGCAGGAGAACGACCGTCCGCAACTGTCACCAGACGGCCAGTAGACCGCTCTCTCAGGCTCCTCCAGTGGAATTGCTTGGGAGCACGGAGCAAGCTCCCCCTTTTGCAGGAGGCGGCCGCACGGGACCGCCCTCATGTCATTCTCCTGCAGGAGACCCTGCTCCCAGGCAATTCCACTTTCCATCTCTCGGGATACACCACCCATCTCCTCCCGTATATTCGTGGCGTTACACGGGGATGTGCCGTTCTGGTCCAGGACCACATCGCGTGCACGGATTGTGAGTCCCCTCCTTTCTGTGGACCTGATGTGGAGGTTCAGGGCGTGGTTCTCCATCTGGCGACGTCGCCCCTGACGGTATACAATGTATACCGAAGCCAGAGGAGCACCCTGGAGTTGGGGGAACTTTTCTCCCAAGCTGCCAGGGGGGCCGTGTACATTGGGGGCGACTTCAATGCCCACCACGCCCTTCTGTCATCGCCTCTTCAGTCCAATGAAGCAGGACGGCACATTTCTTTACTTCTGGAGGAGATGGGTGGTGTCTCCCTCCTAAACAAAACGACAGAGCCCACCCATATTGGAGGAGGTCTTATCTCAACCCCTCTGTCAGGCCTGGCGTCATGGTCACTCCACCCACACCTTGCGAGTGACCACTTCGCTACTCTCATTGGCTTGCCTCTCGCCCCCCTCCCCCCTCCCCCGCCTCCCACACCACGATGGGATCTACGCAAGGCGGATTGGGCGGCCTTTGACCGTGCTCTCACGGCGGCCTTTGCGACATCCTTTCCTGCCTCAGACCTTGAGAGCCGGGCAGATCAAGCAGCAAATATCTTTTCGCACGCTGCCTCTCTTGCCATTCCATTGCAGCGGCGCTCGGCGAGATGCTACCGGGACGGCTGGTTTTACTGCGACAGGGTCAGGGAATTGAACCAGAGGCTGAATGCAGCACGCAGGCAGTACCGGCGGCGCCGAACATCTCCGCACCGCCGGTACCTGGTTGCTGTGACTCGGCATGTGGTTGCTGAAAAGCGTCGCCTTAAAGAGGAGGCGTGGATCGGATGGTGTCGCACCCTAGATTCTCACTCCACACTCCGTGAGATGTGGGGGAGAATCAGGTCCATCTCCGATCCACGTCCTCCTCGTCCGCCCTCCCACCCTGACCCTGCCGCTGAGGCCAGCCGTCTTGCCCAGCATTTCGCTGACCGCTCAGCCTCTTCCAATCTCCCGCAGTCTGTCCGAGCCTTACAAGTGCAGCTGTCCGCCTCTCGCATTGCGGCCATTCAGACGGCGTGCAATACACCTGACCCCGCTGACTGTCCCATCACCAGCGGAGAGCTTCAAAAAGCACTGAGGCGCCGGGAGGACACTGCACCGGGGCTCGACGGGGTCACGTACTCCATTTTAACTCATGCTGGAGATTGCGGCAGAGAGCGTCTGCTTGATTTGCTTAACCTCTCGTGGTCTGAGGGGCGTCTACCGAGGTCGTGGAAGATGGCGGTCATTCACCCGATTCCGAAACCTCGCGATCCCACTGCCATGCGCCCCATCTCCCTGCTCAGTTGCTTTGCAAAGACAGCTGAGAGGGTTGTGCGGGCTCGTCTTGCTTGGCGGCTGGGACCGCTGCACCCAAGGATTTATGCATATCACCCAGGCAGGAGTGCCACCCACTGCCTTGCATCATTCCTTGGGGAGCTGAGAGGCGGACGGGGGATGGCCATCTTCCTCGACCTCGAGAAGGCCTTTGAACTGGCGAACCCCACCGTTATCTTGGCAGCTCTTGCGGCCAGGGGAGTAGGGGGCAGGCTCATATCCTGGGTCCGGGATTTTTTTAGTGACCGCACTGTGGGGGTCCGCTTTCAGGGGCACCTCTCCCCTTTTCACCCGCATACTAATGGCACCCCCCAGGGAAGCGTTTTGAGCCCTATCTTGTTCAATGTCCTGATGGAGGAGCTCCTTTTTGTTGATTATGGGCCTGGCATAACTCTTCTCTGTTACGCTGACGATCTGGCCCTCGTGTTTACATGGAGAGACTGTTTTCAACAGGCGGACTTGGCCCTTTCTCGGTTACACGCAAAGTGCACCGAGCTAGGCCTTAAAATCAACTTTGCCAAGACGAAGTGTCTGCCTTTTGGCCTCCGCCCCCCCCGACTTTCCACTGCTGCTTGGAGGTCATCAGCTCTCCATGGTCACCGTCCACCAGTATCTGGGGGTTTGGCTAGATGGGGGCCTCACCTTTGCTTGCCATGTACGGTATCTGAGGGAACGTGCTTCCACCCGAATGGCTGCTGTCAGATACCTCTCCAGGCGGAGTTTGGGCGCATCATTTTCTGTCCTCCGGACCTTTTATATTCACGCAATCTGATCTCTGGTGGACTACAGTGCCATCTGTCTAACTGGCCTCACTCCACCAGTGCCTCGATCTCTGGAGGTCATCCAGAACGATGCACTCCGCATCATGCTGGGTGCTCCACGCTGGACCCTGATTGTAAATCTGCGTATGGAGGGCGGGGTGCCGTCTCTGCCCCATCGCATTATGTTACGTGCGGCAATCGTCACACTGAAGATGATCCAGTGCCTGCCTCACCTGCCCGTCACTGCCCTCCTAAAACGCCTTCTCGGCCGCCCACCCGAGCCGGCCCCTCAGCGTGACTGGGCTCGCACCACGGCCGCTGTCATCCATGGACTGGGAGCTGCGGCGAGCCTCTGTCAAGACCCCGACTCTCCCTTTTCCGGATATGTTGATCCACCGCCATGGGATCCTCCTCTTTTTAATATAATTTGTCCATCGGAGGCTAAACCTCGCTCCTCAATTCCAGCACTCCTTCGCCAGGAGGGTCTCAGTAGGGTGGCAGCTCTGGCCTTACCAGACTCAGCCATCTATTACACTGATGGCTCTGTTTCCCCCAATGGCGCAGCTGGAGCGGCCTTTGTCTCTGGGCAAATAGTGGAAGCTTGGCGACTCTCCTCAGGTGTATCAGCTTTCCAGGCGGAACTTGCGGCCATCCTGGGTGCTTTGCGCCATGCTCACCACCATCGTCGCAACCGAGTCATAATCCACACAGACTCTCTTTCCTCGATTCAGAGATTACGATCTTTCTCGCTGCATGACAACGTCTTTCTCCTAACAGCGATCCATACATTCGCATCACTTCTTGTCCATAGGGGCGCAACGATTAACCTGCACTGGCTCCCGGGACATGTGGGAATCAGTGGCAACGAGCGTGCTGATCACGCTGCGCGCTCAGCTTGTGATCTTCCAGACATCACATTTCCACTACGCCCTAGTCCCTCGCACCTCATCCACACTCTCACTGCCACCATAGGAAGACTATCTCTAGAGGACCATCAGCTCTGGGTCACGGAGGGCTCTTGCTCTGCAAAATGGTATGCTACTGCCACGTCCTATTCCCTCCTGCTGCCCCCCCCAGGTCTACCTAATTATATTGTAGTCCGGCTTCGAAGATTGCGTCTTGGGTTTCTCTGCTACAAGCAAATTGTGGGTATGGAGCCAGACCCATGTGCCCATTGCTTGTCCAGCTGTGAGGAGCTCCTTCTTCATTATCTTCTGGACTGCCCAGCCACCACCATGCTCAGGTCTGAACTGGACTCGCCCCTTGCCCGATCTGGTGACGTCTTTATGGACGCTGCAGCCGTTGTTGCCCGTGCTCCATTAAATATATTGATTACTACGGTCAAGGATTATCCTCCACCTCGCTAAAGCAAGTTCGCGCAAGTAGTGCGCACCTCTGACGGGCTCTCAGTTTGCCCGTGTCCCAGAAAACTGGGACAAATATCAAACAAACAACAACAAACTAGCGCTATGACGTCCAAAGTAGGGTACCTTGGACTCACCAATACTCAGCATTTCATGGAATATGCCACAACTAATGAGACTGTCATTTAGCATGTCATACAGTGGAGAAATTTTGCTCATTTTATTTCCTTCGGTGAGATTCTGGTTGTCAGCAAAGTGTATGTATCTTTTGATTTCAAGGAATCTGTTTTTACTCATGGTATTGTATACGATAGGTACACCCAAGTCAGGTTGGGTTGACCAGTAATGGTGTTCCTCTGGTACGGTGTGGTATCTTGAAGCATGATAGTTTGGGTTGTTGTTGTCACGGTTGGCATACATGTTGGTCTGGAGAACGATGTGTTTCACTATATCTGGAGTAAATATTTTCTCCCAAATCTCATACACTGATTTTCCTTCCAGTTCCATAACCATTTCAGTAATATCTTTGTCACTAGAAGGAAGGGTACTTTCAAAATATATACGTTTCCTCCATCTCAGAGTTTCGTTGCACTTCTTCTTTGGAGGCTGTTCTATATCACAATTTTCATCACTCTGAATCGCTTCTTCTACTTCGAGCACTCCTTCTGGTTCATACCTCTCCTCTGGGTCATCATTAGCATCTTCAGTATCAGTCTCTTGATTTCCCGTTTCTCCTGCAGCAGGAGGCAATACAACAACATTGACAGTATGTGGAGCATTCTGTACTGTTTCATAAGCTTCTCCGATTGTTGTCACTCTCGTAGTTTTTCTTGCTGCATAGAAGGATTCAGCGCCCATCACCTGTATACCAAGATTAGAAAATGGTAAATATTCACAACGCTGTGTATAATAACAAGATACAATTATACCCACACGTGGAAAAGTACGTTTGTTATAATAGCACTCTCCTTCATTCAAGTAAAAATAAAAATCAAAGGAAAACTTACGTTTATCAGTAGAAACCAATCCTCAGTGAAAGCCAAACATTTAATGAAGTAGCAACGATTCATGGACCTACTCAATACCTCCAGTCAACAAAAATCTTAGTTCGTTATATCGAATAAAATGAGAAACAAACACGAACCATGCCCCTGAACCAAGAAATGAATGTATGCAGTAACCCTCCAGTGTTTTATAAATACTGGAACATTAGTTGCTTTTGTAGTCACATGGTACATATATGAAAGAATGAAGAACGGACTTTGTCACAACAGCATACGTTAGCTACTTTGGTAACAAATAATGTGAAGCAACCATACTTCCAGTGCGGTACAAGTATTTGTTTCCCTTGAACATGTGGGCATGTTGAAACTTTATTTTTTCTCAAACTTTGCATCTTCAGTATAAAATATATAACTTAAAGAAGTTCAATATTCTTTTTAATAAAAACTGAGTGGCTCTACAACCATGTACAGTATACAGGTTGAAAGGAAGGTCATAATTATGAAGGAAACAATTGCTGGAGGTTCGAAATCATATGTTCTATATAAGGAACACTGGAAGGATAAAGGTTAGAGGGAGTAAAGAAGATACGAATGAGGAAAAAGAGAATGAAGGAAAGTAAGGAAGGGAGAGAGAGAGAGAGAGAGAGAGAGAGAGAGAGAGAGAGAGAGAGAGAGAGAGAGAGAGAGAGAGAGAGAGAGAGAGAGGGGGTGAAACTGGTAAGAACGAGAAAAGTTGGTAGGTATGGGAAGGGATGAATAACAAGTATTGTCTTGAAAAAAGGAGGGGAAGAAATATTACCCCGTAGAATCCGGTGACCTACATTAAACCTTTTTCTTGCTATGTCTTGTTTATTTAATCCAGCCTCGTGTAGTGGTACCAGTAACCTAGTAATAGTAGTAGTATTAGTAGTAGCAGTAGGAGTAGTAGTAGTAACAGAAGTAGTAGTAGTAGTGGTAGTAGCAGTAGCAGTAGTAGTAGTAGTATAAGTAGCACCAACACCAGCAGCAGCTGCAGGGGCAGTGGAGGCGGCGGGGGCGACGGCAGAATAATCCTGGTTTATCTGGTCCAACAGTTCCATCAACCGGGGGCAGCAAGCACCCCTGCAGTGCCCTCCCGTGCAGTGAACCAGTGTTCTTTGTGGAAGACAGCGCCTTGCAACAGCGAGGCGTGGGCAAAAGTGTGGAGTTTTGGTTCCTCGATGGACTTTGCATTTGCGACTCTCCATCCAGTTACCGGGACACCATAGTAAGCTCCATTTTACTCCATTATAAAGGAAGCTCCCTAACTCCTCTTCCTAAGTTATTTATTTTGTTCATTTATTTTTTTTTTATGTGTCCGACTGTGGGCCTAGGCTTCACAGCCTGCTATCAAGGCGCAGCAGTCCTCCTACATACCCAACACGTCTCTACATATCACCACTTCGGAGCTAACACCCACCGTCCATATTGAATCCATGCTAGCGCTGTCTCATACAGGACTGGTGTATTGGTATTAGAGGAGGTATTTTTACGACATGGCGGGTCTTCTACTAGATCAGTAAAGTCTGATATTATGAAATTCAAATCCTTAAACAGTTCCCTGCCCCAGCGGGGATTTGGACCTTGGTCCATTAGGACTGCAGGCCACCTGTCTACCGATTGAGCCACAGTCCTCTTCTATGCTATTTAAATAATTCGAATATCATCATACCCTGCGTAAGCAACGTACAGAACGCTATTGCCCAATGGTATCCAAAAATAAATCGGTAAGGATGACGTGTTAGGGTTCTTCTGTAACGCCTCAGAATACGAGCCTCTCTCGTCCGCTTCTGGTTCGGAGAAGCTAAATGTTTCACTAGTAATGAGTGCTGAATGTATCCAGGTTTGAAGGTGGACTTCCATTGTGTACTACGGTTTTCATATTTACAATGGACGTTGGTTTGGGTTAATGTACGGTATGTGTATATCTGGTCTAATCTGTATACTCATACTCCCTATATTACCATACAGTTACTATTGCCAGTCTTTATTGCCTCGGCGGAGATGTAGGGACGCGATAGAAAGCCTTTGAGATGTCAAGTGCAATGGCAAAGCTTTCGCCAAAGTCCCGAAAGAAGGATGACCAAGAGTCTGAAAGGTATGTGAGAAGATCGCCAATGGAGCGTCCCTGATGGAACCCATACTGATGATCAGAAAGAAGGTTGTGATGGGAAAGACTCTATAAAACCATAGAGCCTAAGGTCGGATACTTTCTAAACAGACCTCAAGTTTCGTAGCTGCATTAAAACTGTAAAAAATCTGAAGAGAAGGGCTTTCGCATGCAAAGAGGAAATAATATAGGATGAATGAAAGAGAAGGAAGGAGGGAGTAGTGAAGAATTAGCACTAAGCCATATTATGGCCATACGGCACTCTAGGAGTAAAGGGAAGGAAGGAAAGAATAATAAAGAATTAACACAAAGTCATAATATTGTTATATGACACTGTAGAAGTAAAGGAAAAATAAAGGCCGAAAGAAACATGGATATATCGAGAAAAGAGGCAGGACATAAGGGCAGAAAAGGACAGTACTTAAAGAAGGACTGGAAACACACTAAAAAAAAAAGCCCTTTTCATCGGCCATCGGCCCTTACGACAAGCAGGGATACTTGGGAGGGATTCTTCCCCCCCCCCTTCCTAGGGAGAAATAGAGGAGCTGCGCAATGGTTGGTTCTGCAATATTGCTTAGAGATGAGGTGTGGGAAGCTGTGGTGTGGTAATGATGGTGCTAATTGTAGCTGTGGTAAGACTGGCGATAGTGCCAGATGAGGGAACGGTAATAATTATGGCTGCTGTGGCAGCGAGAGTGGTGGTAGTTTGGGTGATAGTGACAGCTGAGGTAATGACAGTGATTCTCGTAATTCTGTAGAGACAGCGTTACTGTGGCCATGATAGTGTTGATTACGGTATTTGTGATAATGTTCCTGATCATGATAGCAATGGTAGTGGTGCAGTAGCAATGTCGAAGGCACTGGAAGTGATGGTAATGATTAAGATCGACCACGCCGAATATCTGCCAGGGGTGACAATGGTTTATATAATTTGGCAATACTGGTGATGACGGTACACTATTGTTTTCTACATCTGTGCTTATGAAACTAGAGGGGTTGTTTTTTGTTCCGACCCATGTGTGTGTGTGTGTGTGTGTGTGTGTGTGTGTGTGTGTGTGTGTGTGTGTGTGTGTGTGTGTGTGTGTGTGTGTGTGTGTGTGTGTGTGTGTGTGTCTGTGTGTGTGTGTGTGTGTGTGTGTGTGTGTGTGTGTGTGTGTGTGTGTGTGGACGCGTTTCCAAACCACCCAGGAGGTAGCGTCGTGGCTCGTTTTTATTCAGGTGGTGTCCCTGCCCTGACCTGACCTGCCAGAAGGGGTCAGGTCAGGGCAGGCCTAGTCCACCGGGTGCAGGCAGTGTTGCCACTACTGCTACCCAACCTACTCTGACCTGACAAACCCAACATTACAAAATTTAGCTGAAGCTTCTTATCTCAGACTGATGAAGTGACTTTACTGAAGTTCATTACTTTACCTTATAGTCGAGTTGCCGCCCTTATATTTCCTTTATGAGGCCTTGCAGTGTTAACTACTAACATAGAGGGTCGTGTAATGCCAATTTTTAGGGGTTTTAGAGGGCCAGTAGCCAATATCTGGATTTTTTTTTTTTTTTCCGAGGGGAGGGGAAACGGGGTCAAAGTCAAGGACAAATCAGAGGAGAAAGGTTAAATTTGACCATAAATCGGAAAAACCTCATCTATTGACCTAATATGTCGTTCGTTATTTTCTCGTGGTTTAGTGGTTTACAACTTTTTCCTCACTTCAGAGTGCGACTAGCCAGCGTGATCAGCATCCCATCATTAGTCCTGCAGCACCCCAGATCATCGCAATCGTCGTGGCTGCTGGAAAGGGGCGGTGGCTCTTCTGACTGTGTAGTGCCAAGGGAGCATTACAGACATTCAAGACCGTGGCCGTGCAGAAGATCGTCGCTACAAGCAAAGTGAAACGCGATGAACTGTACACAACTCTGTCAGGAAGTGACATCCTAGCTCACAAATCGTGTTACTGTAGCTATACATCGAGGAGCAGAAACAATGAGCAGAGAAAAGGGATTAAATTCCCTGAGTTAGACCTGCATAGATCATATAGCCTTGCTAGGTGACGGGAGAGTGCTACCCCTCCCAGCAAGGCAGCTACCTGGGTGCAGCATGAACTCTCAACCTTGTGGTCTCGAGCCAAGTGGTCTACCACGGAGCTACCCTGACCCCTCCAGGAACAGGGAAAGAGAAAGTCTACACTGGTTGACACTGTTGTTTCCAAAAGGTTGTTGAAGGCCTAATCCAAATATCTTGACTTCAAGCAAGACTGTCTGTTGTGTGGGAAAGAATGTAAACCAAGAGACAGTAAGAACCCACACAGGTGGATGCAGGTCAGTCTGTGTACAACTGAAGATAGGCGTAGTGCTATCACGTTCAAGCAACGGTTGGTGAACCTCTGTGATGAGAGACAGGACCAGTGGGCTAATGAGGTATTGGCTAGACTCAGTGGGGTCATTGATCTGCATGCTCCTGATGGACAGTACCATGTCCCCTGTTGTAGTAGGTTCTGTGTTCCCGTGTCCCGCTCCTCCACCATGGTGCCTGTGGAGGAGGCGCTAAGGTTCATCATCTCGATGATTGCTGAGAACGCGACAGAGACTTGGATGGCAAAGGAGGTGTAATCCATGTACGTCGCTGCCTCAGGCACTGTGTCAAGACGACCGTTCATGTCCAGCATCACAGCCTACTTCTGCAACAAGTCGCTCGTGATCCACATCAAGGGCTGTGAAAGCGTAGTTGGATTTAAAGCCAAATTAGGACAGTTTTTCAAAACTGTCACGATAAGCAAGTTGATCGCGTGACGAGCATAGGCACTGAAGTCTTAGTCCCCAGGCCTAGATGTCACCATGACCTATCTTTGGATCTTCCTCATCAGCTTCTCCAGTTTGTCTTCATCGCTCTTCATATTGCTTATCTTAACAGTTTTGATAAACTCTCCGAGGTTGGCTTAAAATGCAAGTAAACTGTTGCAGCCCTCGATGTGGAGCACGAGCAGCTTGTCGCCAAAGCAAGCTGTGAAGATGGACATAAACTGTCTTCTTGACACAGTGCCCGAGGCAGCGAGGTACATGGATTACAGCTGCTATGCCGTCAACGTCTCTGTTGCGTTATCAGCAATCGTCGAGATGATGAACCTCAGCGCCTCCTCCACAGGCGTCATGATGGAGGGCGGGTCACGGGAACACAGAATCTACTGCAACAGAGGATATGGTACTGTCCGTTAACAGGATGCAGATCAATGACTCCACTGAGTCTAGCCATTATATCATTAGCCCACTGGTCCTGTCTCTCATCACAGAGGTTCTCCAACCATTGCTTGAATGTGATAGCACTACCCCTATCTTCAGTTGTACACAGACTGACCTGCACCCACGTGTGTGGGTTCTTACTGTCTCCTGGCTTACACTCTTTCCCACACAACAGACAGTCTTGCTTGAAGTCAAGGTATTTGGATTAGGCCTTCAACAACCTTTTGGAAACGACAGTGTCAACCAGTGTAGACTTTCTCTTTCTCTGTTCCTGGAGGGGACAGGGTAGCTCAGTGGTAGACCACTTGACTCGAGACCACAAGGTTGAGAGTTCATGCTGCACCCAGGTAGCTGACTTGCTGGGAGGGGTAGCACTCTCCCGTCATCTAGCAAGGCTATATAATCTATGCAGGTCTAACTCATTGGAATTTATTCCCTTTTCTCTGTTCATTGATTCTACTCCTCGATGTATAGCTACTGTACACTAACATGATTTGTGAAGTAGAATATCACTTCCTGACAGAGTTGTGTACAGTTCATCGCGTTTCACTTTGCTTGTAGCGACGATCTTCTGCACGGCAACGGTCTTGAATGTCTGTAACGCTCCCTGGGCACTACACAGTCAGAAGAGCCACCGCCCCTTTCCAGCAGCCATGACGATTGCGATGACCTGGGGTGCCGCATGACTCAGGCTGCGATGCTGATCACCCTGGCTAGTCGCCCTCTGAAGTGAGGAATAAAATTGTAAACCATGATGACTGCAATGGCCTGGGGTGCCACAGTTCAGAACTGATGCTGGGATGCTAATCACACCGAATGATTGTGCTCTGAAATGAGGAATATAATTGTAAACCACTAACCCACGAGAAGATAACGAATAACACATTCAATCAATGGATGTGGTTGTTCTGATTTCTAGTCACATTTTACCTTTGATCTCTGATCTTACCTTGACTTTCATCCCATATCCAAAATTTAACTCCAAAAATCAACTCCCCCCCCTCGAAACCCCTAAAAAATGTTATTACACGACCTTTATGTTATCGAGATCAAAAGTTGAACATTCAAGATTGTGGCGGCCTCCATTCTGAATTCTGAGAAATGCTCAACGTTGCGCAAGTGGAAACCAAGCTCATATTGCTCTTATAACTACCGGTATATAGAACACATTTCCGTGAACAAAGTGTAGCTACAGTAGTTAACACTGCAGGATCAACATTTTTGGCAACTCGACTATTACATTATCAGACTTAACTGAGTTCTTATCACTGACTAAGTGGTATGGCCAAAACGTGTTATTCCCATTCCCCATCTAAGCTAACCTAACTAGAAACCAGAAAATACTTACCTGCCCTTGGGTGATCCTTAGTCTCGTTGTCGTCCGTAAACTGTACTCACCTCCAGTTGTCCCTCTCACAAATCACATCAATTATAGACAACATGTAATTAGAAGTGTGGACACTGAGAAGGAAGTGAGAGGCAATAGAGGCTAGGACAACAATGCTATTATTGTATTGGATATTTAACATTAACAGAAAACTAACAAAAAAAAAAAAGTATACACTAAGGAGAGCTGTATGTAAAAAGTGAGAATACTCTGTTAGGGACTTACTGAGAATGGACAATAGGCAACCAGTTAAGATGGCCTGACGGGGGTCAACGGGGGGATAGAGAGCCCGAGCGAGACAAAGCTTCAGATGGAAAGATGCATGTCAAGCCAGATAATCTGGCAAGTGGATGGAGGACACGGCAGACAGAAGACAGTGGAGGAGGTGCACAATACCAACCAACCCAGACTGGGAATAAGGCCAAGAAGAATAACACGGAATTAGAAAGCAAACGGTGATAGTGCTGGCTTTGGTAGTGATGGTGAGAGTTGTTGTAGTGGCAGAGATGGTGATAATGTTAGCTGTGTTAATGATAATGACAGTGGTTATTGTGATAGTGATGATGAGTCTAGCTGGGGCAGTGATGATGATGGCTATAGTTGTGGTAGCGATGGTGACTATAGTATTCGTGCTTGTGTTGGATGTGGTTGTGTTAGAGATGGTTATATTCGCATTTGAGGTAGTGCTACTAAAGCGTTAGACTTGCTAGTGATGGTGACTATAGTGTTTGTGGTAGAGGTGGATGTGGTAGTTGCAGCAGAGGTGGTTATATTCGCATCTGAGTTAGTGTTAGTGATAGTGGTAGTCTTGCTAGTGATGGTGACTATAGTATTTTTGGTAGAGGTGGATGTAGTAGTTGTAGCAGAGGTGGTTATATTCGCATCTGAGTTAGTGTTAGTGATAGTGGTAGTCTTGCTAGTGATGGTGACTATAGTATTTATGGTAGCTGTGGATGTGGTAGTTGTAGCAGAGGTGGTTATATTCGCATCTGAGTTAGTGTTAGTGATAGTGGTAGTCTTGCTAGTGATGGTGACTATAGTATTTGTGGTAATGGTGGATGTGGTAGTTGTAGCAGAGGTGGTTATATTCGCATCTGAGTTAGTGTTATTGATAGTGGTAGTGATGGTGACTATAGTATTTGTGGTAGTGGTGGATGTGGTAGTTGTAACAGAGGTGGTTATATTCGCATCTGAATTAGTGTTAGTGATAGTGGTAGTGATGGTGACTATAGTATTTGTGGTAGCGGTGGATGTGGTAGTTGTGGTAACGATGGGTATATTAGCATTTGTGGTAGTGCTACCATAGCGGTAATGTTGGTAGTGATGGTGACTCTAGTATTTGTGGAGGGTTCCCAGGCCAAAACAATAAATCACAAGATTTTATTCCCATTCATATTCAGTTGCAACCTTAAAATAAATATAAAGTGAAGACGAGAGTTTGTCATATTCCCTGTCATGTACTCTATTTGCGATGGTACATTTCAAAACATTGCTTGCCCCTTTCCGCATGTAGACGAACATTGCACATTTTGCACATGTTTTTGGTGTTTTTCGGTCAAAATTTGCATCGACCTTACGTAGTTGAGCCCAAGATGTGATTCATCCCATCGTATCGAACACCTCCAGGGAGTGATGCTGCGCCACCAGGTGTTCTTGGATGTTGTACAACATCAGCTTTGAGTAAACACAGTGTCACATGTCGCCGGAATTCCAAGTGAGGTAGTTTGTCTGGATCTACTCTGCAGTGAATCCTCCTTGCTGCAATCATGACAACGTTGATCAGGTTGAGGAAAAGTTGCCAGTATCACTTCTTTCCACGAATCATGGGGCGATATGATTCTGACAGTCGATCCAGAAGGTCAACTCCACCCATTCCTTTGTTGTAGGAGTTGAGAAAATGTGGTTGTGTGACCTCCTTTTCACCTCCTTTCACACGTCGTTTTACCTTATGAAGTGGGTTGTGTGTCTCCCAGTTGCTGGCAACAGCAAAAACTGAATTGTCATTCCACTTTGCAATGTACACCTTTCCATCACAGCAGTAGTCAAATGTACCTCTTTCCTTCTTTTGCAGATCCCTGGTACTGGAAATGTTTTTTGTTGCAGCAGCTGTCCTGTTTTCTCTGACTGTCCCAGTTGCTCGCATCCTCCTCTCAGCCAGCTTGACCATCAGATCGTAACTGGTAAAAAAGTTGTCAAAATATAGCTGGTGGCACGCAGCATCTAAATTGGAAGTGATTATATCAACCATGTTCATGATTAGGCGTGTCCCAAGTTGTTGTTTCAGGGGATTTGGCTCCTTTCTTTGATAAATCTTCATGTGATACGGATAGCCATCATTACCACACATGCACCAGATCTTGTACCAGAAGCTAATTGGCTTTCCTACTATAAACATTTTAGCGCTATGACGTACAAAGTAGGGTACCATGGACTCACCAATACTCAGCATTTCATGGAATATGCCACAACTAATAAGACTGTCATTTAGCATGTCATACAGTGGAGAAATTTTGCTCATTTTATTTCCTTCGGTGAGATTCTGGTTGTCAGCAAAGTGTATGTATCTTTTGATTTCAAGGAATCTGTTTTTACTCATGGTATTGTATACGATAGGTACACCCAAGTCAGGTTGGGTTGACCAGTAATGGTGTTCCTCTGGTACGGTGTGGTATCTTGAAGCATGATAGTTTGGGTTGTTGTTGTCACGGTTGGCATATATGTTGGTCTGGAGAACGATGTGTTTCACTATATCTGGAGTAAATATTTTCTCCCAAATCTCTTACACTGATTTTCCTTCCAGTTCCATAACCATTTCAGTAATATCTTTGTCACTAGAAGGAAGGGTACTTTCAACATGTATACGTTTCCTCCATCTCAGAGTTTCGTTGCACTTCTTCTTTGGAGGCTGTTCTATATCACAATTTTCATCACTCTGAATCGCTTCTTCTACTTCGAGCACTCCTTCTGGTTCATAGCTCTCCTCTGGGTCATAATAATCCTGGTTTATCTGGCCCAACAGTTCCATCAACCGGGGGCAGTAAGCACCCCTGCAGTGCCCTCCCGTGCAGTGAACCAGTGTTCTTTGTGAAAGACAGCGCCTTGCAACAGCGAGGCGTGGGCAAAAGTGTGGAGTTTTGGTTCCTCGATGGACTTTGGATTTGCGACTCTCCATCCAGTTACCGGGACACCATAGTAAGCTCCATTTTACTCCATTATAAAGGAAGCTCCCTAACTCCTCTTCCTAAGTTATTTATTTTGTTCATTTATTTTTTTTTATGTGTCCGACTGTGGGCCTAGGCTTCACAGCCTGCTATCAAGGCGCAGCAGTCCTCCTACATACCCAACACGTCTCTACATATCACCACTTCGGAGCTATCACCCACCGTCCATATTGAATACATGCTAGCGCTGTCTCATACAGGACTGGTGTATTGGTATTAGCGGGGGTATTTTTACGACATGTCGGCGGGTTTCTAGTAGATCAGTAAAGTCTGATATTATGAAATTCAAATCCTTAAACAGTTCCCTGCCCCAGCGGGGATTTGGACCTGGGTCCATTAGGACTGCAGGCCACCTCTCTACCGATCGAGCCACAGTCGTCTTCTATGCTATTTAAATAATTCGAATACCATCATACCCTGCGTAAGTAACGTACAGAACGCTATTACCCAATGGTATCCAAAAATAAATCGGTAAGGATGACGTGTTAGGGTTCTTCTGTAACCCCTCAGAATTCGAGCCTCTCTCGTCCGCTTCTGGTTCGGAGAAGCCAAATGTTTCACTAGTAATGAGTGCTGAATGTATCCAGGTTTGGAGGTGGACTTCCATTGTGTACTACGGTTTTCATATTTACAATGGACCTTGGTTTGGGTTAATGTACGGTATGTGTATGTCTGGTCTAATCTGTATACTCATACTCCCTATATTACCATACAGTTACTATTGCCAGTCTTTATTGCCCCGGCGATGTAGGGACGCGATCGAAAGCCTTTGAGATGTCAAGTGCAATGGCAAAGCTTTCGCCAAAGTCCCGAAAGAAGGATGACCAAGAGTCTGAAAGGTATGTGAGAAGATCGCCAATGGAGCGTCCCTGATGGAACCCATACTGATGATCAGAAAGAAGGTTGTGATGGGAAAGACTCTATAAAACCGTAGAGCCTAAGGTCGGATACTTTCTAAACAGACCTCGTGTTTCGTAGCTGCATTGAAACTGTAAAAAATCTGAAGAGATGGGCTTTCGCATGCAAAGAGGAAATAATATAGGATGAATGAAAGAGAAGGAAGGAGGGAGTAGTGAAGAATTAGCACTAAGCCATATTATGGCCATAGGGCACTCTAGGAGTAAAGGGAAGGAAGGAAGGAATAATAAAGAATTAACACAAAGTCATAATATTGTTATATGACACTGTAGAAGTAAAGGAAAAATAAAGGCCGAAAGAAACATGGATATATCGAGAAAAGAGGCAGGACATAAGGGCAGAAAAGGACAGTACTTAAAGAAGGACTGGAAACACACACACAAAAATAGCCCTTTTCGTCGGCCATCGGCCCTTACGACAAGCAGGGATACTTGGGAGGGATTCTTCCCCCCCCCCTTCCTAGGGAGAAATAGAGGAGCTGCGCAATGGTTGGGGCTGCAATATTGCTTAGAGATGAGGTGTGGGAAGCTGTGGTGTGGTAATGATGGTGCTAATTGTAGCTGTGGTAAGACTGGCGATAGTGCCAGATGAGGGAACGGTAATAATTATGGCCGCTGTGGCAGCGACAGTGGTGGTAGTTTGGGTGATAGTGACAGCTGAGGTAATGACAGTGATTCTCGTAGTTCTTTAGAGACAGCGTTACTGTGGCCATGATAGTGTTGATTACGGTATTTGTTATAATGATACTGATCATGATAGCAATGGTAGTGGTGCAGTAGCAATGTCGAAGGCACTGGAAGTGATGGTAATGATTAAGATCAACCACGCCGAATATCTGCCAGGGGTGACAATGGTTTATATAATTTGGCAATAGTGGTGATGACGGTATACTATTGTTTTCTACATCTGTGCTTATGAAACTAGAGGGGTTGTTTTTTGTTCCGACCCATGTGTATGTGTGTGTGTGTGTGTGTGTGTGTGTGTGTGTGTGTGTGTGTGTGTGTGTGTGTGTGTGGACGCGTTTCCAAACCACCCAGGAGGTAGCGTCGTGGCTCGTTTTTATTCAGGTGGTGTCCCTGCCCTGACCTGACCTGCCAGAAGGGGTCAGGGCAGGGCAGGCCTAGTCCACCGGGTGCAGGCAGTGTTGTCACTACTGCTACCCAACGTACCCTGACCTGACAAACACAACATTACAAAATTTAGCTCAAGCTTCTTATCTCAGACTGATGAAGTGACTTTACTGAAGTTCATTACCTTACCTTATAGTCGAGTTGCCGCCCTTATATTTCCTTTATGAGGCCTTGCAGTGTTAACTACTGACATAGAGGGTCGTGTAATGCCAATTTTTACTGGTTTTAGAGGGCCAGTAGCCAATATTTGGATTTTCTTATTCGAGGGGAGGGGATACGGGGTCAAAGTCAAGGACAAATCAGAGGGGAAAGGTTAAATTTGACCCTAAATCGGAAAAACCACATCTATTGACCTAATATGTCGTTCGTTATCTTCTCGTGGTTTAGTGGTTTACAACTTTTTCCTCACTTCAGAGTGCGACTAGCCAGCGTGATCAGCATCCCATCATTAGTCCTGCAGCACCCCAGATCATCGCAATCGTCGTGGCTGCTGGAAAGGGGCGGTGGCTCTTCTGACTGTGTAGTGCCAAGGGAGCATTACAGACATTCAAGACCGTGGCCGTGCAGAAGATCGTCGCTACAAGCAAAGTGAAACGCGATGAACTGTACACAACTCTGTCAGGAAGTGACATCCTAGCTCACAAATCGTGTTACTGTAGCTATACATCGAGGAGCAGAAACAATGAGCAGAGAAAAGGGATTAAATTCCCTGAGTTAGACCTGCATAGATCATATAGCCTTGCTAGGTGACGGGAGAGTGCTACCCCTCCCAGCAAGGCAGCTACCTGGGTGCAGCATGAACTCTCAACCTTGTGGTCTCGAGTCAAGTGGTCTACCACGGAGCTACCCTGCCCCCTCCAGGAACAGAGAAAGAGAAAGTCTACACTGGTTGACACTGTTGTTTCCAAAAGGTTGTTGAAGGCCTAATCCAAATATCTTGACTTCAAGCAAGACTGTCTGTTGTGTGGGAAAGAATGTAAACCAAGAGACAGTAAGAACCCACACAGGTGGATGCAGGTCAGTCTGTGTACAACTGAAGATAGGCGTAGTGCTATCACGTTCAAGCAACGGTTGGTGAACCTCTGTGATGAGAGACAGGACCAGTGGGCTAATGAGGTATTGGCTAGACTCAGTGGGGTCATTGATCTGCATGCTCCTGATGGACAGTACCATGTCCCCTGTTGTAGTAGGTTCTGTGTTCCCGTGTCCCGCTCCTCCACCATGGTGCCTGTGGAGGAGGCGCTAAGGTTCATCATCTCGATGATTGCTGAGAACGCGACAGAGACTTGGATGGCAAAGGAGGTGTAATCCATGTACGTCGCTGCCTCAGGCACTGTGTCAAGACGACCGTTCATGTCCAGCATCACAGCCTACTTCTGCAACAAGTCGCTCGTGATCCACATCAAGGGCTGTGAAAGCGTAGTTGGATTTAAAGCCAAATTAGGACAGTTTTTCAAAACTGTCACGATAAGCAAGTTGATCGCGTGACGAGCATAGGCACTGAAGTCTTAGTCCCCAGGCCTAGATGTCACCATGACCTATCTTTGGATCTTCCTCATCAGCTTCTCCAGTTTGTCTTCATCGCTCTTCATATTGCTTATCTTAACAGTTTTGATAAACTCTCCGAGGTTGGCTTAAAATGCAAGTAAACTGTTGCAGCCCTCGATGTGGAGCACGAGCAGCTTGTCGCCAAAGCAAGCCGTGAAGATGAACATAAACTGTCTTCTTGACACAGTGCCCGAGGCAGCGAGGTACATGGATTACAGCTGCTATGCCGTCAACGTCTCTGTTGCGTTATCAGCAATCGTCGAGATGATGAACCTCAGCGCCTCCTCCACAGGCGTCATGATGGAGGGCGGGTCACGGGAACATAGAATCTACTGCAACAGAGGATATGGTACTGTCCGTCAACAGGATGCAGATCAATGACTCCACTGAGTCTAGCCATTATATCATTAGCCCACTGGTCCTGTCTCTCATCACAGAGGTTCTCCAACCATTGCTTGAATGTGATAGCACTACCCCTATCTTCAGTTGTACACAGACTGACCTGCACCCACGTGTGTGGGTTCTTACTGTCTCCTGGCTTACACTCTTTCCCACACAACAGACAGTCTTGCTTGAAGTCAAGGTATTTGGATTAGGCCTTCAACAACCTTTTGGAAACGACAGTGTCAACCAGTGTAGACTTTCTCTTTCTCTGTTCCTGGAGGGGACAGGGTAGCTCAGTGGTAGACCACTTGACTCGAGACCACAAGGTTGAGAGTTCATGCTGCACCCAGGTAGCTGACTTGCTGGGAGGGGTAGCACTCTCCCGTCATCTAGCAAGGCTATATAATCTATGCAGGTCTAACTCATTGGAATTTATTCCCTTTTCTCTGTTCATTGATTCTACTCCTCGATGTATAGCTACTGTACACTAACATGATTTGTGAAGTAGAATATCACTTCCTGACAGAGTTGTGTACAGTTCATCGCGTTCCACTTTGCTTGTAGCGACGATCTTCTGCACGGCAACGGTCTTGAATGTCTGTAACGCTCCCTGGGCACTACACAGTCAGAAGAGCCACCGCCCCTTTCCAGCAGCCATGACGATTGCGATGACCTGGGGTGCCGCAGGACTCAGGCTGCGATGCTGATCACCCTGGCTAGTCGCCCTCTGAAGTGAGGAATAAAATTGTAAACCATGATGACTGCAATGGCCTGGGGTGCCACAGTTCAGAACTGATGCTGGGATGCTAATCACACCGAATCATTGTGCTCTGAAATGAGGAATATAATTGTAAACCACTAAACCACGAGAAGATAACGAATAACACATTCAATCAATGGATGTGGTTGTTCTGATTTCTAGTCAAATTTTACCTTTGATCTCTGATCTTACCTTGACTTTCATCCCATATCCAAAATTTAACTCCAAAAATCAACTCCCCCCCCCCCTGGAAACCCCTAAAAAATGTTATTACACGACCTTTATGTTATCGAGATCAAAAGTTGAACATTCAAGATTGCGGCGGGGTCCATTCTGAATTCTGAGAAATGCTCAACGTTGCGCAAGTGGAAACCAAGCTCATTTTGCTCTTATAACTACCGGTATATAGAACACATTTCCGTGAACAAAGTGTAGCTACAGTAGTTAACACTGCAGGATCAACATTTTTGGCAACTCGACTATTACATTATCAGACTTAACTGAGTTCTTATCACTGACTAAGTGGTATGGCCAAAATGTGTTATTCCCATCCCCCATCTAAGCTAACCTAACTAGAAACCAGAAAATACTTACCTGCCCTTGGGTGATCCTTAGTCTCGTTGTCGTCCGTAAACTGTACTCACCTCCAGTTGTCCCTCTCACAAATCACATCAATTATAGACAACATGTAATTAGAAGTGTGGACACTGAGAAGGAAGTGAGAGGCAATAGTGGCTAGGACAACAATGCTATTATTGTATTGGATATTTAACATTAACAGAAAACTAACAAAAAAAAAGTATACACTAAGGAGAGCTGTATGTAAAAAGTGAGAATACTCTGTTAGGGACTTACTGAGAATGGACAATAGGCAACCAGTTAAGATGGCCTGACGGGAGTCAACGGGGGGATAGAGAGCCCGAGCGAGACAAAGCTTCAGATGGAAAGATGCATGTCAAGCCAGATAATCTGGCAAGTGGATGGAGGACACGGCAGACAGAAGACAGTGGAGGAGGTGCATAATACCAACCAACCCAGACTGGGAATAAGGCCAAGAAGAATAACACGGAATTAGAAAGCAAACGGTGATAGTGCTGGCTTTGGTAGTGATGGTGAAAGTTGTTGTAGTGGCAGAGATGGTGATAATGTTAGCTGTGTTAATGATAATGACAGTGGTTATTGTGATAGTGATGATGAGTCTAGCTGGGGCAGTGATGATGATGGCTATAGTTGTGGTAGCGATGGTGACTATAGTATTCGTGCTTGTGTTGGATGTGGTTGTGTTAGAGATGGTTATATTCGCATTTGAGGTAGTGCTACTAAAGCGTTAGTCTTGCTAGTGATGGTGACTATAGTGTTTGTGGTAGAGGTGGATGTGGTAGTTGCAGCAGAGGTGGTTATATTCGCATCTGGGTTAGTGTTAGTGATAGTGGTAGTCTTGCTAGTGATGGTGACTATAGTATTTATGGTAGCTGTGGATGTGGTAGTTGTAGCAGAGGTGGTTATATTCGCATCTGAGTTAGTGTTAGTGATAGTGGTAGTCTTGCTAGTGATGGTGACTATAGTATTTGTGGTAATGGTGGATGTGGTAGTTGTAGCAGAGGTGGTTATATTCGCATCTGAGTTAGTGTTATTGATAGTGGTAGTGATGGTGACTATAGTATTTGTGGTAGTGGTGGATGTGGTAGTTGTAACAGAGGTGGTTATATTCGCATCTGAATTAGTGTTAGTGATAGTGGTAGTGATGGTGACTATAGTATTTGTGGTAGCGGTGGATGTGGTAGTTGTGGTAACGATGGGTATATTAGCATTTGTGGTAGTGCTACCATAGCGGTAATGTTGGTAGTGATGGTGACTCTAGTATTTGTGGAGGGTTCCCAGGCCAAAACAACAAATCACAAGATTTTATTCCCATTCATATTCAGTTGCAACCTTGCAATAAATATAAAGTGAAGACGAGAGTTTGTCATATTCCCTGTCATGTACTCTATTTGCGATGGTACATTTCAAAACATTGCTTGCCCCTTTCCGCATGTAGACGAACATTGCACATTTTGCACATGTTTTTGGTGTTTTTCGGTCAAAATTTGCATCGACCTTGCGTAGTTGAGCCCAAGATGTGATTCATCCCATCGTATCGAACACCTCCAGGGAGTGATGCTGCGCCACCAGGTGTTCTTGGATGTTGTACAACATCAGCTTTGAGTAAACACAGTGTCACATGTCGCCGGAATTCCAAGTGAGGTAGTTTGTCTGGATCTACTCTGCAGTGAATCCTCCATGCTGCAATCATGACAACGTTGATCAGGTTGAGGAAAAGTTGCCAGTATCACTTCTTTCCACGAATCATGGGGCGATATGATTCTGACAGTCGATCCAGAAGGTCAACTCCACCCATTCCTTTGTTGTAGGAGTTGAGAAAATGTGGTTGTGTGACCTCCTTTTCACCTCCTTTCACACGTCGTTTTACCTTATGAAGTGGGTTGTGTGTCTCCTAGTTGCTGGCAACAGCAAAAACTGAATTGTCATTCCACTTTGCAATGTACACCTTTCCATCACAGCAGTAGTCAAATGTACCTCTTTCCTTCTTTTGCAGATCCCTGGTACTGGAAATGTTTTTTGTTGCAGCAGCTGTCCTGTTTTCTCTGACTGTCCCAGTTGCTCGCATCCTCCTCTCAGCCAGCTTGACCATCAGATCGTAACTGGTAAAAAAGTTGTCAAAATATAGCTGGTGGCACGCAGCATCTAAATTGGAAGTGATTATATCAACCATGTTCATGATTAGGCGTGTCCCAAGTTGTTGTTTCAGGGGATTTGGCTCCTTTCTTTGATAAATCTTCATGTGATACGGATAGCCATCATTACCACACATGCACCAGATCTTGTACCAGAAGCTAATTGGCTTTCCTCCTATAAACATTTTAGTGCTATGACGTCCAAAGTAGGGTACCATGGACTCACCAATACTCAGCATTTCATGGAATATGCCACAACTAATGAGACTGTCATTTAGCATGTCATACAGTGGAGAAATTTTGCTCATTTTATTTCCTTCGGTGAGATTCTGGTTGTCAGCAAAGTGTATGTATCTTTTGATTTCAAGGAATCTGTTTTTACTCATGGTATTGTATACGATAGGTACACCCAAGTCAGGTTGGGTTGACCAGTAATGGTGTTCCTCTGGTACGGTGTGGTATCTTGAAGCATGATAGTTTGGGTTGTTGTTGTCACGGTTGGCATACATGTTGGTCTGGAGAACGATGTGTTTCACTGTATCTGGAGTAAATATTTTCTCCCAAATCTCATACACTGATTTTCCTTCCAGTTCCATAACCATTTCAGTAATATCTTTGTCACTAGAAGGAAGGGTACTTTCAAAATATATACGTTTCCTCCATCTCAGAGTTTCGTTGCACTTCTTCTTTGGAGGCTGTTCTATATCACAATTTTCATCACTCTGAATCGCTTCTTCTACTTCGAGCACTCCTTCTGGTTCATAGCTCTCCTCTGGGTCATAATAATCCTGGTTTATCTGGCCCAACAGTTCCATCAACCGGGGGCAGTAAGCACCCCTGCAGTGCCCTCCCGTGCAGTGAACCAGTGTTCTTTGTGAAAGACAGCGCCTTGCAACAGCGAGGCGTGGGCAAAAGTGTGGAGTTTTGGTTCCTCGATGGACTTTGGATTTGCGACTCTCCATCCAGTTACCGGGACACCATAGTAAGCTCCATTTTACTCCATTATAAACGAAGCTCCCTAACTCCTCTTCCTAAGTTATTTATTTTGTTCATTTATTTTTTTTTATGTGTCCGACTGTGGGCCTAGGCTTCACAGCCTGCTCTCAAGGCGCAATAGTCCTCCTACATACCCAACACGTCTCTACATATCACCACTTCGGAGCTATCACCCACCGTCCATATTGAATACATGCTAGCGCTGTCTCATACAGGACTGGTGTATTGGTATTAGCGGGGGTATTTTTACGACATGTCGGCGGGTTTCTAGTAGATCAGTAAAGTCTGATATTATGAAATTCAAATCCTTAAACAGTTCCCTGCCCCAGCGGGGATTTGGACCTGGGTCCATTAGGACTGCAGGCCACCTCTCTACCGATCGAGCCACAGTCGTCTTCTATGCTATTTAAATAATTCGAATACCATCATACCCTGCGTAAGTAACGTACAGAACGCTATTACCCAATGGTATCCAAAAATAAATCGGTAAGGATGACGTGTTAGGGTTCTTCTGTAACCCCTCAGAATTCGAGCCTCTCTCGTCCGCTTCTGGTTCGGAGAAGCCAAATGTTTCACTAGTAATGAGTGCTGAATGTATCCAGGTTTGGAGGTGGACTTCCATTGTGTACTACGGTTTTCATATTTACAATGGACCTTGGTTTGGGTTAATGTACGGTATGTGTATGTCTGGTCTAATCTGTATACTCATACTCCCTATATTACCATACAGTTACTATTGCCAGTCTTTATTGCCCCGGCGATGTAGGGACGCGATCGAAAGCCTTTGAGATGTCAAGTGCAATGGCAAAGCTTTCGCCAAAGTCCCGAAAGAAGGATGACCAAGAGTCTGAAAGGTATGTGAGAAGATCGTCAATGGAGCGTCCCTGACGGAACCCATACTGATGATCAGAAAGAAGGTTGTGATGGGAAAGACTCTATAAAACCGTAGAGCCTAAGGTCGGATACTTTCTAACCAGACCTCGTGTTTCGTAGCTGCATTGAAACTGTAAAAAATCTGAAGAGATGGGCTTTCGCATGCAAAGAGGAAATAATATAGGATGAATGAAAGAGAAGGAAGGAGGGAGTAGTGAAGAATTAGCACTAAGCCATATTATGGCCATACGGCACTCTAGGAGTAAAGGGAAGGAAGGAAGGAATAATAAAGAATTAACACAAAGTCATAATATTGTTATATGACACTGTAGAAGTAAAGGAAAAATAAAGGCCGAAAGAAACATGGATATATCGAGAAAAGAGGCAGGACATAAGGGCAGAAAAGGACAGTACTTAAAGAAGGACTGGAAACACACACACAAAAAAAGCCCTTTTCGTCGGCCATCGGCCCTTACGACAAGCAGGGATACTTGGGAGGGATTCTTCCCCCCCCCCTTCCTAGGGAGAAATAGAGGAGCTGCGCAATGGTTGGGGCTGCAATATTGCTTAGAGATGAGGTGTGGGAAGCTGTGGTGTGGTAATGATGGTGCTAATTGTAGCTGTGGTAAGACTGGCGATAGTGCCAGATGAGGGAACGGTAATAATTATGGCCGCTGTGGCAGCGACAGTGGTGGTAGTTTGGGTGATAGTGACAGCTGAGGTAATGACACTGATTCTCGTAGTTCTTTAGAGACAGCGTTACTGTGGCCATGATAGTGTTGATTACGGTATTTGTTATAATGATACTGATCATGATAGCAATGGTAGTGGTGCAGTAGCAATGTCGAAGGCACTGGAAGTGATGGTAATGATTAAGATCAACCACGCCGAATATCTGCCAGGGGTGACAATGGTTTATATAATTTGGCAATAGTGGTGATGACGGTATACTATTGTTTTCTACATCTGTGCTTATGAAACTAGAGGGGTTGTTTTTTGTTCCGACCCATGTGTGTGTGTGTGTGTGTGTGTGTGTGTGTGTGTGTGTGTGTGTGTGTGTGTGTGGACGCGTTTCCAAACCACCCAGGAGGTAGCGTCGTGGCTCGTTTTTATTCAGGTGGTGTCCCTGCCCTGACCTGACCTGCCAGAAGGGGTCAGGTCAGGGCAGGCCTAGTCCACCGGGTGCAGGCAATGTTGTCACTACTGCTACCCAACCTACCCTGACCTGACAAACACAACATTACAAAATTTAGCTCAAGCTTCTTATCTCAGACTGATGAAGTGACTTTACTGAAGTTCATTACCTTACCTTATAGTCGAGTTGCCGCCCTTATATTTCCTTTATGAGGCCTTGCAGTGTTAACTACTGACATAGAGGGTCGTGTAATGCCAATTTTTACTGATTTTAGAGGGCCAGTAGCCAATATTTGGATTTTCTTATTCGAGGGGAGGGGATACGGGGTCAAAGTCAAGGACAAATCAGAGGGGAAAGGTTAAATTTGACCCTAAATCGGAAAAACCACATCTATTGACCTAATATGTCGTTCGTTATCTTCTCGTGGTTTAGTGGTTTACAACTTTTTCCTCACTTCAGAGTGCGACTAGCCAGCGTGATCAGCATCCCATCATTAGTCCTGCAGCACCCCAGATCATCGCAATCGTCGTGGCTGCTGGAAAGGGGCGGTGGCTCTTCTGACTGTGTAGTGCCAAGGGAGCATTACAGACATTCAAGACCGTGGCCGTGCAGAAGATCGTCGCTACAAGCAAAGTGAAACGCGATGAACTGTACACAACTCTGTCAGGAAGTGACATCCTAGCTCACAAATCGTGTTACTGTAGCTATACATCGAGGAGCAGAAACAATGAGCAGAGAAAAGGGATTAAATTCCCTGAGTTAGACCTGCATAGATCATATAGCCTTGCTAGGTGACGGGAGAGTGCTACCCCTCCCAGCAAGGCAGCTACCTGGGTGCAGCATGAACTCTCAAACTTGTGGTCTCGAGTCAAGTGATCTACCACTGAGCTACCCTGCCCCCCCAGGAACAGAGAAAAAGAAATACTACACTGGTTGACACTGTTGTTTCCAAAAGGTTGTTGAAGGCCTAATGCAAATATCTTGACTTCAAGCAAGACTGTCTGTTGTGTGGGAAAGAATGTAAACCAAGAGACAGTAAGAACCCACACAGGTGGATGCAGGTCAGTCTGTGTACAACTGAAGATAGGCGTAGTGCTATCACGTTCAAGCAACGGTTGGAGAACCTCTGTGATGAGAGACAGGACCAGTGGGCTAATGAGGTAATGGCTAGACTCAGTGGGGTCATTGATCTGCATGCTCTTGATGGACAGTACCATGTCCCCTGTTGTAGTAGGTTCTGTGTTCCCGTGTCCCGCTCCTCCACCATGGTACGTGTGGAGGAGGCGCTAAGGTTCATCATCTCGATGATTGCTGAGAACGCGACAGAGACGTGGATGGCAACGGAGCTGTAATCCATGTACCTCGCTGCCTCAGGCACTGTGTCAAGACGACTGTTCATGTCCAGCATCACAGCCTACTTCTGCAACAAGCCGCTCGTGATCCACATCAAGGGCTGTGACAGCGTAGTTGGATTTAAAGCCAAATTAGGACAGTTTTTCAAAACTGTCACGATAAGCAAGTTGACCGCGTGACGAGCATAGGCACTGAAGTCTTACTCCCCAGGCCTAGATGTCGCCATGACCTCTCTTTGGATCTTCCTCATCAGCTTCTCCAGTTTGTCTTCATTGCTCTTCATGTTGCTTATCTTGACAGTTTTGATAAACTCTCCGAGGTTAGCTTAAAATGCAACTAAACTGTTGCAGCCCTCGATGTGGAGCACGAGCAGCTTGTTGCCAAAGCAAGCTGTGAAGATGGACATAAACTGTCTTCTTGACACAGTGCCCGAGGCAGCGAGGTACTTGGATTACAGCTGCTATGCCGTCAGCGTCTCTGTTGCGTTATCAGCAATCGTCGAGATGACGAACCTCAGCGCCTCCTCCACAGGCGTCATGATGGAGAGGCGGGTCACGGGAACAGAGAATCTACTGCAACAGAGGATATGATACTGTCCGTCAACAGGATGCAGATCAATGACTCCACTGAGTCTAGCTATTACCTCATTTGCCCACTGGTCCTGTCTGCCATCACAGAGGTTCTCCAACCGTTGCTTGAACGTGATAGCACTACCCCTATCTTTAGTTGTTCACAAACTGACATGAACCCACCTGTGTGGGTTCTTACTGTCTCCTGGCTTACACTCTTTCCCACACAACAGACAGTCTTGCTTGAAGTCAAGGTATTTGGATTAGGCCTTTAACAACCTTTTGGAAACAACAGTGTCAACCAGTGTAGACTTTCTCTTTCTCTGTTCCTGGAGGGGGCAGGGTAGCTCCGTGGTAGACCACTTGACTCGAGACCACAAGGTTGAGAGTTCATGCTGCACCCAGGTAGCTGCCTTGCTGGGAGGGGTAGCACTCTCCCGTCACCTAGCAAGGCTATATAATCTATGCAGGTCTAACTCATTGGAATTTATTCCCTTTTCTCTGTTCATTGACTCTACTCCTCGATGTATAGCTACTGTACAGTAACATGATTTGTGAAGTAGAATATCACTTCCTGACAGAGTTGTGTACAGTTCATCGCGTTTCACTTTGCTTGTAGCGACGATCTTCTGCACGGCCACGGTCTTGAATGTCTGTAACGCTCCCTGGGCACTACACAGTCAGAAGAGCCACCGCCCCTTTCCAGCAGCCATGACGATTGTGATGACCTGGGGTGCCGCAGGACTCATGCTGCGATGCTGATCACCCTGGCTAGTCGCCCTCTGAAGTGAGGAATAAAATTGTAAACCATGATGACTGCAATGGCCTGGGGTGCCACAGTTCAGAACTGATGCTGGGATGCTAATCACACCGAATGATTGTGCTCTGAAATGAGGAATATAATTGTAAACCACTAAACCACGAGAAGATAACGAATAACACATTCAATCAATGGATGTGGTTGTTCTGATTTCTAGTCAAATTTTACCTTTGATCTCTGATCTTACCTTGACTTTCATCCCATATCCAAAAATTAACTCCAAAAATCAACTCCCCTCCCTCGAAACCCCTAAAAAATGTTATTACACGACCTTTATGTTATCGAGATCAAAAGTTGAACATTCAAGATTGCGCCGGCCTCCATTCTGAATTCTGAGAAATGCTCAACGTTGCGCAAGTGGAAACCAAGCTCATTTTGCTCTTATAACTACCGGTATATAGAACACATTTCCGTGAACAAAGTGTAGCTCCAGTAGTTAACACTGCAGGATCAACATTTTTGGCAACTCGACTATTACATTATCAGACTTAACTGAGTTCTTATCACTGACTAAGTGGTATGGCCTAAATGTGTTATTCCCATCCCCCATCTAAGCTAACCTAACTAGAAACCAGAAAATACTTACCTGCCCTTGGGTGATCCTTAGTCCCGTTGTCGTCCGTAAACTGTACTCACCTCCAGTTGTCCCTCTCACAAATCACATCAATTATAGACAACATGTAATTAGAAGTGTGGGCACTGAGAAGGAAGTGAGAGGCAATAGTGGCTAGGACAGCAATGCTATTATTGTATTGGATATTTAACATTAACAGAAAACTAACAAAAAAAAAGTATGCACTAAGGAGAGCAGTATGTAAAAAGTGAGATTACTCTGGTAGGGACTTACTGAGAATGGACAATAGGCAACCAGTTAAGATGGCCTGACGGGAGTCAATGGGGGGATAGAGGGCCCGAGCGAGACAAAGCTTCGGATGGAAAGATGCATGTCAAGCCAGATAATCTGGCAAGTGGATGGAGGACACGGCAGACAGAAGA
This sequence comes from Coenobita brevimanus, assembly GCF_032717465.1. Lineage (NCBI taxonomy): Eukaryota > Metazoa > Arthropoda > Malacostraca > Decapoda > Coenobitidae > Coenobita > Coenobita brevimanus. The sequence continues at coordinate 16,201,434 of NC_137061.1, read as the reverse complement.
CAGTGGAGGAGGTGCACAATACCAACCAACCCAGACTGGGAATAAGGCCAAGAAGAATAACACGGAATTAGAAAGCAAACGGTGATAGTGCTGGCTTTGGTAGTGATGGTGAAAGTTGTTGTAGTGGCAGAGATGGTGATAATGTTAGCTGTGTTAATGATAATGACAGTGGTTATTGTGATAGTGATGATGAGTCTAGCTGGGGCAGTGATGATGATGGCGATAGTTGTGGTAGCGATGGTGACTATAGTATTCGTGCTTGTGTTGGATGTGGTTGTGTTAGAGATGGTTATATTCGCATTTGAGGTAGTGCTACTAAAGCGGTAGTGTTGCTAGTGATGGTGACTGGTATTTGTAGTAGTGGTGGATGTGGTAGTTGTAGCAGAGGTGGTTATATTCGCATCTGAGTTAGTGTTAGTGATAGTGGTAGTGTTGGTGACTATAGTGTTTGTGGTAGCGGTGGATGTGGTAGTTGTAGCAGAGGTGGTTATATTCGCATCTGAGTTAGTGTTAGTGATAGTGGTAGTGTTGGTGACTATAGTGTTTGTGGTAGCGGTGGATGTGGTAGTTGTAGCAGAGGTGGTTATATTCGCATCTGAGTTAGTGTTAGTGATAGTGGTAGTCTTGCTGGTGATGGTGACTATAGTATTTGTGGTAGTGGTGGATGTGGTAGTTGTAGCAGAGGTGGTTATATTCGCATCTGAGTTAGTGTTAGTGATAGTGGTAGTCATGGTAGTGATGGTGACTATAATACTCGTTGTAGTGTTGGATGAGATAGTGTTATAGTAGTAGTCTTGGTAGTGTTGGTGACTATAGTATTTGTGGTAGTGGTGGATTTAGTAATTGAGGTACCGATAGTTACGAGTATATTAGCACCCGAGGTAATGTTAGAGATAGTGGTAGTCTTGGTAGTGATGATGACTAATGTATACGAAGTGGTGGTGGATGTGGTAGTTGTGGTAACGATGGTTATATTAGCATCTGATGTAATGACAAAGACAGTGGTAGTGTTGGTAGTGATGGTGACTATAGTGTTTGTGGTAGTAGTGGATACTATAGTTTTAGAAGGGATGTTTGTAATACCATCTGAGATAATGTTAGTGATAGTGGTAGTCTTGGTAGTGAATATAATTATAGCAGCTGTGGCAATAGTGACTGCACCGGTGATAACGATGGGTATTATGCTGGTAGCGATAGTGATGAGTCTGACTGTTGTAAGAGCAATGTTCAATTTATTGGTGGCGATGATGTGAAGGGTGGGTGGTGAATTGAACGAACGGAAAGCAATGATTGATTATATGTGTGTGGATGATAGAATGAGAAGGTGTGTGATGGATGCAAGAACATACAGAAGTTGGGGGAGTGGACTTTCTGACCACCACTTGGTGGTGGGGAAAGTCAAGATTCAAGTGCAATGGAGAAATAGAAGGAGAGGAGGACAAGAGGAAGTAGTCCATACATGGAGGGTAGAGAGGTTGCAAGAGGATGGAAAAAAGGCAGAATATAAGAGAGAAGTGGAGGAGCGATTGGGAAAAAATGATTTGGACCAGATGTGGGAGGTGGAAGGTGTGTGCAAGATATTCACAAAAAAAAAATCTCTGTGCAGCATACGAGGCGGTGTGGGGTGAAGAAAAGACGGAAGGGAGTGCAAGGACCAGCATGGTGAAATGAAGAGGTGAGACAAGCTGTGGCACAAAACAAAAAAGCATACTGTGAGTGGATGAGAAGCAGAGGCATGAACTAAGTTGAGGGACGGAAGAGAGAGTTATATGTAGAGAGGAAGGGAAAACTGAAAAGACAAGTAGGAGAGAGTTATGTATACGGAGGAAGAGATAGGTGGAAAGATTAGTAAGGAAGAGTAAGAAGAGAGTGGATGAGGAATTTGGAAGGGATTTGAGTGTAAAGTAAAGGAAATGTAAGAAAATGTTCTGGAACGAGGTAGAGAGAGTTAGGGCGAGTGATAAAGCAGTTAGCAGGGGAGTGAAAAATAAAAGTGGTATGGGGGGGAAGATGAAATTGATGTTTTGGGAGGGGATAAATGGTCATGTAGGTGATGCAGCTCAAGTATGTGAAGAGGTACATGGGAGATGTGCATATGGTTCAAGGAATGAGGAAAGGGAAAGGATAATCGACTTTGGGGAGGCAATGAACATGACTGTGTGCAACACATTTTAGGAAAAGAGAAAGTTGATTACATATGAGTTTGGGGGAAATAGTAGCCAGATAGACTGTTTCCTGGTCAGGAGGGCTGATAGGAGGTAGGGGAGCGTGAAGTGTGTGCAGCAACACAAGTTATTGATATGTGACATGGTGCTTGAGGAGCTGGTGATGAAAAAGAGAGCCTATGCACCTACGGGGAAAATATGGAAATTGGAAAGCTAAGCAGTAGGAGATGCCTTTTACAGCGAGATGAGTAGAGTGGTGGCTGAACAGGGAGCTGTTGACAGAAGTGTTAATGAACAGTACAGAACTCTCAAGAACGATCTCCATAGAGTTACTGATTCAGTGTGTGGATGGACAAGGGGACCACCAAGACATGAAGTAACTTGGTGGTGGGAGGAGGGTGTAGAAGGTGCAGTTAAGGAGAGAAAAAGGCTTTTCCGGGAATGGAAATGGTGTGATAACACAGTGGAATACTTGGGTGCTAAGCGTAGGGCTAGAAAAGAGTTTTCCAGGGCAAAATCTGAGTCTCAGAGACCTTTACTTGATAACCTAAATAGTGTGAAAAAGAAGAATATGATATTTAAGATGGCATATCAGATGAAGAGGGAAAGCAGAGATATCATAGCTGAACAATAAGTCAGGAATGGTGAAGGAAAGGTAGTGATGAACAGTGGGGACATTAAAGACACCAGGAGAGAGCATTACAACCGGTTATGGAATGAGGAGTTTGACTGGAGCAGGGAAGGTTTGGAGCCAGCAGATCCAGTGTTTGGCCCCTAACCTTTGATTGACGCTGCCACTGTGAGCAGGGCAATAGGCAGGATGCAGGTGGGAAAGGCAACAGGTGTGTATGGATTGACTGCTGAAATGCTGAAAGCCTCAGAAGATATTGGAGTAGAGTTAGTTACTGACTTCATACATACGAGTATATATTAATGTGTTGTCCCAGATTGCTGGCTGAAGAGTGTTATTATAACTGTGATCAAGGGAAAGGGTGATGCCCTGGAAAAAGGAAATTACGGAGGCATAAAGCTTATGGACCACATAATGAAGGTAATGGAGACAGTTCTAGAAGGTATGATTAGAGAAAGAATGAATATTCATGAGATGCGGTTTGGGTTTATGCCAGGCAAAGGGACCGCTGATGTCATATTCATTGCTTGACAGCTTCAGGAAAAATATACAGGAAAGAAAAGGGATCTGTACTTTTTGTTGATTTGGAGAAGACTTTGGACAGAGTCCCTATGGAGGTGGTGAAGTGGGCAATGAGAAAGCTTGGGATCGAGGAGTACCTGGTTAGCGTAGTTATGTATGTGAATGCTAGCACCCAGGTAAGGGTGAATGGAGTTTTGAGGTGGCTGGGTAGGGTGATTATGGCCATGTATGTGGGTGCTCGCACCCAGGTAAAGGTGACTCAAGATTTGAATAATGAGTTTTTGGTGAATGTTAGTGTGCGTCAGAGGACAGTCTCAAGCCCCTTGTTGTTTATCACGGTAACTGAAGCCCTCTCACGTGACTTCAGAAATGGGCTCCCGTGGGAGATGTTGTATGCCGATGATTTGGTGTTGATTGCAGAGAATGAAAGGGAGGTGGAGGAAAGATTTAGGAAGTGGTGAGATGATATGGGGCACAAGGGCTTATGGGTATATGAGATAAAAGTGATGGTATCTAGAGCTAGTGGATATACTGTCAAAGAAGAGAGAGAATGGCCATGTGCAGTTTGCCACAAAGGTTTGGAAAGTAATTACATATTGTACAGTGTTTGTGATAAGTGGGTGCATAAGAGATGTAGTGGTATTAGAGGTAAACTGCGAGTTAATGCTGATTTCATGTGTGCGGTGCGTCGAGGAGAGCATGTAGAGATTTTTTTTTATTTTTCATTTTTTATGTGTCCGACTCTGGGCATAGACTTCACAGCCTGCTATCAAGGCCCAGCAGTCCTCCTACATACCATAAACCTCTTCATGTAACCATTTCGGTGCTAACACCCACCATCCATATTGAATACATGCTAGGGCTGTCTCATACAGGACTGGTGTATTGGTTTTAGCGGGGGTATTTTTACGACATGTCGGCGGATCTTCTGGTAGATCAGTAAAGCCTGATTTAATGAAATTCAAATCCTTAAACTGTTCCCTGCCCCAGCCGGGATTCGAACCTGGGTCCGTTAGGATTGCAGGCCACCTCTCTACCGATTGAGCCACCGCCTTCCCTGAGGATTCGAACCATCGCTTGTAACTGCGTGAGTACAGCAGCTTACCAACTGAGCCATTTAGGCACCCAGGAGTGAGATGATTGATCTTGCTGTGAGGCTGTTGAGTGTGTGGAAGACTTCTGTTATTTGGGAGACATATTATGTGCTGGAGGTGTGGATAGAGTTAGGAGTGGTTGGAAGAACTTCAGGGAACTGTTGCCTATCCTGACATTGAGACGTCTCTTCCACCGTGCTGAGAGATCTTTGTATGCGGCATGTGTTAAGGTGTACATCTGCATGGTAGTGAGACCTGGGCAGAAAAGGAAGAGGATATTCCCAGGCTCAAGCGTACATAAATGACAATGATTAGGTGGATGTGCAGTGTATCCTTGATAGGGAGGCCTGAGGGGTTGATGTTTACTATGGAAGAGCTGAGGGGTAGGATCGGACTGGAGTGTATTCGTGTGATGAGGAGGGGTAGACTGAAATGGTTTGTGCATGTCCAGAGGATGGGGGATGATAATTGGGTGCAGAAAGTGAAAAATGTTAATGTTGCGGGTAAGGTTGCTAGAGGTAGTCCGAAAAAAGACCTGGGATAGGGTCACTGAGTGTGACCTCAGGGATAAGGGACTGAATAGGGAAGTTACCAAACATCGAGTAGTATGAAGAGCCTCCATTAGATGACCAAGGCCGAGGCATGCAAGGATGTTGGAGCCATTAAACACGAAACGAAACGAAACGATTGCTAGCGGCGAAGGAAGAAAAAGTGAGCAGATGGAGAGAACACATTGAGGAACTGTTGAACATAGATAATGAAAGTAATACAAGTGGCTGGGGAATGGCTGGGGGGGGGGGGAGGAAGGTGAGAAAGGAGGAGGTAGTCAGTAGGATGGAAGCAGTGGAAGCAAGGAAGAAAGTCAAAATGGGGAAAGCCCCAGGAATTGATGGAGTGTGTGGTGAAATGTTGAATCATGGGTGAGAGATAGTAGTAGAATGGATGTGGAAGATGTGCAGATTGGCCTGGGGGAAGAAGTCTCAGAGAACTGGGAGTCAGGTATAATTATTCTCATTTACAGTACAAAGGAAAAGGGGAAAAACAAGTGCAGTATGTGGTAATTAAAAGGGCATTGTCTTCTGAGTGTAATAGGAAAGGTATATAATAGGATACTTATTGACAGATTTAGGGATCTGACAGAGGAATAAGCTTGAGAAGAACAGGGAGGTTTTAGAAAGGTAAAAGGTTGTGTAGATCTGCTATTCATCCTTAGGCTTTTAGTGGAGAAGTTCCTAGAGAAGGGAAATAGGTTGTATGCAGCCTGCGTGGATTTGGAGAAAGCACATGACAGTGTGGATAGACAAGAAATGTGGAAAATATTAAGACTATATAGAGTAAATGGAAAGTCCCTGAATGCCATAAAGGGTATGTATGAGGGTGCTAAGGCTGCAGTGCGTGTGGAGAGTGAAATGAGTGAATTTCTCTGTCTGAATGTTTGACTGAGACAGGCTAAGTCTACCAATACCAAGTCGTATCACTTCCTTCTAAAACAGCTCCAAGCTCACGCAGGGGGCGGAGCATCAGAGTGACGTCGACTGGCTCTGGCATGAAATTCCAAGTGTTCAGTTGACTCCTGACCATGGCGGTGAGTGTATGCTTGCTACACTTATCAGACCATGACACATTTTCAGTCCGGAGAAGTGCGGGAAGGGACTGAAATGTGTGAGGGAAGGTGTAGGGGTCCTACTGCTATATTATAGTGTTAAACGAGTCCTCACTTCTTCCCCTTCTTCATTTTCCCCTTATCATAAATGTTTAATTTGAGTCTGCCCTTTTATACATTTTCTGTTACTTAAGCCAGCTGACGTCACACAAGCCACGCCTCCCTGCACACTGACGGAGAGTTAACTGACTTTATATTAGTAGACTTTGGAAACAGGGATGTGTTATGTCTCCATGGCTGTTCAGTCTGTATATGGATGAAGTTATAAAAGAGATACAAAGTAGGGCAGTGGATGTTGCAGCGGCCCTAATGAGAGGACAGCTTTCTGAAACTTCATGTACTCTTGTTTGCGAACGATATTGTACTGTTCAGTGAGGATGAAGGAAAACTGCAAGGCTTGGTGAATGAATTTGGATGCGTGCATAAGAAATGGAATCTAAAGGTGAATGTAGGGAAGAGTAAAGTCATGGTTTCGAAAGAAATGAAGGCACTGAATGTACAGTGAGGATGGATGATGAGGAAGTGGAAAATGTGAATGCATTTAAGCACTTGGGTTGTGTGATGAGTAAGGATGGAAGTTTGGAGAATGAAGTGGTTGAAAGGGCACAGCAAGGACGGAAGGTTGCTGGTTCATTGAAAGTAGTGATAAGAAATAGGGAAGTGTGCATGGAAGTAAAAAAAAAAAGTCGCTGCATGATAGTACTGTGATACCAACTCTAATGTGTGGAAATGAAACTTGGACCTTGTTGGAAAGACAGAGGTCAAAAGTGATAGCAGTGGAAATGAGTTATCTGAGAAGAGCATGTGGGGTTACATGGAGAGACACTCTGACAAATGAGGAAGTGAAGGAGCATTGTGGTGTGGCTGTGGCTGTGATAGAAAGCGTTAGGAGATATACATCAAGGTGGTTTGGCCATGTGGAGAGGATGAAGAGCTATAGACTAACGAGGAGAGTGTATGTGAGTGAGGTGGAGGGGGGGGGTAGAGGGAGGGTGGGGCCGAGGATGAGATGGAGGGATGAAGTGGAGAGGTATGTGAGAGAGTGGGGTGTGGGCAGGGTCGAAGGCAATGAAATGGTGGGGGACAGAACGACGTGTAGGTGAACTGTTTGTGGCCGTCCCTTATGGGATTAGGGTGTCTGGCAACTGATAGATTGATAATTTCTAGAGTTTTTTTTATCTTTCTTTCATTGTCTTTTCTTCTTTTCAGCTTCTACTTTCTTTCTTGCCTTTTTTTCTTTCACTCACCACCATATTACAACAGCAGCAGCTACAAGAGAGGTAGGAGAACAGATTAAGAAAGTTCAAACCTTCAACTGATCTCCATTATGCCTCCCTTCCTTTATTTCTCTCTTTCCTTTATCTTTTTATTCCTTGTCTTTTATCAATCATTTCTTTGCTTTGTTCTCCTCTTCATTTTTTGCCTTTTCATATTACTGTTTTCTTTTTAATATCTCTCAGTTTATTTATTCATAGTTTTAGTTGAGGTTCTTTCATTTATCATATACTCGTATTCATCTTCTACGTTCTTTTTGTTTTGCCCTCAGCTTTACCCCTTACTTTACTCTTTCTTTCTCACTCCATTTCTTTCCTCTACAACAGTACATCACCATCAGCTACAAGAGAGGTACAAAGAGTGATGAAGTAAGGTGAAGCGGCTTTTAACTTCAGTGTTAGTCTACTGAGTTACTGTATAACTTTTCCAGCTCTACCTTATTTTGATTCTCACTCCTTTCCTTTTTTCTTTTCTCGTCTTTTCCATTTTTTCTGCATCTTTCTCTGTTTTTTATTTCCTTAACGGTTTTCTCCTTTAATCTTATTCTTTCTTTCTGTTTTTCTGTTATTACTCTTTCTCCTTTCTGCTATTCCATTTTCTTTCACTTGTACTCTTTGTTTCTTACAGTTATGCTTCATTCCTCTTCCTTTCTTATTTGTTTACATCTATTTCGATTCCTTTGTTTCCACTATAATGCATCATCGCAAGCTACATGACAGGTAGGAGGGTATGGTGTAGCGGTCTGGGACTCTACTACAGGTGTACCAAGTTCAAACCATGCTTTCTTAATCCCTCCTTTTTATTCTTTATTTCCCTTCACATAATTACCATTTTTCATATATGATTCATTTTTTTTAACACTTATTTCTTCCTATTCCATCCTTTCTTCTCACTTTCCTCCTTTCTTGTTTTTCTTTTATTTTTTTCTAGTATTTGTTTTTCTCTTCATTCCTCCATTTACCATGTTCTTTCTCCTTCCGTTGTTACTGTCTGCCGTGTTCTAATACAGGAATGACACTACAAGACAAGCAGCAGCCAAAGTAAGTAAGGTGGACCCGCCTGACAGTCTAACAAACCTGTCTGGACCACCATCATTATCCACACAGTTATCATTAGTCTCATTAAAACTAACCTATACTATCATCACCATCATCATTACCACCATCACCACCACCACTACTACCACCATCATTATCCATACAGTTATCATTAGTCTCATTAAAACTAACCTATACTATCATCACCATCATCATTACCACCATCACCAGCACCACTACTACCACCACCATTATCCATACAGTTATCATTAGTCTCATTAAAACTAACCTATACTATCATCACCATCATCATTACCACCATCACCACCACCACTACTACCACCACCATTATCCATACAGTTATCCTTAGTCTCATTAAAACTAACCTATACTATCATCACCATCATCATTACCACCATCACCAGCACCACTACTACCACCACCATTATCCATACAGTTATCATTAGTCTCATTAAAACTAACCTATACTATCATCACCATCATCATTACCACCATCACCACCACCACTACTACCACCACCATTATCCATACAGTTATCATTAGTCTCATTAAAACTAACCTATACTATCATCACCATCATCATTACCACCATCACCACCACCACTACTACCACCACCATTATCCATACAGTTATCATTAGTCTCATTAAAACTAATCTATACTATCATCACCATCATCATTACCACCATCACCATCAGTCACCATAATCATCACAACCACCATTATCATCCACTACATAGAGCCAGTTCCTATATTACAGCATCACAAGCTATATTTCCTTCTGTCTCCCTAGGTTTCTGTCTTTCTATCCTTTCTTTCTTCCCTACTGTCCTCTATCCCCTTTCAACCTTTTACTCTTTGTCCTTTCGTTTTGGTCTCTCCTTTAATCTCATCTTTTCCATTACTTCTTTTCTTTCACCTTTCTCATTCTTTCTCGTTCAGTTGCTTCTTCTATCCTCTCTTTCTTCACTATTTTACAATAATAAAGCAAGAGGAAAGTAGGAGCCAAGATGGAGTAAGGTGGAGCGGCCTGAGAATCTGTCAGTGTTGTCTCCAGTTGGACCCCGGTCCTCACGAAGTTCCTTCTGATAATATTTCAATATCTTTTCCTCCTCTTTGCACCCGTGGTCGCGGAGCTAAAGTGATTATATTTTGAGCGCTGTGTGTGTGTGTGTGTGTGTGTGTGTGTGTGTGTGTGTGTGTGTGTGTGTGTGTCAATGCACGAAACTTGGTGGAAGGCTTGACGGTCAACCAAAAAGCAAACCAATTGTTTCTGAGAGCAATATGTCAAATGCCAAGGTCGCCTGGCTAGGCCAAACGTTGACCTAGCAAAATCAGCTTTGAGCTTTCATTCAGATTATTCCAATCTCAGGGGAACGGTTGAGGGTAAGGCAAGAATGAAGTCATTTGGTTTTAAGAACAATGAGTCAAGGGTCAAGGTCACAAATCAAGGACAAAATTTGACCAGTATGTGCTTGCTAACTATATAACTCAGTTTTCATCCGATTTTGAGAAACTAAGTTGAAGAGTTGAAGGTCAGGCAAGACGTAAACCTCTGTCAAGCTAACAAAAGCAGGCTCTCTCTCTCTCTCTCTCTCTCTCTCGAGCATTTTGGATGCGACTAGTCATTTTTCTGGGAAATACTAATTCATTTTATATTAAAAAGAAATTATTACAATCGGAATTGTACCAACAAAAACATTGACCAGTCTCGTATACGTTATATTTATGACGCACGTTCACGCCGAACAGAGCAAATTAAACAGTAAGTAGGAACACAACCTAACTAGTGAGAGAAAATACTTGGGCTGAGAGTGAACCAATCGCAGTCAGAAAGAAACACTTTTCACTACAGACAGTTTGTTTGCACGTTTAATCTCTCACTAGGGTGACGTATGTTTATTACTTTCGTGCTAACCTGAGATCATGTCAATCACCTCTGGAGAAACATTACTAACTGGGCGGGTTAGATACTGCCTGTAATCATCAGTTAACTATGAGCCTTTTTTAACTCGCTGAAAATTATCGTCTGCTCGTAGCAAGAGTGAAATTTAAAGACTTGACAGCATCGAGGGATTTTATGATATTACGTGATCGCCAGTGAACTGGTACATGGAAACAAAAAGTTTATCAATATCCAGACGTCTGTTGATGAAATGTAATTTATATATGAGGAAAAGTGTATGATATTCAGATAGTGCTGAGACAGACTGACGGCAGGAACAATAATTTTTTTCTTTATATTTTTCGCACCCTTAGGGGGCATCGGTCACAATAATGGTTTTACTAACTTTACGTTTGTGTGTGTGTGTGTGTGTGTGTGTGTGTGTGTGTGTGTGTGTGTGTGTGTGTGTGTGTGTGTTAATATCGTTAGCGTATTTTCAAACTTAAATTCGGGACTTTGCAAAAGGGGGAGCGAGAGCTTGAGAGCAGCACGTAATGGCAATGGGCAGTTTAAAGGCACAGGGAGAAGCAAAAGGATGGAAGAAAATATGTTCACAGATAAAAAGGAAAACTTCGAACTGGCTCAGGGAAAAAAAAAGGAGCAGAGGTTAGGGTAATGCAAGGAGTAATACTGAATGAGGGTAGGAAGGAAGGACGAGGGTGGCCGGCAAGACACTGGATGGGAAAACAAAAGAATGGGAAAGTACAGACTCACCAATGGGGATAGGTGGAAGGGGAGAGACAAACTGATTTCAGGAAACGAGAAGAAATGAAAGGGGTGAGGTAGTGGAAAGAATAAAGAATGAAGGAAGAAGTCTGAATGGAAGAAAGAGGGTGGGGGGGAAGCAAATTTTTAGCACTATAATCAACAGAATCACTTCTTGTTCTCCTGTATATTTAGGTAAGGCTGGATTAAGCTGGGTTCAGTAGAGTTAAATTAGAACGCGTTCGGTTTGGTTTGGTTGGGCTAAGGTTGTTAGACTGGTCTGCGAGAAGGTACTAAAATTAGTTTGTGCTGGGGGATGTTCGTCTGTTAAAGTAAGGTTAAGTTAGGGTTTTTGGCACATAAAGTAAAAGTGGTTACCCTGGTGAAATCGTTTCGTTTCGTTCGTTTCGGTGTTAAAGGTTCCACACACACACACACACACACACACACACACACACACACCGCCGTGCAGTGCTAAATATTCGGTTAGTCAGACCAGATGGTCGGTGGTGGCTATCCAATCTCCGATCCGCTGATAAACGAATCTTCATCTCATCATGATGTGTGAACGGGGACACCGAATAGTCTTCTAGCTGTCTTTTTATCATGAAAAAAGACTGATTTACTTGCATGGGAATTATTATTAATGATGATAAGTACTTCTGTTGTCTTGATCTGGCTGTGGCGCGTCCCTGTCTGCCACCATGGCGTCTGGCCTGCATCTTACCACACGATTACCTTTCCACTGTCTCTATGATATGTTTTGTATCTTTTATTTCCTCTATTATTTGTAAATCACACAATAAAGAAAACTACTCTTGTGATAACGAATGTGGATGCCTCCAATATAAGTAACTTGCAGCGTCAATGTGTAGTACGTGAAGAGGACTCGGTGTTTGGTATTCTCAGAGTTTGGGGCACCATGATTCAGTGAAGTTAAATGTATTTTACTTTAAGTGCCCTTATTCTAAATACCCCTGCTTCTTTCTCCCACACATTGCCAAAATATATGTATTCTACAATCTCACCACCTCTGACCTCGCACTTTCCTCTCCTGTCAACACTCTTCAACTCGTTTCTGTGTGCTTTCCTTCGCCAAACTCGCATCCCCTTACAACATTCCCTTTCACACTCGTCGCACAAGTTATTCCTTCTTCCTCCAGAACTTCCCAGCTTCATATCTACACCAGCACTGACTCCTATGATCTCCCATACTTACACAGCGTCCTTGTTTCTGATAGCATCTACAATTTTTTTCCTTGCTTCATATTTCTTCTTCATCATACTGCATCCTTCCTTTCCTTCTGTTTCTTTGTGGAATGTTGTATTTTTTTAGTTAATTTCCATTTTCCCATTTTCTGAATCCTGCTCCCTCTTTCTTTCTTCACTTTCTTCTATCTTTATTCAGCGTCTTCTGTTTTTCTCGCCTTACTTCCTTTCTTTCACCTTTTCCCTTATTCTTTTCCCCTCCGTCTTTCTTCTCCACAACTTTTATCATTTCCCCTTTTCGTTTTCCTCCTTCCTTCTGCAGCCCATTATTGTCCATTGGTATGTCCCCTTCTTCAGTATCCTACCCAACATTTCATTCTGTGATATATCTGTTTGGCGTCGGTGTGGGAGCTTTGGGTTTCACTGTAAAGGATCTTGACTTCTCAGTCTTCAGAATCTTGAAGTACTGGGTCAAATACAGTATAGTACTGTCTTTAAGATGGGAGGAACTGCGATAATGTTTGCGATCAGTGTGGGAAATATGGGTTTCACTGATCACGATATTGGTGTTTTGAAATCACATATGTTTTGTGTTTTGGGATCCGTTTGGGCGATTCAGGTTTCATTGTTCAGTACGGTACCATAAAGTAATTTTTCTGTTGGCGCCATCGTCACTACTCTAGTTGTGCTGCACCACCTACCAGACATACTTCAGGGCTCTCGAGTGTGCAGCTGTACATGTGGTTCTGATTTGTGGATACGCCTGCAGCAGATGTGACCGCTAGGGACGTAGCAGCTGAGAATGTTAGTGAAACTGAGGACGTGGCCAGAGTAGGGAATTAAAGCAGACAAGGATTGTGTGATCAGAGAAATTACCAATATGCCGGGAATCGAACCCGGGACTCTCAAGTGAGAACCAGGCAGCATACCACTACACCACGACCAGGTAAAAGGTAACTCACGTTGTCACAATCTTGTAACCAACGTCCCTCCGCCCCCCACTGTGGGCCTGAAGAGGGTGAGTTAACCCCCTGTCACTCGGGCAAGTAGATGCTTTTAATCTATCCCAAGCACTTACGGCAAGTCGTAAGTGCTTGGGATAGATTAAAAGCATCTACTTGCCCGAGTGCCAGGGGGTTAACTCACCCTCTTCATGCCCACAATGGGGGCGGAGGGACGTTGGTTACAAGATTGTGACAACGTGAGTTACCTTTTACCTGGCCGTGGTGTAGTGGTATGCTGCCTGGCTCTCACCTGAGAGTCCCAGGTTCGATTTCCGGCATATTGGTAATTTCTCTGATGATTTTTCCTGTGTAAAAATACAGGTTCTCTCTTCTCTTCAAGGATTGTGTGGTTCTGACAGCGTATCCAGCGAATGAGGCTATGGCTGACAGTTGGTGAATGGTTGAGGGCGTATCTCAGGGCGATATTCTCGACAGTTAAGGAAGCTTTTCAGCACCTCTTCCTTATCGATTTGTTTTTAGATACGGATAGCAAATTTCGTTTTGTATGTTACTTATACAGAGTATGCTGATATTAGAATGATTTGAGTAACATAAAATTGAAGGCCTGCAAAGTGCAATAAACAAAATCAATTGCCTAGGAGGAGGTGTTAGGGTGCTTTCTTGACCTGCGAGAATACGGTTCCCAGAAAAGCAAGGACAGATGGCGGTGACAAGGTGCTGAGGGTACGTCCAGTGGAGCAGCCAAGACGCTCTGGGTACGTCCAGAATAGAAGCAGCGACTGGTGGTGATGGCGAAGTTCTGTGACAGCTGAAGGTGGAAACTATGAGATTGTAATATGTGATACTATGAAATTATTGAACATATACGAGGCCTGTTTGTCTATTTTACCCATGTCTTTGCTGCGTGGATAGACATTCGCCAGTTCTCATCACAGTTTATTAAACTTTGGAGGGCCGTAGTGAACGATCTAAAACATTCATTAGTCCTGTCCCTTCTTTGCCAGAAAATAAATACGAATTTGAGGAGATTTCCCTTTGTAAATTGGTTAGCACAAGTCTCCATAAACCCATTCAGTATGACAGATACAATATTTTATCCTTGCTAGCGATGTCGAATTTTATTGGCTTTAGAAATGCATGATAGCGATCTTCTCAGCACAAAGGATATCTCCATGTCAGACCTCTGCACTGGCAGTCTTCACACCATCTGTTCTGCACGGCAGCACCATACCATCATCTGTATGGCTGTGTTATGATATGCTCGTTAATACCAGCAAAAGTAAGCAATCACCTTCAAAGTAATATCTTTTTACCTTTATATTTGCTATCGACAGTTGGTTTTATTGCCAGGTCCTCCCATGGGACAAGACTGGAAACGCTTGTATCACGAACTGAGTTACTTAATTACTGAGTTACTGTACAATTGAGGACCAGTTATATCTTAGGTCAGATATCCCGGTACCTGGCACCTCACGCAAACTTATGTACAAGAAGTCACATATCTCAGGGATCGAGTGAATTCCCGACTACGTCCCCTGCGAGCATTGGCTTTTAGAAACAATGGCTGCAACTACCGTGTGTTGAGGGCCTTTTACACACATGCCATCCGATCAGTTATTGATTATGCTGCCCTCACAATCATTGGACTCAGTAAGAACCAGCAAAATCGCCTTGAAGTTGCTCAGAATCAGTGTGCCCGTGTACTGTTGGGAGCTCCCAGATGGGCACTGACTGACAATGCCCTAGTAGAGTGCCAGCTTACAACTCTGTATCAGAGGGCTCAGCGACTGTGTGCCAACTTTGTTGCGAAGATACTTGTCACCAGAAGACAGCAGATTCCGACAGAAATTAGTCTCTTCACTTCAACAAGGGCAAGAAATGCTTCCTCTAAAAAAATGGTCAGGTAGAGCAGTGAAAGCTCTCTGGACATTTGACTTAACAACAACACTATTACAGAAGGGACCTGATGGACCCAGCCCTCGATACACACCACCACCACCATGGGCACCACCTCCTGCCACGTACAGCATCATGCCTGGCCCACATCGAAGTTTAAGCGAAGCAGCCCTTAGACAGAAGGCACTTCAACACATAGCAACTCTCCCAACAAACGATACCTCCATATATTTCACTGATGGCTCAGTTGACAACAAATCTAAAAGAGCAGGAGCCGCTTTCATTGCTGATTTCCTCCCTCCCATTAAAATATCAGTCACGGGATGTTGCAGCTCACTTCAGGCAGAAGCTGTGGCCATCCAGCATGCACTAACTCACGCACTCACTACCCACCAGAAACATGTGATCATCAATACAGACTCTCTCCCTCATCTATGCCCTCCAGCAGACACCCCATAAAGACAACATCTCACTATTTACAGACATATTGGCACAGCTGATGCAGCTTCAAGAACAAGGGAGACAAATCATCATTAACTGGGTCCCTGACCATGTGAACATAGCAGGGAACGAAATTGTTGATAAGGCAGCTAAAGCAGCCTGCACCCAACTTAATCCCGACTTTTGCGTAAACTTACACCCCAGCAGAGCTAAACTGAAGGAGGATGCAAAGCAGAAGGAGAGAAAACACTTACTTACCACACTACAAGACAGCTTCACAACACTCAGTTTCTGCCAAGTGGTACAGGACCGTAACTCAATATGACCCACCAGTTCTCAACACCTCCACTACCAGGGCTGAAGAGCAACACTTGTTTAGAATTCGACTGGGTTGGATGTGTAGATGGGAGCGATGTGAACACCCACCTGAGCCGTGCGCACACTGTAACACCCCAGCCACCAGTCTTGATCACTGGCTCCTTACCTGCCCCGCCACTGCCTTCCTTCGCAAGGGACCCAACACCACTGCTTCGGGCATCGCACTACGTCTGATTCAAGGCTGGACTACCTACATGAAGGAATAGGTGGCTCTACACCCACCACCAAGCTAACCTACACACAACACATACTGTACAACACTATGATACGCCAAAACACTCTAATAACAATATATTATTATTGTAGTTGTACATTATAATGACCATGATGCTGTAGTGATAATTATTTATTATTATTATTATTATTAGTTATTAGTGCTCTGTTTTTATTATTATTATTATTTTTATTATTATTATTTCCTTATTATCTTAATAGCCGAATATCATATGAAACATTCACAGCAATTATTACCAATTGTATAATTAGCTTAGTTAGCTAGTGAGGCGTTATGCCTATTGAACACATGTACAATGACATATTTGTCAATTATAATCTGTACCTACCATGTACAGCACTGTACTGTAACACCATCATTGTGTCCAGCGGCGCCTTGTGGTGCCTGTAGTTAATAAAGCTACGAACCTTTAAAAAAAAAAAAAAAAAAAAAAAGATACCATGCTGCAGGCCACTTCATCCACGATCATGATTTTGTAGGACAGGAAATAATTATTGACGTTTTGGGAATGTGGAGTTCAGCCTTGGAAATGTATACAGGGAGTTAAAATGTGACTTTCAATTACAGAACTGGTTCGGTGGTCGTCAGTTATGCTTTAGGATGCGTGGTTTTCATGGTGATTAACTATTTCAAAAATTTCAGCTGTTTGGTAAATTTTCGTTAATCTGGGTAGGTTTGGACAGACCTGACTGTGAAATTTGGAGGGATAAATGTATCGTTGGTGTGAACCTTCAGAGAAGAATTTGGTACTGAAAACTCTGACAATAGATGAATGTGTGTGTGTGTGTGTGTGTGTGTGTTAAAATAGACGTTAGTTACTGAACTTTTTAACTCTCCCAGCCTGTCATTCGCGTGGGAAAGCCTACTATTCATAAAGAATCTTAGGGAATTTGCAGGATGTCTACACGGCAGTTATCATGATCCGTATACAGTAGTTTTTTGCATTTTTCCAATTTAATATTTAGCTTCGTTGTGTTATGTTTGGAAGATCTGGTGACTATACGGTATTAGTGATGATGGTTAGGCATGTAAGGTAGAGACAGAATTCTAGAGGTTTCAACATTAGCTGTCTCCATTTCGGGTATATTCCTAATGATTCTCCCCCATTCCTACTTTCTCTCATTCTAGATTCTACCTCACCCCGTTTTAAGGTGAAATAAACGGCAGGATGATGAATGATAAATAAAAGTAAGAATAAGGAATCGGATGCACAATTTAAGCTCAAGAAATTTTGCAAATATGGAACTAGAAACCTTACATCAGAGAGAGAGAGAGAGAGAGAGAGAGAGAAGGGGGTGAGGGTGACAACCCAGCAGCCAATCATACGCTGCAAAAGTTCCCATGATACTGGCCAACCAATGATTTACTTATTTTGAAACTCGCTCCTCCCCGTTCCAACCTTCCTCCCCCTAAGCCCCTTCTCATTTTGCCTTCACTCCTTGTTCTTCAGTAAGTTCAGTCTTAGTTTGGTCACGAAGGGTGGGTGATTGATATACCAAAGTTATTTATGAATTTATTTCCGACGAGACAACGTTGGGATGTTTTTCGAGAACATGGTGTGTTGGAAGGCAGAGAAATTCTCAGGTACGCCGTTATTAATGTTTCATCCATCCATCCATCCATCTAACATCCAATCCTACGTTGCCCCATATGGAGCGTAGGAGCTCGGGGGTAGGGAAGTTGGTCCTGACATTTAAGATATTAATGTTATTTTGTATTATTTTTGCATAGATCGACGTTTATTTCTAACCAATATAGTACCAGTAACGGTAGTGGCAGTGCCCAGGCGCATCTACGTTCAACATGAGTCCAGTGTACTGGTGGCTAGCTTCCTTCCTGCAGTTAGTTTCCTCTCCACTATTCTTCGGGGAGATAGTATACTATAATAGTGATCTAGACAAGGCGTTTGTATAAGGAGCAGTGGAGTTGCCCAGACCTCTCCAACACAATGAACAGTAAAACTCGGTAGGCAGGAGGGTTGTCCAGTAGTGTGATATCAACCACTCCGATGTGTTATTTTCTGGCTGCCTTTAGACGACTTTATTCAGCTTAGGAAAACCCCTTGGAAGTGTGGGAGGTAATGCATCCAATTCCTAAGCTGAAAAAAAAAGACGTCATCTTATTGAAAGAGGTCATTTTTGCCACCAGTCGATTGTTTTTAGTACAACGACGCATACAGTAGTTACTGTATATTTTAATACCATCAGTTTGATGAAGTTCTTGCTATCCACAAGTTTCTATTCAGCTTTTATAGTGTACTGTACGTTAGGGGTCCATGACATAGGGTAGCAAATTACATAAAAGTTGTAGTCGGATTGAAATAGTGGATATACAATACACTTCGTTCTTTTTGTTATTAGTAGGTGGCCGATATGGTAGGCTATTTCGAATTTACACCCATTTGGCAAACTATAAAGACAGTACCGTAATAGGTCACCACTTGGAGAGACCCGGTTCCCCCTGGTCATAAAATGACTATACCCCGTTTTTTTTTTTTTTTTTTTTTTTTTTTTTATTGAGGCGAAGTTGCACTTGACAGATTGATGATGATTGGTTGAATTCAACATGTCCAAAAAATATTTGTTAACCCAAATTTCCCTTTCAGATATTTGTTGTCAGTTAATAATGCTAGATTATGAAGTAATGTTGCATTCAGCCAATCACCACCAATCTGTCAAGTGCATCTTCGCCTCGATAAAAAAAACTGAGTATAGTTACGCATATTGAGATAGGCCTACTTACTTTTGAAGTCTTGTTAAGTCATGTGGTTTAACTTAGACGTGGGTTAATGCACTTGACGCATCGGTCGCCACAGGCCTTTGTGTTCAGGACACAAGGGAAACGGGAATTGTGACAGTAAGGGTTTATATATTTATTTATTGGGGAAGGGTTCAATACAGTACGTGTTCTATACGACCAAAAGGCTTTCTACCGCTTTTCAGCGATTTATTTAGCCCGTACCACAACATTCTCTTTGATACCGGTACCGGTACTATTTTTTTTTTTTTTTTTTTTTTTTTTTTTGCTCTAGATATATGAGATTATTAACTAAAGAAATACAGATATAAACTAGTACGGTAAGGAATGGGTGCTGTACAATTTTCACCTAATCTGCCCTAGATTGCGCTTTTGCAGCTTATTTGACAAAATAAGATATAGCCTGCACTGCTGTACGTCCATTCCATAGGACTTTTCATGACTAGCGCCATATTATAGTGTTGATCTGTTACAGCTCAGTGTTCACGGTGGAGAAATGGTTATTTTTGGCCGATGTAGAATAAAACGAAAATAGTTAAGATCCCTAAGGTAACGAGAACACATTGCTGTAACCGTAATCTGTACCTTAACTTGGACTAAAGCTGCCATCTCTCCACCTTGAATGCTGAGTTGGTCACATAGTGCTATGGAAGGGATGTAGAGCCGTAGTATTGCCATTATCTGCAACTCAACCACGTAAAATAAACTGCAAAAGGACAAACATCTAGATGAAGTTAAAGAACTTCAGAAAATGGCACAAGCGAGGACTATTCTTGTCACAAACTGATGCTTTTTCTAGTCCATTGAACTGAAATCCCTACACATTAAATATAAATGTTATACGAGAACAGTGAGATGGAAGGCAAGATAGGTAGCCAAGAAGGAGGTACAGGGAAGCTGTATAATTTGACGAGAATAGAGTCAAAATAGCATGCAAGTAAATGGGTAACAGTGTCCTCCATGGCTTGCAGTAAATACCAACAGATTGGGTATTCAGTAGGCAAATACTTCTGAAGTCACCGGTATGATGTAAACAAACCATATTCTCTTCCATATCACTTTCTATGATCTGTTAACGAGATAAGTTACACACTCGTGTTATAACAAGAACGGATATTCCTAAATAGGCTTACATTCTTCACTTAGCTTGATGCAGAATTGCTGGCTCTCCATCCTAGTGCTGAATTCAAACAATGTATTGCTAGAATGTGGTCCTGATCAAGTAAAAGTGCTAAGGAAAGGGTGTAAAGCCGCAAAACTGAAATTTCCGGCAACACGGTGCATGAAGTAACCTTCGGAGATACGAAAATCTGGACAAGGAAAGTTAAAATGAAAGGAATATAGCGGGGGAGCCCCTCCAGCCCCCTACCTCTAAATTAGATTTTAGGTTTGGATAATATGGAGTGGTAGGTGGGGGCGTTCACCATCCACTCAGTCCATGTAGTGCAGCACTCGTATGACTGTTCTTTCCTCTCCCTTCCTCCTTTCCTTCCTTCCTCTTAAGTCTTCCTTCCTTCCTTTTCTGTCTTTCCTTCATTCTTTCCTCTTCCTTCTGCTTATGGGTGCCTTTACACTGAGTGACAAGCCAAATGGTTTCCAGTACATCAGGAAACCATTAACCATCCTGGGTGGTAACTATATAACCATATTATGACACCCAGTGGTTTAGTGGGTAATTTAAGGCGCTCCAATTTCATTGAACCGATGTAGGTTTATATCCAAGGAGTGGTTGGGGTTTATTGCTCACGTAATGCCACTCAGGGATGAGTGAGACTGGTCACTCATCTTAAATGACAGGACCAGCTTGCCTAGCCCCGGGCTCCTACGCTCCTCATGGTGCGACACAGGATTAGATGATGATAATTTTACCTAATTAGGATAGGGTAGTGGAGGTTAGAATAAGTTAGGTTAGGATAGATTAGATTGTACTAAGTTAGATCTCAGATTCTGATGGAGGCTCTTAAGGTGAGGCTGTGGCAGTTCTAGATAGTTAAAATCAGGGGGTCTGGGGGGCAAAGTCCTCGTCAGGATAGGCCTGGTTTGGGTCGGTTTTTAGGCTACACCGTTAGGTTTCAATATATTTGGACGTCTGATGCGCTGACGTGTCCCGTCGGCGAGATCGTATAATCGTTGCGTCCAGTAGGTAAACAGGTGAACTGGGGGCTTCCTGAAATACCCTCAAATATGTATATATCACTGAGCTCTGTAGAGCTCAATTGTAATATACCGTACATTTTTTGTAGTTTAAACAAATAACTGTTGCATACAAAAATCAAATTACTTACCTTTAGATGACAATTTAAGAGTTGCAGTTGCCGCGCCCTTATGGTAAAGTATGTAAACTTGCATACCGGTAGGTAAGTGAACATGGATCCGTACTAATTAATCCTGAAATGTCATTGATTTGTACTATAAAACCCACAATAATAGTCGCTAGGTAAGAATTTTAAGGGATGTAAGATTGCCAGAAACTCCACTACTTTAGCACTCGTATTTTAAAAATTTGAATCTGATCGAACATTCGCTTGCGTTAATTTCACTGGGTTATGAACCTTATGGACAATAATATAACTTTTTTTTTTTTAACCATTTAAGACAATAAAATGTTAATTAGAATATCAGTCATTATATGAACACGCTATTATTTTTGAAATGTAGACGACTACTAGAATCCATAATTACGTGAAATAAAGGACCACCAGTAAAAATAACCTGCTATCACGGAGGGTATAAAAAGCGGGCATCTGTTGTTTACGTGTCACTTCAGCGTTAGCGTCGACTGGTTAACACGTATAGCATTTGTGCTGCTTGCTTTGTCAAAATGGACGCTTACCAGGAGTCCGTGCGAAGCCTCTGTGCTTCCCTTAAAGTGAAGAACGTCACTGCAAAGAATTATAGTGACATATGTGCAAAATACAGTGATAGGGCCTTGGGGAGTGGGGCGCAGGGTTCCTGCCGTCTTCTGAACGGAAAAGATAAAAGCTACGTTGTTAAGAAATACAGTAACAGCGGTTTAACGGATATGGCTACAGAGGTAAGGTTCTTGAGCAAAATTAAACATGTAAATGGTGTTCAACAATTGGTAGGAGTATGTGTTGAAAACCGATCTTTATTGACAAAATTCGCCGGTCAGTCTATTGACACCCAGAAAATTAACCAGCATTCGCTGATGACAGTTCTTCAACAGTTGGCCAAAATAGTTGACGAGATCAATTCCCTGGATATTTACCACAACGACCTGAAGTGTGCCAACATATGTGTGCAGCGGACTGCTGCTGGACCAAAAGTTACAGTCATCGACTTCGGTCTGGCCACCACCGCCTCCAGCCCGCTGTTGGACGAACCCATGGGTCCCCGAGAGGCCCAAAAGTATCCCTGGGTTGCCCCTGAGGTGCTGGCTGGGGAAAGCAGCTCGTCGGCTTCGGATACGTTCAGTGTGGCGTTTGTGGCCCGCACATTATTCAACGAAGCCAAGCGACGATGCCATCTCGACTGGATAGCTGGGTTAACGATGCCCTGTCCCCTAACCCAGTGGTCAGACCCACTCTTAGTCAGCTGATTGATGTTCTGTCACAGTGAAAACACCTTCTGTGTATTTTGTCTTCATTACCAACACTACTAGTATGGCTCCATCAGCTGAACACAACAGTGAGGGGTTGGCCTAGTTATCCTGCAGTTCGAACCACGTTTACTTAGTTACTTAAAGTTCTTCCTCAGTAAGAACCATTCCATAGTGTTTTAATGTTTACGTTTTAACCCTTACGACCGGTAGCATGGCTTCATCAGCTGAACACAACAGTGAGGTGTTAACCTAGTCATCCTGCGGTTCAAACCACCTTTACTCAGTTATTTAAAGCTCTACCTCAATAAGAACCATTGCGTAGTGTTTTAATGTTTACATTTTAACTCTAATGACTGCTAGGATGGCTGCATCAGCTGAACACAACAGTGAGGTGTTAGCCTAGTCATCCGGCTGTCAAAACCACTTTCACCCAGTTATTTAAAGTTCTTCCTCAATAACAACCATTCCATACTGTTTTGTTATTTACATTTTAACCCTTACGACTGCTAGGATGGCTCCATAACAGCACATCCTGCTGTCCGAACCTTCTTCAAAGGAGCACTGCCTTGCAGCGGTGAAGAAGCTTGTGCATCCCAGTGATCAGTGGGGCTGTACTAGACAGGTGCTACGCTGCACTGTCTGATTGCATCCCTCCTCCTCTACGCCAGGCGCGTAGCACCCGTCTAGCAAGAAACTCTCATCCCTTTTCTGTCCAACTTTCCAATGCAAGAGTTAACCGTTACTCCCAGTCCTTCATTTATACAACTGGTCAACTCTGGAACTGTCTCCCTCTGTCTGTATTTCCTACCTTTAGTGATCTCCAGTGTGTCCAGGCATCTCGAAAAGAACGGATCTTGAATTTGGCACTTTTTTTTTTTTCCCTTAGAAGGAACAGTTTGCAGGCTCCTGGCCTTTGGTTCCTTCTTCCTTGCATTAAAAAAAAAAAAAAAGGCAGGTTCACTGTTAGGGATCAGAGTAAAAGAGTTCCCCTCGCAGTAATTACGTGAGCCGAATCTACGAGGTATACTGACTCAAGCCTCGATAACAGTCAGTCCATAGTGTTCTGGTATAATAGCTTATATATTTTTTTTTTTTTCCACTGTTGACAGGTTGGATGGTGCCAATCATCAAGGGTCAGTCTGAATAAAGAAATACATCATGCAGTCTGATATGGGCTTACACAGTTTGTTATTGGTGTTTTGTCCTAGTAACTGCAGGCCAGTTTTGAAATATTACTTGACTGGCTTTTAGTCAGGTGAAAAAGTCGTCTGCTAGTATCATTAATGGATTAAGGTTACATTTACAGTACTTAACAAGTTAATGAAGCATTTAAGGCCTGATAGTTACACGGCATAACTTTTCAGTTAATTAGAGGTTTAATTATAGTGCCCACAAATATATTGTATCACAATAATTCATCGTTGTATACACAAATTGTTGTTTTTCTTGTAATATTATGCTGCAGCGCAGCCAGTGACATGGAATAAAGTTTGAAAAGCTACAAGGAGAGAAGCTGCAGAAAATTCCAGGCACTGCATCACCATGATCCCAATATAATGGAATGGTTAGGATCTAAAAATAAATAAGAACGCCATAGTGTAACTTAAGAATGATCACCTAGGCGTAGGTTACATCCGTTCACTGAGTGAGGGGAAACTTTCATCACAGTGGCTTCCCAGTGCAGTGGGTCAATGCATCCCTTTACTCATTCATCAGGATCTTTCATCGCAGTGGCTTCCCAGTGAAATGAATTATGTATTCATTTACTTCTTCAGGAGAATCTTTCATCGGAATGCTGTGAGTCGTGTATCCATTTAATCATTCAGGAGAAAATTCATCCGAGTCAAATAATGAGTCGTGCATCCATTCACTCAGTTTTTCAAGAGGATGTAATACACGTCAACCAGAACACTGTTGTATTTATATAAATGTTAGCTACAGAAAGTATAGTCATTACTGAAGTATATCCAATGTTCATTATAACTGGTTCGAATCAAAGCTGTACAATACTGTAATTTTAGTAATATCTTCTAGGCTAAGTATGTTACACAAGTTATACGCAGATAGCAAGTCAGTAATTGGCAACGGACATTATAACCATGGCCATAGTGGCATCAAAAGGAAACAAACTTTGTACCTGTGCCGTATGTCATTGTGGGAAAAAGTAAAAACAAACATCAGAAAGTTTTGACAAAAACGTTGCCCCTAGATACGAAAATGAACGTTACTATAATACCAACAGGATTGAGATTCCTAATAGTAACTACGGTAGCAAAACTCAGTTAGGCTAGTTTAGTGAAAATAGTTAACTTCAGTGTTGAGAAGTATGCATATCATTAAATTCAGACATAAACAGTGTCACAAGTATCGTTTAGTTATTGTCATCATTACAGTATACAGTAGGCTGACTATAATTCTAACTAACACCAGATGATTTCATTTAACTGTGGCAAACCCCAAGTGCATGATAGGGGTTATAGAATTATATCTGTAGCCTGTTAACTACGTTTGGATTACCGATGTTTTTATTAATTTATTTATTGCGGGAAGTGAATGCCAAGGGGCAATTCAGTTGAAGGAAACCCCTCATTGTGTACGGGTTAACTAAAGGAAGTCTGTTGTGTTTTGACATCATTTGTCATGAGCAGAAGAAACAATAAATTGTCTACATGCAGGAACAGTAAATTGTGTAATTCGTCATATGATTCAAGGGGAGAACAGTAACTGTCGATCTAGACGCCATAACAAACTTTGCAGTTCGATGACGTACTTTTTATTCAAGCTTCAGACGATTTTATCTGACTGAGGAGAGACATCGAAATTGGAGGGGTTACATACAGCCTTCATTAGCACTCAATTAGAGATCTTTCGCAAGTAGTATGAAATCGTCTCGTGATAGCCTGATTAAAAAAAAAAAAAAAAAAAAAAAAACGAAATTGAGGATATGAAACAGACTAGAGAAGTTTGTACTCTTGTCACTGAAACTTGGCCTTAAGTCGCCGCCATCGCTCCAACATGAATGCTGAAGCAACAATGACCTAACACTATAGCATGATGCTGGTCATGAAAACGTTCTATAAAATGATATAAAGCTGTAGTGTTGCTCACGTCTGCAACCGAAGTACGCGAAAAAATCCGCGAAGGGACAAAAATTTGAGCCAGGTTAGGGTAAAAAGAGTGTAGCAAACATTTGCAGTCTGAGTCGTAATAGGTACATTTCAGCAATTTGAGACCTGATAATTTGCTGTATGCCATTTACTAGAAAGAAAATAGGCTTCTTCATAGAAAATGATTTAAAAGGTCATAGTATTCACTGTTGTTTCAGGTATTACAGGGGAGCGCGGTAGCTCAGTGGTAGGGTGTTGGGCTCGTAATCGTGACGTTGCGAGTTCGCTCCCCGCTCGGTGGCTGCTGTGCTGGCAGGGGTAGCGCACTCCCGTAACCCCAGCAGGGCTATATGATCTGATGAGGTCTAGCCCGGGGATTAATCCCTTCAGGTCCGGTATTACATCCGTCACCTTTTTCTTGATTGTTCGTTTACATTCCAACATCATCTCAGCATTCCCCTTCCATTCCTGACTATGGCGTCCCCCACAGCTTACTGATTTCCTAAGTGACTCTACAACTGTTTCTGTTTTCAGTATTGTCACTTATACAGCTCTTCGCATCTTACATCTGATAAGCCTTTAATTATTTTCCCCGCTCCCTTGTGCCTTAGTGGTATATATATAGTCATATTGTGGCTTGGTGCTAGTTCTTCATTATTCCTTCCTTCAGAGAGTAACATTTGTTGGAGGCTTATTATGAACTACATGTACGCATATATTTCTAACACTATGTGCGATGTATGTTTTTCTGTTGTATTTATTAACCTTTTTCTCATGTATCGTGTTTCCTTAAGGTGTTTGAAATTGTACTCGGTATGATAATTTTTTGCCCCATGTATGCGACACTCCCTTTGCCCTCATGTGCCTTCCTGCTTGACCTTCAGCGACAACGTACCCCAGAGTGATGGGGCTTGTACTGAATGGAAATTAAAGATTTAAGCAAAGAAAAGTATAATGCATAGAAATTTGAATTTACCACCTAACCACGATGACATTTTGGTCCTTAATTGCTACACTGAGACGATTTCATTCAGCCAGGGAGAATATTTTCTAAGTGGATGGCTTAGCTAATTTACAGCTACCAAAGTTCCTAAGATTAATAAGGGTTAGTGGTGGCCTGCCCAAAAATGAAAACAACGTCATGGGCCTCTTTTTTTTGGGGGGGGGGAAAGAGGGGAGCATAGACTGAAGAGCCGTTTCCCTGTGGCCCAGTAGTCTTACACCGCCACATCTCACCACTTTGGCGCTAACAACCACCATCCATACTGAGTATAAGATAGGGTTGTGTCGTACAGGACTGGTGTATCAGTATTACTAAGGGGTACAGTACTTTTCCTCTCTCTCTCTCTCTCTCTCTCTCTCTCTCTAAGTAATTGAAATCCTTGAACTGCTACCCCAGCCACCTGTCTACTGATTCTGCTACTGCCATGGTTTATAGCATACCGATACGCGCTGTAGCTACTATAATAACCATTGAATGTATAAGTTTGTTGGTGTGCAAAATTGGTTTATGGTTACATTTCATTTATGTTACATTGAGTAACCGAAGCTCATCTCTCTCTCTCTCTCTCTCTCTCGTGTTTGTGGAATGTACTATAATGGGTCTGTTATTCTCTTCGATGCAAGGAGAATATGTTTTCACCCTTGTTTGTTTGTTAGGAGGATTACTCAGAAACTGTGAGTGAGATTTGGATCAGATTTGGTGCGTAGATAGCCCATGTCCCAGGGAACAATCGATTAACTTTTAGGACCGATGTGGATCGTATTACAGATTCAGGATCCGGCAAACACCTTCTGCGAAACCCAAATCAGTGGTGAGTAACCCTAACCCATTATGAAGAGTGGTCTGGAAGTTACATTGCCCTTGTCGGAGAGATGGCCTCCACTGAGTGCCCCTCTAATTCCGTTTGTGGCGCATGGGTACTCAGATGTTAATATTCCTTCACAACTAATGCATGTGTTATTCCGTAGAGGGTGCGTGGGTAGGCTATGTGCAGTTCCTGGTATTCCTCAACGACCACCAGTTCATCAGAGAAGTGTTCAACAGGCCGGAGTTCCAAGAGAGATCCACCTGGGACACCTTTATGTTTCTCCAGTCTGAAGCCATGGGTGGGTTTGGACACTCCTTTGCTTCACTTTCCTCAAACAACGTTCCTTGTCATTATCACCATTTGTTTTTCTTCTCCTTCTTCATTATAATCACCATCGTTATTATCAGCCTCATCTTCATCAACCTGTACGTCTCTTTCCATCTTAGGGTGGGGAGAAATTAGGTACCGCAATGAAAACAAGGAAGGAGAAACACGAAGTAAGGAGTACCGTCAACAGCATGCAAATAAAATGTGCCAGTCACTTATTGACACCGTTCAGACCACGTTTAACAATATAAATATGCTTTCAAAATATTATTTATACATGCACTTATGCCTGCCAGATAGTCAGTCCGCCTACTGTGAAGTTAAAGAAGAGGTGTTACACCCTTGTTATGTTCCCCTTTGTGCATAATTCATTCACCCAACTTTAACCCCCCACCCCGTGAATTTCCAAATCATCATCACCATCATTATTTCCCCACCTATGGATAGGGTAAGGATCCAAAAAACAAGGAAAGATTAAGTACGAAAGTGGGCGAATCATCAACAGCTTGTCCTAACACAGTGATTGTTCACAGGCATAATAGCAAGCAGTGGTCTGGTGTGGCACAGTAAACAGGAGGTTCACCTTGAGGCAGCTGCGGAACCTGGGTATGGGCAAGTCTAAGCATGGTGGTGACCGTGCACACACAGGCCACGCAGCTGATGCACAAGTTTAGCAAACAGGAAGGAAGGCATCCATATGCTCCAGAAACAGGAAGGAAGGCATGCATAAGCTCAAAGAACAGGAAGGAAGGCCGGCATCCGTGCTTCATGTTCTCTGTAGATGACAGCCTTATCCTTTTTATAGCTGGAGGTGAGTTTCTACGTGATGATAGTCTCGAACCTGATAAATGTGGAAACCGTTTACAGTACATAATCTGAAACCATTTTACCAAAATTTAATTTCATTTTTGGGGGGAGGGGGGTATGTTATCTCGAAATAGAAAACAGAAGGAGCAAATGTAGAACCATTTACAAAGTACCCAGTGAAATGGGCCACACAGTTATTCGCTTACCATATCAGTACTTAGAATTCTTGGCTCTATCTCTTAAGCAGAAACCTACCTGCCATGTATCTTATTCGCAGTGCTTGTTTAGACAATGTCAATTTTCATGATGAATTCAACCGCTGCAAATAATGGTGCTTAGACTCCCTTTTCTTGCGTTCATATTGTTTAAGTGTAAAAAGTTGTATCTTTCCCTTTACGATTTTGGTTTTAACCGTTTTAAGCTGCTGCGATGACGTGTTTCATTATTTCCATTCTGATCAGGCTATCACGAGACTTTTATTTAACTTAGGAAGGACCTCTAGCAGTGAGTGAGTTAAGGCAACAAACAATACCTACAGTTCGAAAAGTCTGCGCTAAGCTGAAGAAAATCGCCTGTTAGTGACAAGAATAAAGTAACCAGGACGTCATTGTCTTGAAGAGTGTTGAGAATACAAATGTTAGCTTTCTCCAGTTTGCTATTCTGTCACAACATTCTAATTATTGTGGTTTCGAAAAAAAAATATATATATATATAGCTCTCCTATTTTTGTACAGTAGATACTTTTTTTTGTTTCTGAATCCTGCCTTTGCATGTCCCGTATCCTGTTTCTGAGGAAGTTACTTTGCATATTACACGTTGCCATATACTCTGCTATGTAAACCATACTGATACTGACATAGTATGCATACATAACATACTATCAACGTGCCATATGCAGAAGGGAATTGGTAAGGAATGAATACGAAAGAGCCTGTTTATAAAGAGCAAGGTTCTATAGCCAATTGATGATGAAAATCGTACTATCTCTCTTCTGTTTCTAAGTCTTACCCATCTTAGTGGCAATTAGGGTTGGGGTGATGATGATGATGATGATGATAGTTCTCTTTCCATTGTGTTTTGTGTTTGTTACTAAATATACCTTTCTTGAATGGAAATTATTTGGGGTGATGATAATTTTCCTACCTTTGTGTTTTCTCCTGTTGCTGAAGCAGCTGAATCCCACCTCACTATACCCTTTAAGTGGATATTAGATTATTTTTGGATCCTGCTTCACTCCATCCTTATATGGAAAAAACCCATGATGATAATGATTCTAAGTACGGTTTTGTCACCATCCACTGGCAGGTTCTCACTTCCTACTGTGTACCATAGTGAACATCTTAACCAGCTTCTCGCTTCCATCCACCACAACCTCCGCTACTGGCACCAACCACACCAGTTCCTGATGAACGCTGACCTGATCAGGATGGCAAGGTACTTTTGAAGAGGTGAGGGGGGACATTAATGTCCTTCGGAATTAGCTAGTCTCTCTTGTCCACTATTGTAACATTACCTGTGCATCTTTTTTTTTTTCCCCCAATTTTAATGACAGTTTGATGAGTAAAGGTACTAGTTATAGTGACCAGTAGGTAGAGAAGATCCACCACTAGGGACCATCTTTTTTATGTTGGTTAGGCTGCTCTGGGTTTGGTTTTTCATCTGCAATTATACCCGATATCGTGATGCCAAGGATAAGGCCAAAGGAAGCCAAGATTACCACCGAATAGTCGCTGGAGTCTGTGCCACATCGGCAGCAGCAGCATCCTTACTTCATATTGTCACTTACCGATGGAAAGAGGTAGGGATCAGGAATCATGGAAAGGGAAGAGGGCTAGGCAATCATCCATTCACCATTCAAGCACCAAGAAATTTGATTCTGCATCAGAGGAGTAATCAGCTGTGCATTATTTTAATGTTTTAGTTGTTTGCTTCACATTTCTTTTCAGAGCCAATCCGTCGACTGTCAGGTGGAATAGGTCTCCAAACCTTGTCATGGAGCTCCTCCGTACATAATTCATACAACTGTGTCTCTTCTTTAGTCTAGCCATTTTTCTATGCTTCGCTTTATCATAGCATTCCACCTTACCCTCCCAAGCCTTCACCTCCATGCAACTCTGCTCTGTCTGTTCATTTAGCCTTAGTATCTTCTGTACTCCACTCCCATACACAACGATTTACCCGATCATGCCATCTTGGCTTCCCGCGCCTCTACCCAGCCTTCAGACTCACTGGTATACTCACGCCACCACTGTCAACATGCATTCTCTCTATACGGCCATACCATCGAAATTCTCTTCAGCCCTGTCAGCAGGTTTTCTTACTTTACATCTTTCACAAAACGCATTTTTTATTTCCTATTGACTCCTCCAGCAGACCTCCTTATCCCTCATCTTTAACGAGTTATATTAGTTTTTATCCTATCCTCTTTCCAGGCCGGCGTCACTGGGTGGGAAGGAATCAGGTCAGGATGGAGCAGTTTATCATCGCCACAACACTGCTTCAGAGTGTGAGCTTCGCCGTCCCGCCAGGCAACACATTCAACTTCACTCCATAAGCCAGAGACCCCTCCTGTACACACACAGAGTGTGAGCTTTGCCGTCCCGCCAGGCAACACATTCAACTTCACTCCATAAGCCAGAGACCCCTCCTGTACACACACAGAGTGTGAGCTTTGCCGTCCCGCCAGGCAACACACTCAACTTCACGCCTAAAGCCAGAGACCCCTCCTGTACACACACAAGTTTGAAAGATCTATCAGCTTACCTTTCAAGATTTCCTGCCTAAGGACTGAGTGAAGAAGGATCCAGAAACCCGGAAGAGATGGTAACAACATAATAATATGGGGTAAGACTCATTCCCACATCAATCAGGTCCCCGGAATCCTCTATGTCACAAGCATAAGTGCGCACGCACACACACACACACACACACACACACACACACACACACACACACACACGCACGCGCGTGGACTCCACATGCACCAACCATAAAGTCGATCCGTCGACTATCACGTAAAAAAAAAAAAAAAAAAAAAAACTGCAAAATCATGTGATACACAGTATAAGGCAGTAACTTAACAGAACACAGTATTTGTACAGTATCATAGAACACTGATAACTCGAGTAGCCATAATGTCGCTTTTTGTAATTTAATATATAATTTTTAATTTTTCAAAGTCGAGCTAAAGTGGCGTTCGCCTTTATATCTGGTACCCTGAGTCTGAGTTTAAAAAATGTAAGTCTGATGACGTATTTGTTACCGCCAGAAAATTTTGTTCAGCTTTGGAAGTATTTCAAGCTGGAGGAGTTACAGCGTTCATTATCCCTTTCACCATTAGATGTATACCATAAGTTTAATAAAATCGTTTGATGGTAGCTAGAACAACATCTCATTTAACTGAAGCTATTAACCGACAAGACAGGCATGAAGAACGTTAACAGCAAAACGAAGGACACAGGGATTTACAGTACTCGTACTCTTTAAATGCCATCCTTA
This sequence comes from Coenobita brevimanus, assembly GCF_032717465.1. Classification (NCBI taxonomy): domain Eukaryota; kingdom Metazoa; phylum Arthropoda; class Malacostraca; order Decapoda; family Coenobitidae; genus Coenobita; species Coenobita brevimanus. Next base: position 16,169,383 of record NC_137061.1, on the reverse strand, counting down.
ACAGGACTGATTTTCTCCCCAGTATTATCCCGCCACCTACAGACAACTTGTGTTAACTTTGAGGATGGTTTGTTGTGACGGGGTTAGCAGCAGTCCCTAAAGTGAATAAAATAATCTGCTGACAGCAAGATTAAAGTACCTCATCGGATTGACAGGGTTATACTTCTAACACTTGCACAGAGAGAATCAAAGCCAAAAGGAAGAATAACTGAAAAATTAAAACGCAGTACTTTTTTAGCTGACCAGTTTTGTGTAAAGGCAATTAAATCACACAAATTTAATTACTGCATAAATTCCAGGACCAAGAAGCAGTCCACTTTATTTACTTATTTTATTTACTTATTTTTTAATCAGGCCGATTGTGCTAATTCTGAATTTGGTAACCATATCCACCTATCACGTCACCTGTTCTCGTAATTTCTTCTTGAGCGTTCATACAATAAAGTTCGAGAAAATACTGAAAGATATTGCCATTGCCAATTGAAAGAGATCTCCGTTGTTCTTATTCAAATTATGATACACAAAATAAACACTTAAGTAATTTTGATTTTCTGTACTTGTGTGTCTGTTTTTCGTTTGAATGATGGGTCTGGTTGGTCGCACTTCAGATTCCAGCAGAGATCGGCTAGCATGACTGGACTCCTGTTCCCTTTGTATCTACTCTCCTTTCTTTATATATCGTGGTGGAACTTCTCCGTGTTCATACCCTCCCCCTCAGGCATTCTCTGGGAAAAAGGACAGATGGGCATGTAGAAATGAAGCTTCAGTGACAATTTACACCCAGGACGTTGGTAGCATTGATAAGTTCATCCATTAAAACATTATATGTTAGTCGTCTTTGTGCTTTCCCAGTAGTCCACTGTACACACCCTTGAATGCATGTCATGCTGCTGACTCATTTTCATCCCTCATTGATTCGAAATCCTTGTCAACCACGAGTTGACGAAATTGTGGGTCATCAAATATGCCTTCTTTGATGTCAGCATCACTTATTTCGGGAAATTTTTCATTGAGGTACTGGAAACTTGTTTTTTGATGCATTAGAGCTCTGGCAAACTGTTTTATTGTATGAAGTGGTGGCAAAATGATCTGTACTGGTGGTTCGTGAAGGATTTTGTGGAATGTGGGTGTCAGTGAATCCCGCTATGGTCATGGTGAGCGTAAGTAATGTTCTGATCTTCCTCGGTTATCCCATTTACATAGAGAGCACATAAACTTGGTATAGCCAGGTTCCAACCCGTTAACAATGGCAACAACTTTCCATTGCACAAACAACCATTCATTGTATTGTTCGTATCGTTTATAAAGGCTCCAACATGCTTGCATGCCTTGGCCTTGATCACCTAATGGCGCCTGTCCACGCTGCTCGATCTCTGGCAGCCTCCCAATTCTATCCCTTATTCCTCTATGACCTCGTCTCAGGTCTTTTTTTTTTTTATCGCCTCTCGCAACCCAATCCCCGACGTTCACACTTCTCACTTTCCGCACACAATTGTCATTCCCCATCCTCACCACATGACTAAACCATCTCCATGAACTCCTCATCACAACACCAATTCACTCCAGTCCCATCCTTCCTTTCACCTCTTTAATGCGATCTAGAATAAAAGAAAGATTTGCATGTCTTAAAATGATTGATTGAGCAGTTGGAATTGAAAGAACGAAGTTTCCAGTGTGAAGCAAAACACCTTTAACCCTAGATCAGCAACCACCGGCCACATCTGGCCAGACAAAGTTTAAAAGCTTGGCGCCATTTTGAGAATTCGGCTCACCATCCAGGTAGCTTCCCCTTTTGGCTTGCACTTTCGATTCAAGGTGCGTCTGGGTTGCTCGTGTTTTTTATTTCTCTAATATATTGAAAAAGGCCACATGTGGCCATGGTTGCAAACAACGTTTGTATGGTGTTTTTTTTTTTTTTTTTTTTTGGTGGTTTTCTCTAGGCATTAACATGATCATCAAGGGGGCTCTCTGGAATCAACGTATCCTTGTCGGCAACCCTTGAGAAGGCTGCAAACAAAGTTATAGCCAAATATGTTACGATAAGTGTAATTTTGACAGGTTTTTAGTGCCTTTAGAAAAAAAATGAACAATAATTTTTTTTTTTTTGGTGCCAACATTTTCATTAGTCTTTACATGTGATAAAAATTTTTATAAATGTGCAATGCATATAAGTATTTTCTTTTAATTCCCAAATCTGGCCACACGTGGCCGGGGGTTGCTGATAGCGTTAGTTGGGCATGGATGCTGATCCAGGGTTAATGCTTTAGAGAGATTCATCAATACCCAACCTTGTGGCTTGGTTCATAGCTCAATCGAAGAGTATCAAACAGCACCCTGATATTGCAAAAACAAACTTTGTTTTCCATTGAGCACTGTTGCCGCAAATCTGATGAGCGTTTCCTGGATGTTGTAATCCGTACATCTTCGTCCAACAGATAACATTCCTGCAGACGGGAGGCTTGCAGTTCGCTCTGTTGTTTAGTGAGGGTTAGATGATGAACCAAATCACTGAGTACAGGCTGGATTATGAGATGCAGTTTCTTGTCAGATTCAGGTTGTTGCTCATACGTCGGATCTTGTGATTCTGGTTCGTCAAAGCTGACCATGTCATCGCTTGGTATTTCGGATGAAGACTGAGGGCCTGGTAGTAGTAGTAGTAGTTGTTCCCTAGGCAGTCTGGCCGAACAGCCCCGAGTCCCTTAGGAAGGCCATGGCCGAGACTTGGCTTTCCCACAGCGCTCTCAAAGAGTGTACGTTGTGTTGTTGGCGTGGGTGATTGTGTGCAATGCAGTCTTCCATAATGTGGTTAATAATATGGGGTGCTGTGTTGCATCCTGGACAGGCATCAGCGACGGAGTCATCCAGCCTCTTCTGGTAACTTAAGAGAGCTGGATGGTGCCCACATCTCAGCCTGGCCAGGTGGACCCTGTCCTCACGAGGAAGATAGGATTCAGAAGGGTGGATATCAGGAGGCCGTGCATGCAGCTGTGTGTTGTCTTTAAGTAACTGAACGGAGCGGCGAGTGATCTGAGTGTGGATATACTTCTGGAAGCTGGTCTCAGGTAGGCATGGGGGGAGAGATGACAGTATTTGTGTATGGTATCGTGTGCTGGGTGTTGTTTTGATGTTCCTTGGTGTGGGTGGATGTGCTGCCATGTACTGTAGTGGATGTTGTGGGTTTGTGGAGGCTGCAGCAAGAAACTGGGTACCTCTCATGTCTAGGTGATCCTTGACTTTGAGGACTTTGGTTTCTTGATGTAGGTGGTCTGTGGGTGTAGTAGCTGTGCAGCCTGTGATTATTTTTAGGGCCTTGTTCTGTATGGTCTGTGGAGTGTTGTAGTGTGTTTTGGTGAGGTTAGAAGCCCAGGCAGGGCTTGCATAATTCATCACTGAACGTATGTATTGTTTGTATACTGAGATCGTGGTTTCTTTGTTGTGTCCGAATGTTGTATGGGCAAGTGACCTCAAAGCATTGAGTCTTGGTGTTATTTTATTTTTAATGTTTGTGATGTGTTGTTTAAATGACATTGATGTATTGTATGTTACACCAAGGATTTTGGGTGTGTGTGTGTGTGTGGTAGGGGAGTGTTGTTTATGGTGAGGTGTGGGATGTGACTGTGTTCTACTGTCCAGTTTATGAGAAGAGTCACTGTAGATTTGGCTGGGGCTATTTTGAGCCTGTTTGTGGTGAACCATTCATGTAGTGTGTTGAGATAAGGTTGAATGATGTGCGCAGCTGTGTTTGCGTTTTGGTGCGTGCATGTAAGTGTTATATCATCTGCATAGGAAGCTATGTGTATCTGTGGTGTGTGGAGTGTGGGTATGTCGTGCATGTATAGGTTAAAGAGTGTAGGGGACAAAACAGATCCTTGGGGGACGCCGTTTGTGAAGTCTCTGATGTTAGAAGACTGACCGGCAAATGTTACGTGTGCACAACTGCCTGCTAAGTAGTTTGCCAGCCATATTCTTGTGTTATTGTGCATGTTTGTGTTGAGTATTTTGTTTGTAAGGTTGTGGTGGGGGATGGCATCAAAAGGTTTGCTAATGCCTCGTGTGATTAGGAGTCTGTGTGGTGGCCTAGCTGAATTTATGCCATCGAAAACTCTCTGTGTAAGGTCTGTAAGAAGGGTGTTTGTGGAGTGTAGTGGCCTAAAATCATGTTGTGACTGGGCTAGGGGAATGTGAGGTGTGACTAGTTGTAGTACCAGTCGTTCAGTGACTTTAGAGGGGGTGCAGAGGAGTGTGGTGGGGCGATGTGAGGAGGGTAACGTGGGGTCTTTGTTGGGTTTAGGGATAGTGATGATATTGCCATGCTTCCAGATGTTGGGTATTATGTTGTGTGAGTAGCTGTAGTTTGATATGTTGGTGAGTGCTTGTATGCCTTGTGGTCCTAGGTGTTTAAGGTGAATGTTGCTTATGTTGTCTGGTCCACAGGCAGATGAGTGCTTGAGGTTGTTAATGATGTGCTTCGTCTGGTTGTAAGTGAAAGATGCATAGTCTGGGTCTGTGGGGAACTGTCTCTTACGTTGGATGATACGTCGGTCTTCGGGATAGGGGTTTAGATGGCTGACTTGTGATAAGTGATTGATGAGAGTGTTTGCTTGTTGTTTGTTTGAGGGTATGGTGTCTGTTGTTGTGATGGCAGGATGTGATTGTGTGGTGTTGCTGTTGGAAAGTGTGATGCTGTTTAGTGTTTTGTAGAGTTTGCTGGTGTTTGTTTTGTGGTCAAGTGTTTGGAGGTAATTTTTCCAGTTTAGTGTTTGCTGTTCTGATATTTTATTGTTTATTTCAGTGTTGAGTTCTTGTATTTGTTGTATGGTGTCTTGTGTATGGGGTGTTGGGGAGTGTCGCAGTATGTCCCGTTGTCTGATGAGGCCTTGAATTTCTTGTGTGAAGTTGGGCTTGTGTCTCTTTCTGTTGCCTCTAGGGATGTGTCTTTTGTCTGCGTTTTGTATAATTGTATTGAAAGTGTGCACAGCGGTGTTGATGTTTGTGATGGGTGTACTGTTTAGTGTTTCGAGATGTTGTTCTGTTTCAGTTACAAAGGCCTCCCAGTTGGCTCTCTTATAATTAGTGTATGTGTGTTTGTGGCCAGCTGGGGTGATTCTGGTTTTGGTAGTGATGATGATTGGGAGGTGATCAGAACTCTAGGGTTTTGACCACTCTCCATGATGTAGTGGGGGCGAGGTCTGGGGAGCAGAAGTTGATGTCTGGAGATGATTGGAGGAAGAGGGCTTGGTGTGGGATATTGGGTAAGTTGGTCTAGAGTGTTTAATATGAAAAGATGATCTGTCAGGGATTGTAGTACCAGCCCTCTGTCTGTGTCTGGGTTGTTGACATGCCAGGCCGACGACTTGGCGTTGAAATCACCACCCAGGATGATGTTGGGTATGTTAGTGATGTGGTGTATCTATGGAGAATAATTGGGTGATACTGTGTGGGACGATTGGGGGGAATGTATGTGTTAGCGATTGTTATGTGTGATTTGTTACCAGTGTGTATCTTAATTGATTGTATTTCTGTTGTGGTGTCATGTGAGGGGAGAAGTGACTTTGTGTGTGCACTGGTATCTGCAAAGTTGATGGATTTGTGTATCAGGGTGATGAGTCCACCGCCACCGCTGTCGGCCCAGTCTTATCGAATGATGGTGAAATTATGAAATGTCGGTGTTTTCTGTGCTCTGTGTAGTCTTGTTTTTTGTAAGATGGCAATGTGTGTTGTTTGATGAATTGTGTGAGTTCATGTTATTTAGTGTTTATGCCATCTGTGTTTAACTGAAGGATGTTTATGTTGTGTGTGCGATGTGTGTTGGCTGCTGCAGCACGGGGGGGAGATGGTGTGGGTGGAGGGGAAGGGGTAGGAGGAGGTTGTGATGGAGGTAAGGGTTGAGGTGGATTAGGATGGGTTGGAATGGGAGGAGTTGGAGGACTGGATGGTGTGGGAAGGGTCGGTGGGTTTGGCTGTGGAGGTGTGGGAAGTAGGAGTAGGATTGGAAGGGGGGTTGATGGGTGGAGGGAAGGAGCATAAGGAGCAGGTCCAGGTGTTTGTGTAATGTTTTCTGGATGCAAGTGTTGTGCAGGTGTAATGGGTCCAGTTCTATCACTGGCATGGCCAACAGGGCGAAGAGCAGACTGGAGGTTTGTTTAGACAATAGCCACTTAACTCTTCCGGTTGCTACCTGTAGTTTGACAAAAAAAAAAAAAAAAAAAAAAAAGACAAAAAAAAAAAAAATCATCGTACACATTAGCCTTCCATTACACAGTATACCGATAATATAATGCAGTTTTATTGACCAAAAATGAGACGCCTTGTGAGAATCTGTAACTGAAAAGGGAAGAAAACTTACCTGTGATACCTGTTAAGCAGAAGTAGCAGCTGAATGGTTCATCGGCTCCTCCATACCACTGGCACACCAAATGTGAGACCAGGACCGGTGCCCTTGACCCATACCGAGAGTGAACATGTGCACCTGACACAGCATATATGAGGTGCCCATCTTTTGTCCTGATCACCCACTTGGCAGCCAAAGTACAATATTCATATAGTTTCTTCACATGTGGGGTCAGTCGTCTTTTATACTGCTTCAGTGCCAGCGATCCACATACATAACTAGAAAGCATTCAGGGAGCGCATACCTCCGCCAGTGCCATTACAGGATCCAAATCTCCCCCCAAATTAATCAATTCTTTCTTGGCCCATGGCCCACCCTTCCACAATATTTCATTGAAATTCATTGAGAACTTTTAGAGATACCGTGTTGACAAACAAACATAGGTGAATACTTATCTTCCTCCAACTTCGTTGGCGGAGGTAACAAGCTGTCTGGAGAATTCTTCCATCCTCTAGGCATTATTGCTCAAGTAAAGTTAATGGCAACTGCAAAAAGAAATATAATTTGGAATATCTTAATCCAGTTCCAACATTACAGCAAGTACTGTAATACTGACACAGTGGAGATAACAGTCCGTGACTTGCATATATAGTAATCTGGGGGAAGTAACACTACATGTCACACAATCATTTACAAGTTCATGGGTCACACACAGAAGCGGGTGTTATTTTCGTGATCTGCGTATGAAACTACCCTGAGATGTGCCATTCTTGCTTTTGTTTCCTGCTTATTCAATGTTATGAAAAGTCGAAAAATATAAACAAATTTGGACAAAGAAGATCAGCAGAAAAATAGATACTTTAATAAGACAAATGATGATTTTTTTTTTTTTTTCAGGTTATAAATGGTACAGTATATAGGAAAAACTGTTAGCCAAGATTTTCCAAATTGGACGTCCACCTTCGGCGATCAACAGGTAGGGTTTGGGTGGACAGGGGGAAGTAGGTAGGACATAAGGAAATGAGGTTGGATAGGGCATATACTGGTAACAACAAAATTGGCGGAAAAGCCTAGCCCACTTCTAAATGCGTGCAGCGTGATTGGCTGGTTGTGACGTGGAACGTGGCTAGGTGTGGCTGGGAGTCCGTTTGGTGAAAAGTGTTGGGTATTATCTAAAACTGGAAAGACTTCACCTGTCAGATGCTCTCTCTCTCTCTCTCTCTCTCTCTGTAAGTATGTATGTATGAGCTGTTTTTTTATCGTGCTTCTACCATATTTCTTATGTACCGTAATTCATTTTCTCATGGTTTTCATATACAAAGATGAATACTGCATATACTTTGTTGTATATGATACCATTCAATATCCTCATATAAGGCCCATTAATTAATCCCTATTTATTTGATGGTTTTGTTCGCTGTAATTAGCTTAAAAAGGACCAATCTCTCGCTCTCTCTCTCTCTCTCTCAACCCAGCACCTATGTAAAAACTTAGGTATATATATGGGTTGCTACATGACCTTTGATGAGCACGTAAATGAACTTAACAAAAAAGTAATTGGCATATTAATATATATTAACAGGATAAAAGATGGCTTTGACAATGAAACTCGACAAATCATAGTGCAGGCACTGGCCCTAAGTATCCAAAACTACGGCAATGTAATATAGGGCACTGCAAGGAAATCTCAACTTTCACGTGTGCAGAAACTGCAAAATTTTGCCGCTAAAGTTGTTGATGGAAAAGCAAGGAAGTATGACCATGTCACTCCAATGTTAAAAGAACTGAAATGGCTATATAAAATTTGACACAGCTGTCACAGATATCTAGCTAATCTCTACCCTGACTATCTCCTTTCTATTCCATCGGTACACAATATGACACAAAGTATCACTAAACAAAAAAATAATCTGTACGTTGCTAAGGTTAATACCGACTCAGGTGCAAGATCCTTAGCAGTAACAGGGCCAAAGATATGGAACCACCTGCCAGAAAATGTCAAGGAATCACATAGTTTAAACACTTTCAGAATTAGACTTAACAGCCACTTAATTAAACACCCCTCAATAATCTTACTGTATAATGCTAAACAATAATAAAATAGAAAATAGAATGACATTTAGTATATTGATAATTGTACAATTATATACCTTTGTATTATACTCCCTAACACTTATATCTACAGGTTATAATCTTCAGATCTACGCTTTGTATTATAATTGTATATATAACTTGTTATATGAATAATCACGGTTTGTGGAAATTATCATCATCATCCGGACCTCCTTTCCCAGCCAAGGGCAGGAAGAGGAGCAGCAATGTCCAGACAGCCCAAAATTGTCCAATCCAATGGGACACGCTTCCATTCACTCATCATTCAAGCCCCCGGAATCCTGGCTTTATCGGATACGCCAAAAACATTCACCACGTTCTGTAGCTTCACATAATCGTATCTGACAGAGTCAATCCAGACGCTGCCACGTTAAAAAGGGGTGCCAAAAATCCCTGATCATGCACTTCTCCCAATATTCATCCAGCCAGCTCGATCTCCTGTCAGTTCCCTAGCCTCACCGACTTCCAAACCTTTCTTCCTCACACATTCATCCACCATATCTCTCCACCTTCTCCTTGGCCTACCTCGCTTCCTCCCTCCTTCGAATTCGCTCAGATATACCTTCTTCACCACTCTATTGTTATCCATTCTCTCCACATGACCATACCATCTCAGTACACGCTCTTCAGTTCTGGTGTCCACCGACTTCCTCACTCCGCATCTTTCACGAATCACATTATTTCGTATCCTATCCACCCTCTGTACTCCACATACATTCCTCAGCAGTCCCATCTCCACTGCTCTTACTCTTGACTTTTCATTTTCATGCCACACCATAGTCTCACATCCAAATGTTAAAGTTGGCACTAACACTCCTTCATGTAAGCCTCGTGCAGCTGCAACACTCAAGCCTCTGTTTCTTATCAAGGCCTTCATTGCACCGGCTACTTTTCTTCCTTGTGTCACTCTACTTTCTACTTCTTTTGCACATTTTCGTCTCTTTTCTGTCACTGTACCCAGGTATTTGAACTCTCTCACCAATGCCAGTCTCTCTCCATTCACTGTTACATTGTTCTGGGAGTCACCTTCTCTCTCAGTAACCATCACTTTACCCTTTTCTACATTTACTCTCAAGGAATGACGCTTACAGACATCAGCAAAACTCTGCACTAGCCTACCAAGTTCTTGTCCGGTACTTGCAAGCAGTACTGCATCATCAACATACAACAAATTTGAGATATTCCATCCATCACCATTCATTACCAATGCCATCCCTCTCCATTGCTCGTGTTTTCACTTCTCTCATCACCCCATCCATAAATACATTGAACAACCATGGGGACATCACACAACCTTGTCGCACACCCACACTGATTGAGAACCATTCACTTAGATGCCCATAATAATTATAATTATTATTATTATTATTATTGTTATTATTATATTTATTGTTATTATTATTATTTCAATTATTTATATTCTGTAATAATAATAATAATAACAATAATAACAATAATTATAATAATAACAACAATAATAATAATAATAATAATAATAATGATAAGTGATAATAATGAATAATAATAATAATAATAATAATAATAATAATAATTGATTAATATTATTACTAGCATTACTATTCTTAAATAGTATTTGGAACCGGCAAAGATAAAGTACACTAATAGGTCCTTGTAGTGAAGGGATTACAGTGGTACAGATTGTCTGGGTCAGATCAGAGTTTTGTGGCTGGCTGTGTGTGGCCATGTCCAAGAATGAAGAGAAAATTAACAACACAATTAATTCACAGATAATTGGCCAAACCCTGAAAATGGCTATGGATTTCCTGTTTCTTGGTGCAATGATAAAAGGAATATATGCAAGGGTTTAAGAACAGAAGCATTTATATAAGAATTGACACCTGTGCTATGGTGTCCTGCATCAGATCCATCTTGTGTCGTCTGGTGTAATGTTCGATATATTTATAAAAACTTGCCTGCCACTATGTAGCTACGTTGGTGAGTGATTTAGTGATTCTCGTATACCTATGATCTGATTATGATCTGATTAACATCAACATGGTTGCCCAAGATCTCTAAAGTGAGTTTTAAAACTGAGTTATTTGAGAGAACATGTGGAGTTACATGGAGAGCCAGACTGACAAATGAGGAAGTGAAGCAGCCTTGTGGTGTGGATGTGGATGTGATAAAAAACGTTAGGAGAAATTCAGTGAGGTGGTTTGGCCATGTGGAGAGGATGGAGAGTGAGAGACTAAGGAGGAGCGTGTAGGTGTGTGAAGTGGAGAGACGGAAAGGGAGGGGGAGACCGAGGATGAGTTGGAGAGAGAGGGTGGAGAGGTATATGAGAGACGGGGGTGTAAGTTGAGGGGTGGGCATCGGAATGGCAGGGGACAAAGCAACATGGAGACGATTTGGTTGTGGCCATCCCTTGCGGGATTAGGGCTTCTGACTATATATATAGAAGGAGTTTTAAAACGAAAGAAAATTGGCCAGTTTATGATACTTGGTGTGCAGATTACTTACCACTTTTTTATTCTGCTTTGTCACATGAGAAATGGTAAAAAGTTTACAAGCAGTTGGTATTACTAGCAAACCCCAAAATCAGTGTTCCTTACCAGCACACATGTACAGTACGACAGTTCGGGATCCCCTGACCTAAATACATCCAGAGAACCATACACGAGGATTCCGAGAAAACTTTTTTGAGGAAATTCCATCCATCCATCATCCAATCCTACGTTGCCCCACGAGGAGCGTAGGAGCCCGGGGCTAGGCAGTTGGTCCTGACGTTTAAGATGAGAGTGACCAGCCTCACTCATCCCTGAGTGGCATTACGTGAGCAATAACAAGTAATTAATGTTTTGTATGAGTGGGCGGAGAATGACATGAAATGAAAACGAAAGAGACAGTAAAACATGAATAAATTAATCTGTTTACGGGTACGTGTAACAATAGATGTTATAAATCCCTTTACTACAGTTACGTCCATTTTCTGTTGTTAACCATTTGGTACAGTCTGGAGGAAATCACTGGCACGTAGGATATATGTATCCTCTTCAGTTCAGAAAATCTCTGCCAAAGTGAGTTAATAATTATCTGGTGGTATCAAGAGCAGAAGACAAAAGACTATCTAAATCAAACTTTCTTCAAAAGCAAGCATTAAAATTACTCAACAACCCTAATGACAACAGAATATTCTGGTCAACTCTTAATTCTTTCAATAATAACTTTAACAAGTCATCTTCCATTCCTCCACTAAAATCTTCAGATAGCAACATTACAAATGACCCACGTGGGAAAGCAGATATCTTTGCCAGTACCTTTGCCAGAAACTCTGCCATAGACGATACCAGCCAGAATGTCCCAGTACTGGAACTTGATTCTCCCAAAATTACCCCACTTAAAACACAGACAAGATACGTAAAATCCATCCTAGACAATTTACCTACCAACAAAGCTCCAGGCCCAGATGGAATTCCGCCAATTGTTTTGAAAAAGTTTTCCCCTGAACTTGCCTCTGTTCTAGCTAAATTATTCAGACTATTCATACGTACTTCTTTATTCCCAAATTCATGGAAAGAAGCCAATATCCTCCAATTCCGAAGAAAGAAAGTTCGTCTGACCCCTCCAATTACAGACCAATAGCTGTCACATCTTCTCTTGGTAAGGTATTTGAAACTTTAATTAAGAAGCACATTGTTAAACATCTTGAATCCAACAACTTAATTAGTGACAGACAATACGGTTCTCCCCACGAAAGATCCACCATTGACATACTCAATCTCTTAACTCATACCATCCATCAATCAATTGATCTTTTTGGAGAAACTCATGCAGTAGCTCTTGATATCTCTAAAGCTTTCGACAGAGTATGGCACCGTTCCCTGCTGTCCAAACTTCCTTTCTATGGACTAACGTCTTGTTCCTTTGATTTCTTCATATCTTAGTGACAGGAAAATAAGAGTAAAAGTAGATGATGTATATTCCAATTTCCACTCAGTTAACGCCGGCGTGCCACAGGGATCAGTTCTGGCACCAACCCTTTTTCTGGTTCATATTAATGATCTCTTATCTGTCACCCACAATCCTATTCACTCATATGCAGATGACTCAACACTACATAGTTCATTTACACTCAGACATCCATTTACAAAGTCTAATATCTCTACCTCTCAACTCAGTACAACCATCTCCATAAATCAAGATCTATCTACAATCAGTGAATGGGGACAAAACAACCTTGTCTCTTTTAATGCTAGTAAAACTAAATATATACAGTTTACTAATAGACAGATATTGCCAGATTCGTACATTACCTTCAGTGCTACTAATATTCCCATCTCCAAAAGTATTGAAATTCTTGGTGTCTCACTTAACAGTGCCCTCAGCTGGACCTCTCATGTCAGATCTCTTGCTAAAACCGCCTCAAAGAAACTTGGATTATTGTACAGAGTCCGTAACTTCTTTGCCGATGAGCAGTTAGCTATAATTTATGAGTCATGTGTGCTTTCAGCTTGAATATTGCTCACCCTTGTGGAATGGTTGTGGAGAGGTTGTATTAAGACAACTAGACAAAATTCAGAATAAAGCTGTTAGAATTATTAACAACCCTGCTGTTACATATAAACTACCTCCCCTGGAAGTAAGAAGGAATGTTGCCTTCCATGCATTATTTTACAGATATTTTTTTGGCAAATGCTCAGATGAAGTTGTGTCCATGGTACCACCTCTCCATGCCTTCCCTTGTGCTACACGGGCATCTAGTAGCGCTCATGACTGGAATGTCACTCAGCCATATTGCAGAACTTCTGCCCATCAGAATTCTTTCATTCCCCGAACTGCATCTCTCTGGAACTCGCTTCCCCAGAGTTGTTTCCCTCCAAATTTCAACCCACAACTGTTCAAGTCTAATTGTTACAGGTATTTTATGATCAGAGGACACCAGTAATCTGGTGTATGGATTATTTTTTTTACTCATTTGTTTTTCCTTCCTCCGTTCTGTCATTTATTAAAAAAAAAAAAAAAAAATCCTGGAAGACCTGAAACGCTGTGATGTATGAAAGTTGATTAGACACACGATATCAGTATATAGAACTACATTTTTAATGTCATTACAACAAAAGTTCTTTTTCAAACTCTCACTGCGTTTAAGATACATGTGGTACTGTGTATTGTGGAAAAGTGGCTAATCAGTTGTAGAAGAAGTAATGGAACACCAACAGGAAAAATTTCTGTAACTTATTGTAAACGTAACTTCTTAAAGCCAAAGGCGCATTGCTTACTGTTTTTTTTTTTTTTCCTTTTTCATCTGCAAAATATTTTATGCACATTAGAGTGTACCTTTCCAACCGCAGGTTTAAATATAGTTTTCGTTAACTTCCTTTCTACGTGGGGACTCCCCAAAATTGAATATCTAGTATGACTGTCGTATGATTACAATGAAATATGCTTCAGTAAAGGAAAGAGAGATTGATTTTAAAAAATATACAAGTATGAGAGAGCGACATATAGCGAGAAATGTTTAACCCGCGGCGTCCCGTCGACGTACTTCCACGTCCTCACGTTATGTCACTGCCAATCCCGTTGACGTACTTCAACGTCCTGCAATTGCAAGGTTCATAATTTCCACAATTTTCAAAATTCGCGCGAGATTTTCGATTCGCCCACGTACCCAAACCTCCCCTACCTGCCCCCAGGCAGGCAGCGTCCCAGACCCCGCGTGACCTGCGCTCACCCTTGTCTCGGTCACTCACCTGTTAGCAGCGACCCAGGTCAGACATGGCGCATAAAGGTCTCTCAGACGACGAAATACAATCCTCCCTGGATGCCTTCACTGGAGATAGTGATTCTCCACTTGATGATGATGTGGTGGATCGAGATTATGTGCAGCCTGAGGAGGAAATAACAAGCAGTGATGAGGAGGTCCCTTCGCCCTGGAAAAAGCGGTATGTCACGTATCGTAAGGCAAGGGAAGGCCAGCCTGCACCCAAAACACCTGCATGGACCTTTCTCCATCCCCTAGAGAGAGATTCTGATGAGGACGAGGATGAGGACGATGACGATGACAGCGGCTTAGAACGTGATGTTGCCTTGTGGTTGGGGAAGGAAAAAATCTCACCCCGAGGATCAGAAGGTGGGGCGAGAAGGCAAATAAAGTATGGCCTAGTGTTTTGTCTGGGGAAGGCGAAAGTGGTGTGGTGGGAGTGCGGGGTGAAAGAGAAGTGGTGTGAGGGGAGGCAGCACGAGCACGTGGTGCACGTAGGCCTAGGGGAGAGGAGGTGGAGCCACTCCCCAGCACGTCTTTCGCCATACAATATTCCCAAACTTCCTCCACACAGCCCCAGGATGTGGGGAAAGGAAGGAAAGGGAAGGGAAAGGGTAAAGGAAAAGGGAGAGGGAAGAGAAGTGCGAGTGATGAAAGGCGCCGCTCTCCACCTCCCCCACCACCACCAATGTTGCGTTGTGCCTTCAGCCATGTTTCAGAGAGTACCATAACTTCCTACACTACTGAAACTGTGTGGGATGGCGATATGACGCTCAGTATAATGGTAAGGCCAGTCAGTATGTGCCAAGTCTTATATAAACTTAAAATGGGTGTAATGTTTGCAGGAAAGTAATGTATAAGTTGAGAAATAGTGTAAGTTGAACGAAGTGATATGAAAACTACACCCACTGTATAAATCTGCGAAAATATGACGCTCAGTATAACACTTTGGTCAGTAAATATGTGATAGCAAGAATATAAAGTGGAAACGGGTGTAATGTTAGCATGAATAAAACGTGTAAGTTGAACAATAGTGTAAGTTGTAATATTTGATGTCACGAGTACACCCACTGTGTAAATCTGCGAAAATATTACGCTCAGTAGAACATTCTGGTCAGTAAGTATGTGATAGGAATTATATAAAGTGGAATTTGTTGTAATGTTAGTAGTAAGGTAATTTATAAGTTGAATACTAGTGTAAGATGAAAATATGATATCGCGATAACACTCACTGTGTAAGTACGCGCTAATATGACGCTCAGTTGAATCGTAAGGTCTGAAATTATGTGATATCAATTATATCAAGTGTAAACATGTGCAATGTTAGTGGAGAATTATTATCTATCTATCTATCTATTGCCAGACGCCTCAATCCCGTTTGGGGTGGCCACAAACAAATCGCCTCCAAGTCGCCCTGTCCCCCGCCATTTCAGTGCCCTGCTCCCAACTCACACCCCCCTCTCTCATATACCTCTCCACCCCATCCCTCCATCTCATCCTCGGCCTTCCCCTCCCTCTTCCCCCCTCCACCTCACTCACATACACGCTCTTCGTCAGTCTTTCACCCTCCATCCTCTCCACATGGCCAAACCACCTCAGTGTGTTCCTCATAACGCTTCCTATCACATCCACATCCACACCACAACGCTCCTTTATATCCTCATTCGTCAGCCTGTCTCTCCATGTGACTCCACAGGCTCCTCTTAAATAACTCATTTCCACTGCTCTCACTCTTGACTTGTGTCCTTCCAACAATGTCCAAGCTTCACTTCCGTACGTTAGAGTTGGTATCACAATACTGTCATGTAGTAACTTTTTCACTTCCATGCTCACTTCCCTGTTTCTTATCACTGCTTTCAAAGAACCAGCAACCTTTCTTCCCTGCTGTACCCTTTCAAGCACTTCACCCTCCAAACCTTCATCCTTACTCATCACACTACCCAAGTACTTAAACGTACTCACATTTTCCAATTCCTCACCTTCCAACCTCTCTGTACATTCACTAACTTCACCTCTCTCAAAGACCATCACTTTACTCTTCCCTACATTCACCTTTAGATTCTGTTTCTTACACACTCTCTCAAACTCATCCACCAAGCCTTGCAGCTCCCCTTCGTCTTCACTCAACAACACAGTATCATCTGCAAACAACAGTACAGGGAGTTTCCAAACACGACCCTCTCTCACTAGGGGCCACTCCAACATCCACTACCCTACCTTGTACCTCTTTTATTACCCCATCCATGTACAGATTGAACAACCATGGAGACATGACACATCCCTGTTTCAACCCAACTTTCAAAGAGAAAAATTCACTTAGTTCACCATCCACACGCACTGCAGCCTTCGCACCATCGTACATACTCTTCACAGCATTCAACAACTTCCCATCTACTCCATTATTATATAAGTACAAAAATAGGTTGTAAGTTGAAATAGTAGTCATAGCGACTTCACCGTGTGTGTTATTATGCGCTATTATTACGCTATATATTTACGTAAGGCCTGAAATTATCTCAAAACAGTTCTATAAAGTTGAAAAGTGTATAATGTTATTAGAAAACTATTATGTAAGTAGAAAAAACACAATACGAGTTGAAACAACAGTCACAGCGAGTTCACTCACTACGTAAATAAGCGCTAACATTACGCTAAATGTTATCAAAAGGCCTGTGAATACGTAAAAACAGTTCAATAAAATGTAAAATGGTATAATGTTATTGTAGAAGTATTATGTAAGTAAAAAAAATGATATGTATCATGATTTTAGAATGTTAGCGATTCATCGTGACCAAGTTCCCGATTTTGCTCGTTTCGCACGATGGTACAATGCTTATTTCTGCTCTATTTTTGTATAAAATCCAATATACTCTTTTATCACATATTTTCATGTTTGTAATAAATACATATCTACTTACTTTCATTGGTTTCCCAGACTTATAATACCACAGAAAACGTTAGAGGCTCAGACCACCTACGGAGAACACGGTGCCAGGTGTGACCAAGGCATACCTGTTTAGGGTAATTATGGACCCCGGGGAACAATTTCTTTGTCACTGACCATTGTTTCTGACCAAAAGCGAAAGTTTTAGCAAAAAAAAAAAAAAAAAGGGTCGAAAAATGGTCGGGATTGGGGGGTACCAGTGTGTCACGGGGTTTTTATAATATCACGGTAATTTTGAAATAAATGCTTAAATATTATTTAAATTGATAATAATATTCAATAATACTGAAGAGCAGGGACAATGATTGTCTTGCTAAATCGTGCAACGATTCTCTAAGAACGAGAATTCAAAAACTTTCTCAACAGTACACAGCAGAGACTAATTACTCACAATTGCTGACTTACTGTACTGTTAGCCTCTGGAGAAAGTTACTTCACCCCTGACAATAAATAACTAATACTAATAATAATATCAGGCTCTTGCTGATGCTTTTAACTCCTATCTGGCACAACGGATTTTAAGTTAATACAACAAGACTGGTCTAAGTACCAGTTATGAAAGCAAACGTTTATGCAAGCTAGGAGCTATGTGGGAAATAAGGTTAATTATGGAGAAATGAAACAAGATTTTACTTTACATGAAGCTCAAGAAAAGGAACTGTTAAATTTATTGATTACAAAAATAAATTTAACGTTACATTTCAAATCAAATCAATGAGACGCACTCATTCACTCACACAAAAGCTAAATACTTACGCCTAGGAAAAAACACCTTAACTAAATTCTTAAAACTAGGATTATACAAAAAGGAAATACCAGTCGATGAATGCTTTGTATCACCACTAAGGTGGGAGCACTGGAGACTGTGGTCTAAGAAGAGCCTGGCTGACTTCTCACTTGTTGGAGCACAGATCCTTCCTCCGTCAGAGCAAACACTGGACTGAATAAGTCGTGGGAACAAAAGGGAGCAGTGGCCGCATTTTCTAACGGTCAGAGGCAAGCAGAGACGAACAATAAAGAACAATAGTATCGCTCAGTACAGCACTTAGTGAAGTGCATTAAATCGGTCACTTTTGAAAACAGTGACGAATGTTTTGAAAAGTATACTCCGAAATGGAGGGAGAAACGGTTAGCTGAGCGATACACAGTGAGCCCTCCACTAATGCTTCGTGGCTTCTCACAAAAGGGAAATGTTGCGAATTGATTCATGACATTACGCCCTTACAAAGTTAAATTTTTTCCTTATGGGAAAAAATTTGTGGATATATATATATATGTGTACACATCCTAAGTCATTCGCACAAGATTCACACTGTGGTGTGTGTGCTATCCTGCTACAGGAGAAAGTCGCAGTCATCAGTGAGCGAAAAAACCTCGTATTTACGTTAATAGAAGCAAGCTTGAGGGAAAAACTCCGTGACGACGGTGAAAATCCTGTACTCAGGTCAAACTAAGCAAAAAATCGCTACATTTACACTGACAACTAATTGTTGTGTAGCGTGATGTATGTAATACACGGTGTAGGTGTGACAGTTGTAGTGTAACTGTACCTATGTGTAAAATGACACAGTAAATAATATGGCGACGACGAAGGCAGAGGAGAAGAGGCGGCAGCGTGCGGCAGATGATCAGCTGGTCCGCACAACAAAACTGCTACACCCATTGCTGAACCTGCAAAACCAATTAAGGTGGAGCATCAAAAGTGTCAATGAGACAAAATTTTATCATGTTACAATTACTCTCTCTGCCTAGCAGTCAGTGCTACGACGTACATTCGAGGTCGCCATTAATTTTAGCACACGATTAGTGTCGGCAAGTTGAGAATCCTTGTGCAAACTTGGGTCTTCCATAGCCTCGAACTGCACATGGGTCCTCAACCTGTGCCTTAACCTACAGTTCTTATATTAATATCAGGAAGCTGAGAATCCTTGTGCAAACTTCTGGGTCTTCCATAGCATCATGTCGCGTTTGGGGATTTCTCACTTCCCCCCTATCCTACAATACTTATTTTAGTATCGGGGAGCTGAGAATCCTTGTGCAAACTTGGGTCTTCCATAGCCCTCAAAGTCGCCTCTGCGGAGTTCTCTCTCGAACTTCCCCCTTAACCTACGGTACATATATTAGTACCGGGAAGCTGAGAATCCTTGTGCAAACTTGGGTCTTCCATAGCCTCAAGTTGCCTCTACGGAGTTCTCTCTCGAACTTCCCCCTTAACCTACAGTACTTCTATTAGTACCGGGAAGCTGAGAATCCTTATGCAAACTTGGGTCTTCCATAGCCTCAAGTCGCCTCTCAACTTCCCCCTTAACTTACGGTACATAATATGTATGTACAGGCCCTGGACATAATGTGTCCTGTGGGGCCAATGGGCGAGACGTCAGGTCTGCACCCACTTCACCACTACCCTGTCTCTCAACTGTCTCAGAGATTATGGGTGTGGTTACAAATGGCACAGGAAGGGCATGTCCCTGATTAGTGGTGATACTTTGGCACACACTGCAGGAACGGACAAAACTATCTATGTCTCGTCCCATCCCTGGCCAGAAAAGTCAGCTCGGATACGGCCCTGGGTCTTCCCTTTTGCCCATGTGACCTCCTGAGGCTGAACAATGACCCCATTGTAACACTGCTATTCGGTACTTGGCGGGAACGACAAACTGCAGTCGAACCTCGCCCTCAGGTGTTCGTGACTCACGGTAGAGCCGTCCTTGTTTACGAAGGAACTTGGCTCGACCTCCCGTGAATACTTTATCACTCGATCCTTTTGTTTGTTCCGCACGGTAGCAAGTGTCGGGTCAGAATGTTGTTCTTGTACAACAAGTTGACTACACATCAGATCTTGCGGCGATTCAATGATCACTGGGGTGACACAGTCTGGAGCCTCAGCCATGGCTCGTGTTACCGCAGCAGCCGAAGTCTGAGTAGCGTCATCGGAGCAACTATCCTTGACTCCATTAATATTGCCTACTATAAAGTCAAATAGAGGCTCTGGCATGACAACTGCAAGTGTCGTACCAGTATAAAATGGAGATGCCACCTGGATACATGCCTCAGGGAACAATCTCACTGATCCATCAATAAGGCTTGCATGGATCTGTCGACCTGTATACTGCTCAGGCCGAACTAAATTCTGCTTAACAGAGCAACCTGAGGAACCATTGTCTCTCAGGACCTTCACAGGAATACCTCCCACAAACCCTGGCTGAACAAGAAAGGCAGTGTTGCTGGTGGAAGGGTCTGAGGAGGTAGCAGCCAGTCATTCATGAGACTGCGGAACAACCGATGGAGCAAACGTGGCGCCCTGGGAACTAGGTGTCTGAGGAGAGTTCATGGTCGGAGGGGGACTTGTGAAGTGTTGGGAAGTACCTGTACTGGTAGAGATGGCACCACCGGGTACTTGTGGAATGAAGGCTGCATTTGCCTCCTGCCTCTGATACACTAATTGACCTGACTGAGGGTTACGTGGCTTGTCCTTGTATTGCTGCTGATGCTTGGGAAACTGCTGCTGGTTGGGGTGCTTGTTGTACCGCTTCCACTCAGGTTTCTGAGTGTTCTGCCCCTGGTCCTTCTGTGGTTTGCTTGGACCTTGACCATTACTCTGAGAACGGCCTTGGTGCTGGGATTCAGTCTGAGACGGCTTCCCAGACTTGGCAGTATCTTTTCTGCTCCAGGTGTTTTGCTTACGAGCTTGATACCCGTATGCAGTAAAGAATGCGTCAGCCTTCTCTGCCATTTGGCTGGCATCTTTCACCTGGCAGATCTTAAGCTGTGCTATGAGCTCAGCAGGCCACGACCTCTCTAGCTGTGTACGCAGCATAAGGTCAATTATACCCTCATGCGTGGAAGGAGTTTCATCTTTCTCCATCCACTCATTTATGTAAGCTGTGAGACGATCAAGGAACTGAACAGCTGTCTCCTTGTCTTGGAGACGAGCTCGCATGAACTGAACTTTGGCGTCGTCTACTGTGAGACCATACGCCCTAATGAGTGCAGCTTTCATCATCTCATATGTGAGATTGTCTCCACGAATTCTGTGGAGAATATCGAGGCAGGGCCCTCAAATAAACTAAGGAATTGGATCCGCTTAGCTGCCTCATCCAGTTGATATAAGTCTGCCATGTCCTCAAAATGAGCTATGTACGGCTCGAATCGCTCGCTTTCCTTGTATGAAGGAAGCTTGATGCGTGGGGTCGCCAGGACATGTGCAGGGAGAACGCTCGTGGAGCTTGGACCAACTGCAGCAGACGTGTCTGAAGCCAAGGAATCTCGCTTGAGCTTCAGCACTTCAAGTTCATGTCTCTCGCGTGCTTCTCGCTCGGCACGTTCGTGTTCTCGTTCTTTGTCTCGCTGTTCACGCTCGTATTCGCGCTGTTCTCGCTCTTGTACTAGCTCGTGTTCGCGCTGTTGTCGCTCGTATTCGCGCTGTTCTCGCTCGTATTCGCGCTGTTCTCGCTCTCGTTCACGAGCATCTTCCTCACGTTCTTGCTCGTAATTAAACCGTGAGAGAACGTAACTCTGTATTTTCTCTGGGTCAGTGAGACCCATATCTTTGGCTTCCTGTACATAAGCACTGGCTGCCATGATGCTAGCTCAATTTACTAAGTAACCGAAACTGAGTACTGACTGCTTAGCGAACAAATGCTAATAAACACAAGTAAAGAACACAGACACAAGTTAGTGGTGACCAGTCTTATCTAGTTAACTGGCAAAGATTAAAGCAAAAATGCAAATGACTGGGAAGACTCAATAATAAACACAATGGAGTACGGCGACTTCCCAGGAGCGAATAAAATCGTCTGGCGTTACCAAAAATAAACTAGAATTAAGTACTCTATGGATTGATAAAGCAAAATTCACTTGCTAAATTAACGGTAAACACCAGTAAACTTGTGTCTATAAACTTTAATGATAAATACCTAAATATGAATGAGTGAGCACTATCTCGTGAATAGCTTTAGGGTTAGGAGTTAATATCCTGGAATGAGGTCGCCAATTGTCACGGGGTTTTTATGATATTACGGTGTTTTTAAAATAAATGCTTAAATATTATTTAAATTGATAATAATATTCAATAATACTGAAGAGCAGGGACAATGATTGTCTTGCTAAATCGTGCAACGATTCTCTAAGAACGAGAATTCAAAAACTTTCTCAACAGTACACAGCAGAGACTAATTACTCACAATTGCTGACTTACTGTACTGTTAGCCTCTGGAGAAAGTTACTTCACCCCTGACAATAAATAACTAATACTAATAATAATATCAGGCTCTTGCTGATGCTTTAACTCCTATCTGGCACAACGGATTTTAAGTTAATACAACAAGACTGGTCTAAGTACCAGTTATGAAAGCAAACGTTTATGCAAGCTAGGAGCTATGTGGGAAATAAGGTTAATTATGGAGAAATGAAACAAGATTTTACTTTACATGAAGCTCAAGAAAAGGAACTGTTAAATTTATTGATTACAAAAATAAATTTAACGTTACATTTCAAATCAAATCAATGAGACGCACTCATTCACTCACACAAAAGCTAAATACTTACGCCTAGGAAAAAACACCTTAACTAAACTCTTAAAACTAGGATTATACAAAAAGGAAATACCAGTCGATGAATGCTTTGTATCACCACTAAGGTGGGAGCACTGGAGACTGTGGTCTAAGAAAGAGCCTGGCTGACTTCTCACTTGTTGGAGCACAGATCCTTCCTCCGTCAGAGCAAACACTGGACTGAATAAGTCGTGGGAACAAAAGGGAGCAGTGGCCGCATTTTCTAACGGTCAGAGGCAAGCAGAGACGAACAATAAAGAACAATAGTATCGCTCAGTACAGCACTTAGTGAAGTGCATTAAATCGGTCACTTTTGAAAACAGTGACGAATGTTTTGAAAAGTATACTCCGAAATGGAGGGAGAAACGGTTAGCTGAGCGATACACAGTGAGCCCTCCACTAATGCTTCGTGGCTTCTCACAAAAGGGAAATGTTGCGAATTGATTCGTGACACAGTGGTGAGAAAGTGGTCGGGACGAAGGGCAGGTTAAACAACAAACCAGATAAAATTACGGTGGTAAAAGGTACAGGTAAATGAAGACAGTAACATGATATAATGCAGGGGTCGGCTACCATCCTTTGCCGGCGGTGTGCGGTTGGCAATATTACGAGTATTTATATGGCCGGCACAGCCACAACATAAATTCATTATGGGATGTCGGTGACCTTGATGAAATTACCTGTATTTTGACGACCGAGTAAACAGATGATGGAAAACCTTGGTGAAACTGCGAATAATTTTGAAAGAATGTGGAAAACAGCCTCCATTCCTTCACTGGCCGTGGAACAGTAAGTCCTCCGTAAAGTAACCCTTTCAGTCCAGTGACTTAATTTGCCTATGACAGAAGGTATATGTTTTACCCCACGTTTGTCTCATTGTTTGTTTGTCTTTCTGTCTGTCTGCTAGCCGGATTACTCAAAAAGCTATGAACGGATTTTGATGAAATTTAGTGGAAGGGTGGGCCTTGAGCCAATGAATAGATGATTAAATTTTGGGTCAGAGTCAGATCCGGTGTATCCCGCACATGATCTCCAAAAGTTCTCCATTAATTTCAATGGAATTTTCTGGAAAGGTGGGCCATGGACCTAGAACGAATTTGTTAAATTTTGTGGCGGATCCGGATCCGGATCCTTTTTAATGGCACTGGCGGAAGTATGCGTTCTGTGAGCGCTTCCTAGTTTGTATTTTATTCTGATTACATGCAGTCTGTGTGTGTGTGTGTATGTGTGTGTGTGTCTGTGTGTGAACCGTATCTTTATACATTTTATCTACCGTTTCCAGGAAAGAAGTTTCCAGTGTTTGCTTAACTATCTTGTCCCTGTGTAATTCACCGAGTTGGTGAGGATCACTTGATGGTCGTGATTGTCAGCTTTTACCCTCCCGGAAGGGAGCTGAGAGCTCAGATAGTCCGATCTAAGGGCAAGGCTGTGACCTGCACACACTCACACACCCGTCCCCTTGCTCAAGGGGGACAATAACCGCCCACTTCGTCAGTGAAACTTTTCGCAGCCTGAGCGAGGCGCGAACTCCCGTCTGCCAGATGGCAAGCGGGAACGCTACCTCTGAGCCAGCGAGCGTGTGTGTGTGTGTGTGTGTGTGTGAAAGAGAGAGAGAGAGAGAGCGAGACTGTGGGCGTTAGTGTATTTTGTGTAGAAATAAGTATGTGGTGGAAAAGTGTGTTGCTGAGAGACCTTTGTTGACAAAGCATACAAAGATGTCCACCACAGGAACAACAACAACATTATGTGTCAGGCGTCCTTCGCCTCTTTGACGTAGTTCTTGATTCAACTTAAATGTAGTTTTTGTCTATTACTCTTCACAGACTCGCTTCAATATGCATGCCACAATCACTTGAAATGTGTCTTTATCAATGTGCATGTATCTGCGATTCTCTGTCTCTGTCTCTCTGTCGGTCTGTCTGTCTCTGTCTCTCTCTCTCTCTCTCTGGCACTTTTGGCCTGGCTGGCAAGTCTGAGCCTGTGCAATGTTGCTCTGATATGGTTAGTGACACACCACAGACTACGAGTAAACAGAATAATAAATGACGTACGTACGGGCGGGAAAACGGCCTTGAAAATGTTAAGTTATTGTGTGTGTGTGTGTGTGTGTGTGTGTGTGTGTGTGTGTGTGTGTGTGTGTGTGTACACTCTCCATGGAATTTTATTCAGCTTGTGAAAGACCTGTAGTAGTGTCAGGGTTATGGAAGGCAGTTTTACCTCTTTAGTTGTAATATGACTACTGAAGTAAGCTGAACGAATACGTCTGGAGATACAAACAATGAGGTAAGTCATTGACTGGCAGAGGATAAAAGCATTTCATTCCGCGCCCTTTCTCAACCTGGTCAGCAGCTTTAACTAGGAATGCTTTTGTAAACAATATTTTACGACTCGTGCTGCGTGGACATGGAAGCTGTCGTAGACATGTGGGGGCAGAGAGGGGTCGGGGTGATATAGTGGCTTGCAGTAGTATCAATATTCGGTTTATGATGGAAAAGTTCACTGCGAGCCATGGTCTGAACCTGGGAAATGGGAGGATGTTTTGTGGCATGTATAATGCCACCAGGGACGCTGAAGAGTCTCTTACCGCTTAAAAGATCTGGCCTACGGGTCTTAGGATGCCATGCATGATCCTGTTCCCCCAACCGTTATAATTGTTAGACATCTGTTGATTTACGTGTAAGAAGATCCAGTTCGGAGTAACGGTCTTGCCATGCGCACAGGTTCCATGCCCTTTATGTGGCTGGAAAATTTTTTATCATGGAACGTTCCCAAGGGATGTAAGCTTTGATCATCTAACTTTAGATGTACAATAGTGAACTATGGTAGTCCACCTTAGTGCTGCAACACCTAAAATGGAGAGAAAGAGAAAGAGGTCTGGCTTTTTACCGTGCTTGTAATTAAGTCACATTGCCCTTACATTTAGCCAGCTTTATCAATTGATGTGTTTCGTATATTGATCTTGGTATCTCCAGGTTTTGTTCACTTTAGGATACACTTCTCGACATGGGTGGGTAAGATACAGTCACTCATTAACTTTTACTGAAAAGACGTCTTCTCTTCGCAGAACAATCTCATTTGGTTCCACAAAATAAAATGTAATATTACTGCCTCGCAGTGGAAACGATTCACCCATTCTCATATTTTGATATCCACCAGCGTGCCTCCCCTACGTCCTCAAATATTGTCAGTGTGACTGACCTGCTGCTATTTCCGAACCAATCAATGGCAGGTTTGGGGGATCCATACCCAGTCAAATATTTATTATTATCTTTTTTAGACCTTCCATACTTATGACAGTTATTACTAACTTGATAAATTCTGCTAAACTCCGAATAACTTAAATCCATGACGCAATTTTATTCAGCTAGAAAGATAAAACGTGAGGTGAAGAGTAGTTGGCGCAGACTGATTCTGAGCCCTTCAAAGTTATTTTCTTAAGAGAGATGTGGTCTGGTAGAAGCAAGAAAGGTAGAATGAAGACATCATAGTATTGAAAGCATTAATATATATTTAATTACCATATAATTGCCTCCATCGTGTCTTTTTATATCCCCTTTTCTAATATACTTCTCAGAAGGGAAATTATTAAAAACTGAGGTGTTTGTGGGTGTCTATGTCTAGGCTTCCTCTTAAACCTGTGTGCAAAGGGAATTCATTTCTTACAACCATCACTCTGGCTCAGCCTTTTACCAAGTTTATCACAGTCGTTCCTTTCTGTCTCCGATCCTCATAATTTCGCCTCTGTCCACGGGAGTGCAAAATACGTTTGTTTTCTGCCCTGACTTTTTTTTTTTTTTTTTTTTAATTAATGATAGAGGTTCCCTGTCGGTGCGGTGCTAGGGGATGGCAGGCGTGAAGGGAAGATTCAAGGACAGTCTCAGATTTAGACACACACACACACACACACACACACACACACACACACACACACACACACACACACACACACACACACGCAAAAAGAAAAATAACATCTTCTAAAAATACATGTACAGGTCGCTTTCTAGAGTGTTTTATTTATTTTGCTACATGTGATGTAATTCAGTGAATATATCTATAGACACTCGTAGAATTTTCTTGAAGGTTCCGAATTTATCATTATATGATTAAGTACATATTAATTTCTCTTTAATAATAGTAAGGAATTACAACATATTGTAAAATATAAATATGCTTTTTATAAATCGTTTTTGCTCTTTAAAAAGAACTGGCCAATATTTTCCAAGAATTTCTACTTGTTTCTTGAATATATCAAAACCTGGATAATTAAGTCAAGCTGTGTGTGTGTGTGTGTGTGTGTGTGTGTGTGTGTGTGTGAACAACTCCTAGGCTATTCATGGATTAGAATAAAGCTTCCCAGGTGAGTTCATCTAGTTACTCCGAAGGTTATCAACTATATGCAATTTATTACCCATAATTTTGGGGGCGGGGGAGTCCTCCTCACCAAAATAAGAATTCCCAAAAGTAGTGAAAGGATGGCAGATATAGCTTGGATATCTTAGTACATGCTGTACAATGGACCCTCACCTGTAATGCTGCTCTGGGGAAAGCGTAAACCCCCCAGTTATTCTGGGGGGATCAACTTTCTCCCCAAAACAGAAACGATCAGAAATAGGGGAAATTAAGCACATGGGTTTAAAAGAAACTTTTCAGATCGGTACTCGATGTCTAAGTGCTGCTCTCAGGTGTCTGCCCTGTCCTCTCCTCCATCCACTTCTTTCCTTCCATCTTCTTCTATCTTTCTTTCCTTCATTCTTTCCTCTTCCTTCTCTTGCCAGCCTACGGGTGACTTTACACTCCCTCTTCTGTCTTTTCATTCCTTCATTCTTTCCTCTTTCTTCTGCCTATGGGTGACTCTACACTAAGTGACAAGCCAAATGGTTTCCTGTACACCAGGAAACTATTTACTATGCTGGGTGGTAACCATATAACCAAATATTGGCGCCTGGTGGTTTAATGGGTAATTATTGTGCTCCAATCGGATTGAGCCGGTGAAGATTTGTATATCCAAAGGGGTGGTTGGGGTTTATTGTTCACGTGGTGCCACTCAGGGATGAGTGAGGTTGGTCACTCTCATCTTAAATGTCGGGACCAACTGCCTAGCCCCGGGCACCTACGCTCCTCATGGGGCAACGTAGGATTGGATGATGGATGGATGTGTTTGGTTCCTTGACAATGTTATTGAATTTATACAATTATCCACCATTATTTCTTAGTGGGTGTCAGCTCACCTCCAAAGCTTATAATGATATTTAATAGTGGAAGAAGGACAGATATCTCTCTCTGATTCTTTAGTATATGTGTGCTGGGCTCCCATACGCTAACTTCCACCTTACTACTACTACTGTTGCTGCTGCTGCTACTACTACTACTACTACTACTACTACTACTACCACTACCACTACTACTACTACTACTACTACTACTACTACTACTACTACTACTACTACTACTACTACTACTACTACTACTACTACTACTACTACTGTTGCTGCTGCTGCTGCT
>NC_137061.1:16123662-16141117 GCF_032717465.1 Coenobita brevimanus | reverse complement strand
TCTTTC
The DNA here is from genome assembly GCF_032717465.1 of Coenobita brevimanus. Classification (NCBI taxonomy): domain Eukaryota; kingdom Metazoa; phylum Arthropoda; class Malacostraca; order Decapoda; family Coenobitidae; genus Coenobita; species Coenobita brevimanus. The sequence continues at coordinate 16,141,111 of NC_137061.1, read as the reverse complement.
CTTCATTCTTTCCTCTTCCTTCTGCCTACGGGTGACTTTACACTCCCTCTTCTGTCTTTCATTCCTTCATTCTTTCCTCTTTCTTCTGCCTATGGGTGACTCTACACTAAGTGACAAGCCAAATGGTTTCCTGTACACCAGGAAACTATTTACTATGCTGGGTGGTAACCATATAACCAAATATTGGCGCCTGGTGGTTTAATGGGTAATTATTGTGCTCCAATCGGATTGAGCCGGTGAAGATTTATATCCAAGGGGTGGTTGGGGTTTATTGTTCACGTGGTGCCACTCAGGGATGAGTGAGGTTGGTCACTCTCATCTTAAATGTCGGGACCAACTGCCTAGCCCCGGGCACCTACGCTCCTCATGGGGCAACGTAGGATTGGATGATGGATGGATGTGTTTGGTTCCTTGACAATGTTATTGAATTTATACAATTATCCACCATTATTTTTAGTGGGTGTCAGCTCACCTCCAAAGCTTATAATGATATTTAATAGTGGAAGAAGGACAGATATCTCTCTCTGATTCTTTAGTATATGTGTGCTGGGCTCCCATACGCTAACTTCCACCTTACTACTACTACTGTTGCTGCTGCTGCTGCTACTACTACTACTACTACTACTACTACTACTACTACTACTACTACCACTACCACTACTACTACTACTACTACTACTACTACTACTACTACTACCACTACTACTACTACCACTACTACTACTACTACTACTACTACTACTACTACTACTGTTGCTGCTGCTGCTGCTACTACTACTACTACTACTACTACCACTACCACTACTACTACTACTACTACTACTACTACTACTACTACTACTACTACTACCACTACTACTACTACTACTACTACTACTACCACTACTACTACTACTACTACTACTACTACTACTACCACTACCACTACTACTACTACTACTACCACTACTACTACTACTACTACCACTACTACTACTACTACTACCACTACTACTACTACTACTACTACTACTACTACTACTACTACTACTACTACTACTACTACTACTACCACTACTACTACTACTACTACTACTACTACTACTACTACTACCACTACTACCACTACTACTACTACTACTACCACTACTACTACTACTACTACTACTACTACCACTACCACTACTACTACTACTACTACTACTACTACTACTACTACTACTACTACTACTACTACTACTACTACTACTACTACTACTACTACTACGGTACTTCTACTACTAATTTGTGGATCTTTCAAATCGGTGTTCATACTACAGGACTGGGTAGGCAGCTTCTACGTTTTCTCTGAATGGACAGGAACAACTGTACATCAACTTCTCCATGACAATCACAGACGAGCTGGCAGGAGAGGCGGGCAGGCAAGGAGGCAGGCAAAAATCTAGTGAAGAGGGTGGTAAAGCTAGCGAGGAGGGCGAGAAGGCTTAGGGAGTTAAGGGAACGACTGTAAGAAGATTGGTAGGAAGGACGACAAAGTGGGGTAAGATGGAGGGAAAGGAACTTGGGATGTAAGAAATCGATATGGAAGATAAAAGAAGCTGAAGCTGACTCAGGCGTGTATTCTCTAAGATTTGAGGATTGGACTAGCATCGTTTCTCTCATGAAAGCATTTGGGGTAGAACACGGAAATTAGGAAAATCATGGTTGGAATGTGTTGGAACTGTGGCTGGTGATGGGGAGGAGGCATGGGAACATAACATATGTAAATGGGTACTGCTGAATCCAGTAAAGGTTTGTTTAAAAGCTTTCGAACAAAAGAACAAAGTAGTCGACATTGCTCTCCTTAGCCTTGCATCTAGCGACGCAGGTAAAAACGAAACCAGGGAGAAAGTAGGTGCCCCTCACTCGCTTATCCCTAACCCCCCCAAAATGGTGAGAACTAGCGAGGCAATATTCGGGAGCAAATGCATGACATTCCCAGAAGTTTGTCCCTGTATACTGTCTCGCAGATGAGCTAAGCACAGTATTGTTTCTCTCTCTCTCTCTCTCTCTCTCTCTCTCTCTCTCTCTCTCTCTCTCTCTCTCTCTCTCTCCCGTGCAGGCATTACTGGCTACAAGGACATGTTCAGACTGAACTCGCTCAACTGTAGCAATGTTCCGAGCTAAATATAACACGGGGCTTTACTGGGATTGTTGATATGGTGTTTGGTGGATTTGTGTCCAGAAATAAAATCGTGAGGGCATCCGGACAAACATTCGTCAGGAAAAACTGAATACAACGCCTTGAAAAAAATATCTTGGTAAGTATAATATGTGAGATAAAAGAAACGTGGTATGAAAAATAAAAATGTTAAACGGAAAGATTTAAAGACAAGTGAGACTAACGATAACAAGATTTGTCTGAGTAAGAGTAAATATTGAGCGAATGTGCGCAAAGTAGGAAAGACAGAACAGCAGGCGAGAATGAAACTGACCAAAAGGGAGTCGAGAGAAAACGAGATAAAGAGATAAGTGAGCTGAGGAACGAAAATAAAAAAGGCAGAGAGATGAGAGAGAACAGAAAGACAGAGACGTGAGAATGAGAACAATAAAAAGAGAACAACGTGATAACGGGTGAGAATAAAGCAGAAAAACGAAAGTCCAGTGTAATGAGGAAATACTGGAGGAGGAATAAATTCATTTAAAGTGGAAAAAAATCGCAAACAGTATGTAGGGAGAGAGAGAGAGATTGTGTCGAGTATATGCATGCAGTGTGCATGTGTGTGATATTACCAGTCATCCTTTAGTTAGCGTCACTCTTTCCATCTGCACATTTGCCATCTCACAGGAAGAAGTAGTGTTGCAATTGCAAGGTCCCTAATTTGCACAATTTTCAATTTTCGCGCGTGATTTTTCGTATGTATACACGGGACACCTTCCTCTATTCCTGTACAAGATACCAAGCAGGGACAATGCCTTACACCGCATAACCTCCCCCCTCCCCCCCTCACGCCATTGTCTTGGCAAAGGACCTGTTACCAGTGACCTGGCTAGTAAAGATATTCAGGGCCAGAGTGATTCCCCAATCGATGACAATGTGGAGGACAATGTTTACATAGCATTAGAAGAAGAAACAGCCAGAAATAATGATCAGGTAATGTGGCAAAAAAAGGTCAGGTATGATGATTAGTTAGTGAGTGAAACAATGCTTATAATGCCTTTATTACTGCTTGAAAACCAATATACTCTCATACTACATATACATTCGTACCAAGTAAATAAATACCGTTTATGAGTGGATAAAATAGTTACCCTCCCATAGAACTCGTTTTCTTTGGTGCCAGGATGTTAGAAAACCCACTCAGGTAAGGAGGAACTCCTACCTGGATTGGGCACTTTAAACCTCAGGTGAGCGATTTCTCTATGAATTTTCGACGTTTCTCACCAAAAGCGAAGGTTTTAGCCAAAAAAAAAAAAAAAAAATCGAAAATACCTCGGGACTGGGGGATGTCGGAGGTGCAGAAAACCTCGGGACGTGACGGGTTAAATGAACACAATTGTACTTCGTAAGTTCTATAGAATTAGGTATGTTTAGTTTCATACTCACGGTGTACTACGATGATCCCCAGCTGAGTGTAATGTTTCCGTGTCAGCTAGACTGGAATACCAATGTAGATCTAGACTGGAATACCAATGTAGATCTGTCGCCACCATGACAGGGTTAACGATATTAATACAAGTAACACTTAGCTTCCAGCGGTTCATGCTTAGTTGAATATAATCGTGTGTCATTATTAGGAATAGAATGCAAGAGTTGTCCCAGCCTGAAAGTGAACTTAAAGTCAGTATTAACCGTTTCAGCATGATAACGACATCACCAGACGATTGTATTAAACATAGAAGACACAGTTCCAACTGCTGGGGTTTAGTAGCCTTAATCAGCAATATATGACGTAGAATTCAACAAAATCGTTGAATAGAATAATCTGATGCTAGTGAGACTGATATGACAGAGTGATGGGGCTTGTACTGAATGGTAAATACAGAATGTAAACAAAGAAAAATAAATAAGATGCATAGAAATTTAAACTTACCACCTAACCACGATGACATTTTGGTCCTTAATTGCTACACTGAGACGATTTCATTCAGCCAGGGAGAGTATTTTCTAAGTGGATGGCTTAGCTAATTTACAGCTTTAATGAACCCCTTCACTACTAAGGTTCCTATGATTAATAAGGGCTGGTGGTGGCCTGCCTCAAAATGAAAACGTCACGGGCTTTTTTGGGAAGGGGGGGGGGGCACAGACTAGAGAGCCTTTTCCCTGTGGCCCAGTAGTCTTACGGACAGTACAACACCGTCACATGTCACCACTTCGGCGCTAACAACCACCATCCATATTGAATACATGGTAGGGTTGTCTCTTACAGGACTGGTGTACCTGTATTACTAAGGGGTGTTTTTATTTATTTTATTTTTTTAAGGAAATTCAAATCCTTGAACTGCTACCCCAGCCACCTGTCTACTGATTCTGCTACTGCCATGGTTTATAGTATACCGATACGCGCTGTAGCTACTATAATAACCACTGAATGTATAAGTTTGTTGGTGTGCAAAATTGGTTTATGGATACGTACGGTATTTCATTAAGCGTTATATTGAGTAACCCAAGTTGGGACCGATCTGGATCATAGTACAGATTCTGGATCCGGCAAACAGTTTTTGCGAAACCCAAATCAGTGGTGAGAAACCCTAACCCATTATGAAGAGTAGTTTGCATACAAGCTACGTTGCCCTTGTTGGAGAGATGCGCTCCACTGAGTGCCCCTCTAGTTCCGTCTGTGGGCATGGGTACTCAGATGTTAGTATTCCTTCACAACTAATTCATGTGTTATTCCGTAGGGGGTGCGTGGGTAGGCTATGTGCAGTTCCTGGTATTCCTCAACGACCACCAGTTCATCAGGGAATGTTCAACAGGCCGGAGATCCAAGAGAGATCCACCTGGGACACCTTTATGTTTCTCCAGTCTGAAGCCATGGCTGGGTTTGGACACTTCTTTGCCTCACTTCCCTCAAACAACGTTCCTTGTCATTGTCATCAACTTTTCTTCTTCTTCTTCATTATAATCATCATTGTTATTATCCTCATCTTCATTAACCTGTACCATACGTCTCTTTCCACCTTAGGGTGCGGTAAGATTAGGTACCGCACAGAAAACAAGAAGGAGAAACACGAAGTAAGGATTACCGTGAACAACATGCAATTAAATGTGCCAGTCACTTGACACTATTCAGACCTTAACCATATAAACATATATTAAAGATATTACTTATAGATGCACTTACACCTGCCAGATAGTCAGTGTACTATGCAGTTAATGAAGAGGTGTTACACTCTTGTTATGTTCCCCTTTGCATATCATTCACCCAACTCGACCCCCTTCCTCCCCACACAGCCGTGAATTTCCAAATCATCATCACCATCATTTCCCCACCTATGGATAGGGTAAGGATCCAAAAAAACAATGAAAGATAAGTACTAAAGTGGGAGAGTCATCAACAGCTTGCCCTAACACAGTGATTGTTCACAGGCAGAGTAGCCAGTAGTGGTCTGGTGTGGCACAGCAACTGGAGGTTCACGTTGAGGCAGCTGCGGAACCTGGGTGTAGGCAAGTCTAAGCTGTTGGCAATCGAGCACACACAGGCCACGCAGCTGACGCACAGATTTAATAAACAGGAAGGAAGGCATCCATATGCTCCAGAAACAGGAAGGAAGGCATCCATATGCTCCAGAAACAGGAAGGAAGGCATCCATATGCTCCAGAAACAGGAAGGAAGGCATCCATATGCTCCAGAAACAGGAAGGAAGGCCGGCATCCGTGCTTCATGTTCTTTGTTGATGTCAGCATTATCTTTTTTATAGTTGGAGGTGAGTTTCTACGTGATGTTAGTCTCAAACTTGATAAATGTGGAAACCGTTTACAGTATATAACCTGAAACTATATTCCCAAAATTTTATTTCATGGGCCTCCTCTGTTTTGGATGATTGCTGTAATTAAGTTTCCACACGGTGATGGCAGTGTACAGTATTAGAGTGCACTTTATTAACTCCTACACCGTATGTTGATGTGGAATTATCTAGCAATGGATGTGCCAAAATTATAAGCAGATGGTAAGGCCTGTGAGATGGACCCAGGATTCTGGCTGTTTGAATGATATGTCAATAGTGTGTCTGTCCCATTACACTGGGCATACTGGTTATGGTTCTTCCTCTAGCATACTTTTTTTTTTGGGGGGGGGGTTATCTTGAAATAGGAAAAGGAAGGAACAAATTGTAGAACCATGTACAAAGGACCCAGTGAAATGGGTCACACATTTATTCGCTTACCATATCGGTCCGTAGAACACTTGGCTGTATCTCATAAGCATAAACTTGTATGTTTATTCGCAGAGTCATTTAGATCGTATGCCATTTTTCATAATGGATTCAGCAGCCATAAAGAATGGTGACTAGACTCCTTTTTCTTGCGTTCATATTGTTAACAGTGTAAAAAACCGTGTCTTTCCCTTTACGATTTTTTTTAGCCGTTCTAGGCTGCTGTGATGACGTGTTGTTTTCCATTCTCATCAGGTTATCACAAGACTTTTCTTTAACTTATGAAGGATCTCAGGCAGTGATGGAGTTAATTAAGGCAACATATAATACCTACAGTTCGAAAAGTCTGCGCTAACCTGAAGAAAATCATCTGTTAGTGATAATAAAGTAACCAGGACGTCATCGTCTTGTGGAAAGTTGAGAATGCAAATGTTCGTTTGCCTCAGTTCGCTATTCTATCACAGCATTCTAATTACTGAATTTCTTGTCAGGGTTTCGAAAAATTTTTGATTGCCCTCCTGTTTTTGTACAACAGTTACTTTTTCTGTTTCTGGATCCTTCCTCTCCATGACCCGTATCCAGTTTCTGAGGAAGTTACATTGCATATTAGCAACACCTTGCTATATATTCTGCTATTTAAGCCATACTGATACTGACATAGTTTGCATAAACATCATATTATCAGCGTGCCATACGCAGAAGGAAATTGGTAAGGAATGAATACGAAAGAGCCTGTTCATAAAGAGCAAGGTTCCATAGCCAATTGATAATGATAAATATACTATCTCTGTCTTCTCTGTCTCAAAGTCTTTCCCATCTTAGTGGCAATTAGGGTTGGGGTGATGATGATAGTTCTCTTTCCTTTGTGTTTTGTGTTTGTTACTAAATATACCTTTCTTGAATGGAAATTATTGTTGGGGTGATGATAATTTTCCTACCTTTGTGTTTTCTGGTGTTGTTGAAGCAGCTGAATCCCATCTCACCATACCCTTTAAGTGGATATTAGATTGTTTTTGGATCCTGCTTCATTCCATCCTGAGATGGAAAAACCCATGATGCTGTTTCTAATTACGGTTTTCTTACAGCTCACTGGCAGGCTCTCACTTCCTACTGTGTACCATAGTGAACATCCATTCACTATTCAGTCACCAAGAAATTTGACTCTACCTCGGCTGGGTAACCGGCTGCACATTATTTTATGTGAATTCTTCTTCGCATTTCTTTTCAGAGCCAATCCGACGACTGTAAATTGGTGTGTAAACCTTGTCATGGTGCTCCTCCGTACATAATTCATCCAACTGCGTCTGTTCGTTAGTCTCACCATTTTTCAATGCTTCTCTTTATCATATCATTCCACCTTACCCTACCAGGCCTTCACTGCAATCCAGCTCTGCTCTGTCTGTTCATTTAGCCTTAGTATCTTCTGTACTCCACTCCCATACACAACGATTTACCCGATCATGCCATCTTGGCTTCCCGCGCCTCTACCCAGCCTTCAGACTCACTGGTATACTCACGCCACCACTGTCAACATGCATTCTCTCTATACGGCCATACCATCGAAATTCTCTTCAGCCCTGTCAGCAGGTTTTCTTACTTCACATCTTTCACAAAACGCATTTTTTATTTCCTATTGACTCCTCCAGCAGACCTCCTTATCCCACATCGTTAACGAGTTATATTAGTTTTTATCCTGTCCTCTTTCCAGGCCGGCGTCACTGAGTGGGAAGGAATCAGGTCAGGATGGAGCAGTTTATCATCGCCACAACACTGCTTCAGAGTGTGAGCTTCGCCGTCCCGCCAGGCAACACATTCAACTTCACTCCATAAGTCAGAGACCCCTCCTGTACACACACAAGTTTTGAAGATCTATCAGCTTACCTTTCAAGATTTCCCGCCTAAGGATTGAGTGAAAAAGGATCCAGAAACCCGGAGGAGAAGGTAACAACATAGTAATGTGGGGTAAGACTCATTCCCACATCAATCAGGTCCCCGGAATCCTCTATCTCACAAGCATGAGCGCTTGCACGCACGCACACACACACACACACACACACACACACACACACACACACACACGTGGACTTCACATGCACCAGCCATGAGATCGATCGGTCGACTATCACGTAAAACTAAATAATAAAAAAAGTAAATCCATGTGATACCGTAGCTACACAGTATCAGGCAGTAACATAAAACCAGAACACAGTATTTGTACAGTATCATAGAACCCTGATAACTCGAGTAGCCACAATGTCTGTTTTGGAATTGGTGTACTATATTATTTGTCATGTTAAAAATCGAGTTATAGTGGCGTTCGCCTTTATATCTGGTACCCTGAGTCTGCGTTTGAAAAATGTAACTGTTTCATTCTGATGACGTATTTGTTACTACCAGAAAATATTGTTCAGCTTTGGAAGTATTTCAAGCTGGAGGAGGTACATACAACTTTCATTATCCCTTTCACGATTAGATGTATGCCCCAAGTTTAAAAAAATCGTTTGTCGGTAGCTAGAATAACACCTCATTTGACTGAAGCTATTAACCCACAAGACAGGCATGAAGAACGCTAACAGCAAAACGACGGGGGAGACAGAGAAATGCAGTACTCGTTCACTTTAACCCTCTCAGGTGCAGGTGGTTTGAGTCATTAGATTGTTTAACAACCCATTAAGCACACCATGACACGAATCGGGTAAAAAAACATACCATAATATGACACACATCAGCGGGAAACTTGTGTCCTCCTTTGTTTGACATGATGTGCATCATGGTGCATTGTACAGGATGGTATTTAATGACTCGATTGGAGTCCGTGCATGAAACGGGTAAATGCCATCTTTAACAGGTTTAATTTCAATCCAGGGACTGATTTTCTCCCCAGTATATTCCTGCCACCTACAGACAACTTGTGTTAACTTTGAGGATGGTTTGTTGTGACGGGGTTAGCAGCAGTCCCTAAGGTGAATAAAATAGTCTGCTGACAGAAAGATTAAATTACCTCATCGGCTTGAAAGGGGTATACTTCTAACACTTGCACAGAGAGAATCAAAGCCAAAAGGAAGAATAACTGAAAAAGTAAAACGCAATACCATTTATCGGACACCAGTTTTGTATAAAAACAATTACACATTTAATTACTGCATAACAAATTCCAGGACCAAGAAACAGTCCACTTTTTGTACTTATTAATTTTTTAACCATTTCAGTTGTGCTATTTCTGACTTTAATATCTGTATCCAGGGTTGGCATTGATTAAATAAAGCTGACTTAATCATGTAATTAAATAATTGAATATTGTGCTAAAAAATCATGATTAATTTATTTATTTTTTTATCTAGAAGGTAACAAAAATAAAGTCTGAAGGTTTATAAAAGTTGTGTATAACTTTGTATTGATAATCATTTATTCAGATACTTAAGCATTCAGTTTGCTTGGTAGAAATTGCTACATTGTATGACAGAAAAAATATTTTTACATTGTGTAACTAAGTATGGAAATTATTTGTACATGTGAAATAATGATCCATAAATCAAAGATCAAAACCATAAGACTAGGTAGGCTATGCTTGGTCACTTAAGGCCATGTCATAATAATATCAGTTTAAGATTTTTCTGTGTGGTAATATAATCAGCTTTGGAATATACTGTCTTGATGACCACTGGCAACTCAGCCTTAACCAGCAGTGTACAGACAGGACTTGAACTGGTATGTATGTGGATTCTGGGCAGTGGCTTTCAGCCTGAACCATCAGTGGTTAGACAGGACATTAAGTTAACAGTATTCAGTATACTGCGTTTGAAATATGAACTATATAATAAACATATAAATCAGACTGACCGAAAAAAATCAAATAAATCGAATAAATAAATAATAATTGATTTTTTTATTATTTTTTTTTTTATCACCAACCTTGCATATCCACCAATCCCGTCATCTGTTCTCGTAATTTCTTCCCGAGCGTTCATACAATAAAATTCGAGATAATACTGAAAGATATTGCCATTGCCAATTGAAAGAGATCTCCATTGTTCGTATTCAGATTATAATACACAAAATAAGCGCTTAAAAAGTAATTTAGATTGAGTTTCTGTGCTTGTTTGTTTTTTGACGGGTCTGGTTGGTCGCACTTCAGATTCCAGCAGAAATCCACCAGCATGACTGGACTTCATTTCCCTTTGTATCTACTCTCCTTTTTTAATACAGTATATCGTGGTGGAGCTTCTCCGTGTTCATACCCCTCCCCCCCTCCGGCATTCTCTGGGAAAAGGACAGATGGGCATGTAGAAATGAAGCTTCAGTGACAATTTACACCCAAGATGTTGGTAGCAGTGATAAGTTCATCCATTAAAACATTATATGTTAGTCGTCTTTGTGCTGTCCCAGTAGTCCACTGCACACACCCTTGAATGCACGTCATGCTGCTGACTCATTTTCATCCCTCATTGTTCGAGATCCTTGTCAACCACGAGTTGACGAAATTGAGGGCCATCAAATATGCCTTCTTTGATGTCAGCATCACGTATTTCGGGAAATTTTTCCTTGAGGTACTGGAAACTTGCTTTATGATGCATTAGAGCTCTGGCAAACTGTTTCATTATGTGGAGTGGTGGCAAAATGATCTGTACTGGTGGGTCGTGAATAATTTTGTGGAATCTGGATGTCAGTGAATCCCGCTATGGTCATGGTGAACGTAAGTGATGTTCTGATCTTCCTTGTTTATCTCAATTACATAGAAAGCACATAAACTTGGTATAGTCAGTTTCCAACCCGTTAAGAATGGCAGCAACTTTCCACTGCGCAAACAAACTATTCATCGTACTGTATCGTTTATAAAGACTCCAACATGTTTGCATGCCTTGGCCTTGGTCACCTAATGGCGGCTGTCCACGCTGCTCGATCTCTGGCAGCCTCTCTATTCAATCCCTTATCCCTCTATGTCTATGACATCGTCCCACATCATTTTTTAATCCGCCTCTCGCAACCCAATCCCCGACGTTCACACTTCTCACTTTCCGCACCCAATTGTCATTCTCCATCCTCTCCACATGCCCAAACCATCACAGTCAACCGCTCCTCATCACAACACCAATACACTCCAGTCCCATCCTTCCTCTCAGCTCTATAATGCTATCTAGAATTTAAAAAAAAAAAAAATTTCATGTCTTAAAATGACTGATTGAGCAGTTGGAATTGAAGGCACGATGTTTCCAATATGTAGCAAAACATCACAAATGCTTCAGAGAGATTCATCAGTAACCAGCCTTCAGTGGCTTGGTTCATGGCTCTGTCCAAGAGCATCAAACAGTACCCTGATATTACAAAGACAAAGGTTGTTTTCCATTGAGCAGTATTGCTGCAAATCTGATGAGCGTTTCCTGAATGTTGTAATCCGTACATCTTTATCCAACAGATTCCATTCCTGCAGACGGGAGGCTTGCAGTTCGCTCTGTTGTTTAGTGAGGGTTAGATGATGAACCAAATCACTGAGTACAGGCTGGATTATGAGATGCGGTTTCTTGTCAGATTCAGGTTGTTGCTCATACGTCGGATCTTGTGATTCTGGTTCGTCAAAGCTGACCATGTCATCGCTTGGTATTTCGGATGAAGACTGAGGGCCTGGTATATCACTGGAATGGCCAACAGGGCGAAGAGCAGACTGGAGGTTTGGATGGACAATAACCATTTTACTCTTACTGTTGCGGTCTGTAGTTTGACAAGAAAAACATCGTACACATTAGATTTGCCTTATACAGTATACCGATATAATAATGCAGTATTTTTGCAGAAAATGAGACACCTTGTAGGGAACCTGTAATTGACAAAGAGCATAAAGAGAAGAAAACTTACCTGTGATACCTGTTAAGCAGAAGTAGCAGCTGAATGGTTCATCGGCTCCTCCATACCACTGGCACACCAAATGTGAGACCAGTACCGGTGCCCTTGACCCATACCGAGAATGAACATGTGCACCTGACACAGCATATATGAGGTGCCCATCTTTTGTCCTGATCACCCACTTGGCAGCCAAAGTACAATATTCATATAGTTTCTTCACATGTGGGGTCAGTCGTCTTTTATACTGCTTCAGTGTCAGCGATCCACATACATAACTAGAAAGCATTCAGAGAGCGCATACCTCCGCCAATGCTATTACAGGATCCGTATCTCCCCTCAAATTTAATCAATCCTTTCTTGGCCCGTGGCCCACTCTTCCATAACAAGCGGTCTGGAGAACTGTTGCACTGGGTGAGTGATCTTTATCGTTCTCCGGGTTTTATTATTTTCATTGCGTCTTCTTTTATTTTTAATTCGTTCATTCTTGTTCTTTCCTCTTAATTTTTTTTTCTGTATCCTGTAGTCTATCTGTTTAAATTTTTCATCATTTCTCCTTTCGCCGTTTTCCTCTCGTTGTTTCTGATTCCTTGTTCATTTTTTCCTCTTAATACATCATCACAAGCTACGATAAAGGGCGAACTTGCAATTATGCTGATTATCGTACATACACTTACCTGCTGTACATCAGCATAACCGTCACCACCATCATCATTATCACCTTTACTATCTTCATAATTTTTTTACCGCCTTCACCTGTATCCAGATAATTATCCATACCATAATAATGTTAACCTCCATCAGCATCATCAACACTACCGCCATCACCACCATTAGGTACATTAGATCAAAGCCACAAATACATTACATAGTCACAAGCTACAAGAGAGGCAGGAAGGTAGATGAAGTAAGGTGCAGCCACCGGGCACTCCACTACAGGTGTACACAGTTCACACCTTTACCAATCAGGTTTGGTTTGCCTTCCTTTCTGTCTTTCTCTCTCATTTCACGTTTTCTCTCATTCCCGCTCGCCTTGCGCTTTTGTTTAATTTTCAGTTTTCGACTTTCCCCGTGTTAATTTCATCTCTCTCTCTCTCTCTCTCTCTCTCTCTCTCTCTCTCTCTCTCTCTCTCTCTCTCTCTCTATTATTGTATCCGCGTTGTACTTCTTCTTTTCGCCTTTTGTCTTCTTTCTTTTCCTTGTAGTCCGTCTTTATTCACCACATTAAGGCCAAGAGAAGTAGGAGTCAGGATGAAGTAAGGTGCAGTTAATGAGCGTCTAACATTTGCGTCTCAAAGTCGACCCACCCAGGACTTTATTTTCATATTTATAATTTTCTTATTTTTTCCTCTTCAATTCTTTTTCCTTATATTACACTTTTGTTTTTGGTTCTTTCGCCTTTTCTTTTATGCTTTCCTTCTTTTTCTGCTTTGGTTTATATTTTTCATTCCTCTCTCATTTAATCTTTTTTGATCCCAGCTTTCTCTTATATACTTTTGGACAATTCTTTGACGCTTTATTTATTAGTTCATTATATTTCCTGTCTTTTCCTTATTCTCTGGTGATTCTTCCATCTTCCCTGTTCTTTCTCTTTCTTCTATTCTTTTTCCCTTTTACAATACCGTCACAGGCTACGAAAGAAGTCGGTGGCGAGGAGAAGCAAGGTTATCACCTTTAGCACTAACTTTCTGAGTATCACCATCGTCATCAATATTATTAGAATCACTTACACCACCACAACCATCATCATCCCCATTATCACCACCAAACCACCACCATCATCATAAACACCACCACCACAACGATCATCAATCCTCAGCACCACCACCACAACCATCATCATCATTATCATCACCATTATCAATATCACCATCAACACTACTCCCACCATCATCATTATCGTCATCATCTATTGCAATACTTATTCTTATAACAATTTACCCAAACCACAATCCCCACCACCGTCATCATCATAACTGCCTGCACTACCGTCAGCTACATTGATCTACACCCTATATTACATTATCGTCAGCTACATTGATCTACACCCTATATTACATTATCGTCAGCTACATTGATCTACACCCTATATTACATTATCGTCAGCTACATTGATCTACACCCTATATTACATTATCGTCAGCCACATTGATCTACACCCTATATTACATTATCGTCAGCTACATTGATCTACACCCTATATTACATTATCGTCAGCTACATTGATCTACACCCTATATTACATTATCGTCAGCTACATTGATCTACACCCTACAGTATATTACATTATCGTCAGCTACATTGATCTACACCCTATATTACATTATCGTCAGCTACATTGATCTACACCCTATATTACATTATCGTCAGCTACATTGATCTACACCCTATATTACATTATCGTCAGCCACATTGATCTACACCCTATATTACATTATCGTCAGCTACATTGATCTACACCCTATATTACATTATCGTCAGCTACATTGATCTACACCCTATATTACATTATCGTCAGCTACATTGATCTACACCCTATATTACATTATCGTCAGCTACATTGATCTACACCCTATATTACATTATCGTCAGCTACATTGATCTACACCCTATATTACATTATCGTCAGCTACATTGATCTACACCCTATATTACATTATCGTCAGCTACATTGATCTACACCCTATATTACATTATCGTCAGCTACATTGATCTACACCCTATATTACATTATCGTCAGCTACATTGATCTACACCCTATATTACATTATCGTCAGCTACATTGATCTACACCCTATATTACATTATCGTCAGCTACATTGATCTACACCCTATATTACATTATCGTCAGCTACATTGATCTACACCCTATATTACATTATCGTCAGCTACATTGATCTACACCCTATATTACATTATCGTCAGCTACATTGATCTACACCCTATATTACATTATCGTCAGCTACATTGATCTACACCCTATATTACATTATCGTCAGCTACATTGATCTACACCCTATATTACATTATCGTCAGCTACATTGATCTACACCCTATATTACATTATCGTCAGCTACATTGATCTACACCCTATATTACATTATCGTCAGCTACATTGATCTACACCCTATATTACATTATCGTCAGCTACATTGATCTACACCCTATATTACATTATCGTCAGCTACATTGATCTACACCCTATATTACATTATCGTCAGCTACATTGATCTACACCCTATATTACATTATCGTCAGCTACATTGATCTACACCCTATATTACATTATCGTCAGCTACATTGATCTACACCCTATATTACATTATCGTCAGCTACATTGATCTACACCCTATATTACATTATCGTCAGCTACATTGATCTACACCCTATATTACATTATCGTCAGCTACATTGATCTACACCCTATATTACATTATCGTCAGCTACATTGATCTACACCCTATATTACATTATCGTCAGCTACATTGATCTACACCCTATATTACATTATCGTCAGCTACATTGATCTACACCCTATATTACATTATCGTCAGCTACAAGAGAGATATTGATCAAGATGAAGTAAGGCGTAGCGGCCAGGGACTCTACTACACCTTTACCAAGTTCAAAAGTGGCTGGGTTGGGCCTCCTTTTCTGTCTTTCTTTTTCTTCCTATTTTGTCACTGTCTCTTTACGTTTCTCATTTTCTTTCCACTCTATCTTGCTCATTTTCTTTGTTCACTATATTACAGCAACAAAAGCTGCACTAGAGGTATGAGGGGAGATGAGGTAAGGTGGAGCGGCCTGACACTGTACTACAGGTGTACTGAGTTAACTCCTGTACTGTTTGTACCAGATTTTACTTCTTAGCAACTCTCGTTTTTTTTTCTCTCTCTCTCTTATTTACAATTTTCTTTACCTTTATTTCCCTGTTTTCTTCATCCATTGATCTTTTTTATTTTTCATCTGCATTGTCTTTCTCAATTTCATTCCCTTTTTCTTTTTTTATTTTCCTCTTCTTTCTTTGCTTTCCCATTGAGTCTCCTTTTTTCGTCACTATATTACAGCAATAAAACAACATGAGAAGCAGGAGCCAAGGTGAAGTAAGGTGGAGCGGCCCGGGATTCTAACAAAGGTGTCTCCAGTTCAACCGAACCCAGAAGAATGGATCCTTTTTACGTTCTTTTCTCATTTGCTTATTTACATGAATTTATTTCCGCTTTCTCTCATAATTTTCGATGCGTTCGTTCTCTTTTTTCACATCTTTTTCTGCTAAATTTTATTGTTTCCGTCTTTCTCCTTTATATCCGTTTTTGTCTTTTTTTTTTTTTTGCTTTCATGTATTTTTTTTTTTTTAGATTTTTTCTCTTTTAGTGCTTTCGTTTTTTTCGTTTGCATTACATTCCAGTTATTTGCTTCTTTCCTCTTCTGTTTTCGTCCCCCTTTTCTTCCTCCTCTTCTGTTACATAATATCAAGCTACAAGAGACAGGAAGCGAGATGAAAGAAGCTTATCATCTTCAGTATAACCTACATCATCATTACCAACACCACCGCCATACTTATCATTAAGGTCATGATCAACATTATTTTACGAGTATATGCAATCTTCATTTTATGATCAAAGCTAGATAGCATTACGATCATCATCATCAACACCACCGCCATCATCAGCAGCAGCACCACCTTCATCTTCCTCACCATCATCTCCATCAACATCACCACTACTGTCATCATCATCATCATCATACTGTAACTGCCAGCATCATCAGCGACTGCATAGATGTAAGCACCATAATACAGCATCACAAGCTGCAAGGGAGGCAGGAGGCGAGATGCAATAAGGTGCAGCGGCCTCGGACACTACTACACCTGTACCCAATGACAACATTTACCAGTTATCCTTCATTGGCTTGATTTATACCGTTATTGACTCATTATTTCATGTTTCACATCTCGTTCTCTTCTTCATCTTCTCTCTGTCTTACGTCCTTCGTCTTTTTGACTATCTTGTATGTCCTGTGTGTGTGTGTGTGTGTGTGTGTGTGTGTGTGTGTGTGTGTGTGTGTGTGTGTGTGTGTGTGTTTCCATCCTTTCTTTCTTCATACTTTCACTTTTCCTCCTCTGTTCTTTGTGCTTTATTTCCTCATTTCTCTGTTTCCCCTTTCCGTTCCTTTTACAGTGTTTTTTGGTTTCCGTTATACATTGCCTTTTATTTCCCATATGTTTTTCTTTGGTCTTTCTTTGTCTTTGTCTTTCTCTTCCCTTTCCTCCAGCCTTCTT
>NC_137061.1:15948662-16118662 GCF_032717465.1 Coenobita brevimanus | reverse complement strand
ATATCTGACTGTTGCAGAATGTTTTTAGGCTGTAACTCGCCTACTGTACCCTGAATACTGCCCTAGATATAAAAGGCCACATCCTAGTTTGATGCGAAGAGTTCTGGTTGGTAACACGCTCGTGCACGCATGTTTATTTTTAACATGTGTTTAATGACGAAAGAAAGAAGGAAAAAATAATTTTGCGACCCGATTTGACGACTCCTACGAATCTTAGTTGGGCTTTGCGAGTAGTCTGCACTTACTGAAGATCTTTTAGTTCGTATGCTTAAAACTGGGCTATGGTACGGAGTGAGTCCAGTCTGAACATATTCTCTTGCCAGTAATGCGTACACGAGAGGAAAAGAATCTTATATTTAGCTTACATGGAGATGTAATGCCAGAGGCAGACTTTGGGAAACGTCTTGCATCTGTTCCCAAATATTGTATTGCTAGTTATCATGTAAATGTTTTTATTTGTTTATTTATTTATTTATCTATATTTTGTGGGGGAAGAGGGGGGAATCTCCTTGCTCCCATTTCAGCCTGCGTCTCAAGCTGCAGGGCTAAGAAGGGCAATGCATGCTTCTCACGTACTTGTTAACTAATAATTTGGAAAAAAAAACCTTTTCTTAGTTCAAACAATTAATCCTACAGCACCAATTTTCACAGATTATATGCCCAGTGCTCTTCCCAATCCCCAGCAACAATTTCAATCCATTCCAACCACTTTTCTCTCCCCATGCCCATACATTTATCCCTGACATTTTCTTTGGGAGAAAAAAGTTAATGATGCTGGACAAAATCCCAAATAATAAAGAATGCAGCCACGAAATTGATTCAGCTTGCTTTAACCTTAGTGTAGAAATCCTATATCCCAAGTTCCTTTCACTTTGTCTTATTTCAATTTGTTTTCGGTTCTGTCGAGATTTTACAGTCATTCCTTGAACTCCCTAAGCCTTGCCACCCTCCTTACTAGCTTTTTGCCTTGCCTCTTGTACTTGCCTGCCTACTTGCCTGTCTTCACTGTCTTTCACCTTACGTTTTTGCCTACTTTGCTCAACCTGCCTGCGGGTTTGGGATACTCATACCAAAACTAACCTGCCTTCCCACCTGCTTTGCTGTCTGTCTGCTTTGACTGTCTACCTCGCCTGTATTTCTGACTATCCGCCTTTACTCCAGCCCGCCTGCCTGTCTTCCAACCTGCCTATCTTGGTTACCTTGATATTCACTCAGCTTTAGGAGTGAGAGTAAACGGAATAAAACCCAGTGCAAAGAAGGGACTCACTTTACTCAACGTCTCGCCAAGCAGACTTTTACAGGAATGAAGTCGCTTAGCAAAACTTACTTGTTGAAACGTTGAATAAAACGAGTCCCTTCGCAGCACTTGGTGTTTTTCTTGGCTACCTTGCCTGCCTACCTGTCCTTACTTACTCATCAATTTGCCTGCCTGCTTGTGATCACCCTACCTACCTACCTACCTACCTGTCTCTGCTTGCCTTCCTATCTCCTACCTATGAGAGCTGAGTCTACATAATGCCTGTGATAGCCAGGCCTGCCTGCTGCCTGTGATAGCCAGGCCTGCCTGCTGCCTGTGATAGCCAGGCCTGCCTGCTGCCTGTGATAGCCGGGCCTCCCTGCTGCCTGTGATAGCCGGGCCTGCCTGCTGCCTGTGATAGCCAGGCCTGCCTGCTGCCTGTGATAGCCGGGCCTGCCTGCTGCCTGTGATAGCTAGGCCTGCCTGCTGCCTGTGATAGCCAGGCCTGCCTGCTGCCTGTGATAGCCAGGCCTGCCTGCTGCCTGTGATAGCCAGGCCTGCCTGCTGCCTGTGATAGCCAGGCCTGCCTGCTGCCTGTGATAGCCAGGCCTGCCTGCTGCCTGTGATAGCCAGGCCTGCCTGCTGCCTGTGATAGCCGGGCCTGCCTGCTGCCTGTGATAGCCGGGCCTGCCTGCTGCCTGTGATAGCCGGGCCTGCCTGCTGCCTGTGATAGCCAGGCCTGCCTGCTGCCTGTGATAGCCGGGCCTGCCTGCTGCCTGTGATAGCCAGGCCTGCCTGCTGCCTGTGATAGCCGGGCCTGCCTGCTGCCTGTGATAGCCAGGCCTGCCTGCTGCCTGTGATAGCCGGGCCTGCCTGCTGCCTGTGATAGCCGGGCCTGCCTGCTGCCTGTGATAGTCAGGCCTGCCTGCTGCCTGTGATAGCCGGGCCTGCCTGCTGCCTGTGATAGCCAGGCCTGCCTGCTGCCTGTGATAGCCGGGCCTGCCTGCTGCCTGTGATAGCCAGGCCTGCCTCAAGACGCGGGTGATTATCTCTTTTTTTTTTTTTTATCAGTCGTCCACGGATCCCCCTTCCTTAACTTCACCTCTCTTGTCCTTCATGTGCCTTCTCTTCTCTTCGTTCTTGCTCGCCATTCCCTCCTGTTTCCCTCACTCTACTCATTCTACCTCGCCTTTTCCTAATTCTCTCCTCCATAATAATTTTTGTTTCTTTCTCTCCTCCTTTCCTCACTCTTCTCTTTTTCTCTCCTGTTGTCCTCTCTCTTTTCCTATCTTTTATCCATCCACTCTTCTCCTATTACCTTTTTTCACACTCCCCACCCCTCTGTGCACAGTCCTTTCTTCAGTGTTATCCCTTATATATCACTTTATTTTCTACCTGACCGTCATTGTCCTTCTGTTATATCTCCCCCCCCTCTCTCTCTCTCTCTCTCCAATATATATATATATATCCCCTCTTTCTCTCCCTTTCCTTTCTTCTCTCTCCTCTCTCTTTCTTTCCCTGTTCCCTCCATCGCTTTTCCCTCTGTCTCTTTTATCTCCTTCCTTGCTTCTTTTTACATTTCTCTCTACTTCCATTCTCTGTCCTGTTATCAATCCTCCCCCTCTATGTTCTTCCCTTCTTTCATTTCCATTCTCTCTTGTTTCCTTCTTTGTCTTTCTTGTGTACCGTATCACCTTGTCTCTCATTCCCTTCTCTTTCCTTCCTGCCTCTCTTTTCTTCGTCGTCTGTCTTTCTCGTTTCTTCCCTTCCCCGTTGTCTTTCATTACTCTGTTCTCTCCTTTGCCCCCCTTCCCTCCTCCTTTCTTCCCTTACAGTGAGTATAAAGAAAGCAAACAGCACCTGACATAGCTGAGTTTTTGAAACTGCTTGAAAAAGACTTCGAATTTTATGAGTTGACGATAAGGATAACAAAGCAAAAAGTCCCACTTTCCTTGCCCAACAAACTCTTTAGCCGAAGCCGAAGGAATAAAAGTGAGAAGGTCCACCATGCAGCATAGTAAAACTGCCAACAAAACTTCATAGGAAAGAAAAAAGCTACTGCAAGAGCCCCCACCACTGATCAAAATTTTATGCAACGTAGTTAATAGAAACTTTATCATCTCTGTGCGATGTTAATGTTCTTTTTCAATATGGTAAGAGAAAATTACGAACCCGACATCTTTAAAATGAGCACCAGACTACCTTGGCAAAAATGATGTTCCTGTGAAAGCCAAGACTTACCCTTTGACGATTAGCCATATTACTTACCTTGCCTTGCAGTCCCTTACCCACTTAAGTGTCCCTTCGCGCCACCCACTCCTAACCCTGCAATTCCTTCCTGGCTCCTAAAGTACCCACCCGCATTTTTCAGAATAAACATACATTAATACCTTGTCTCCTCTTTCGTTTCCTTCCTGAACACCCCTCTTCTTCGCCTTGATTTCCCCCATGCCTCCTCACCTTCTCTCTACTCTCCTGTTTCCTCCCCTCAGTTCCTCCCATCTTCTCTCATGTCTCCCTCTCTCTTTCCCCATCCTTTTACCTCCTGATCTACCTATTCTCCCGCTTCTATCCTCCCTTCCCTCCTCCTACATCCTCCTCCTCCCTGCCTTCCTTCCCCCCTTCCCCTTCCTAACCATCTGCCTCTCTTGTTTCCTCTGTTCCCTCACCGTCTCAGTTTCTCCCTTCCTCAGACTCCCTACCCTCCTCTGGTCCCTCTCTTACCCTCCCCTCTACCCCTGTCCTGCCTTTGCCTCCCTGCTTGTATGTGCTCCCTCTCCCTGCTCTCCCTCCCTCCACAGCCCCTGTCAACACTGCTCCCCACAAGACCCTTCACGTCACTGTTAACCCACTTCCCACAAGGTTCTTCACTAGTTTCTTCTCTATTTACGGTTCTTCTCTCTCTCTCTCTCTCTCTCTCTCTCTCTCTCTCTCTCTCTCTCTCTCTCTCTCTCTCTCTCTCTCTCTCTCTCTCTCTCTCTCTCTCTCTCTCTCTCTCTCTCAAACCTTTCCATACTGGTTTTTCCCTTGTTTATAATTATTTTCTATATTAATTCACACAAGATGGGACAGCTGCAGTGTTCTATTCCAGCAAAGGCCAAACGATTTATTCAGCTGAATGTGAGCAATTTGAGCCTAGCAGTGTTAATAAAATATTTGTGGCACTTAAGGAAACAACCAGCTAGTTTGACTATACCGAAGCATAAAAATGAAACCCTGCTAACTTTAGGAAACAAATTACTCCCATGTGTTATATATAACAAGTGAGTTTAATACGTAAGAAAAGTATTTATAAGAAATACAGAATACATGAAAAAACTATCAGTTAGCTGGATGAACAGTGAACACCGTATCATATGGAAAAGCTTTCGCTAAACTCCTAAAAAGAGAATGACCAAAACTCTGAAAGGAAGGTGAGACGACCGTCAGTAGAGTGTCTCTAGCGGAACCCATACTGACGATTCGAAAGAAAGTTACGATAGGAAAAGTGCTTTCAAGAACTTAAGAAATACAGGATGTTGAAGCAATTGGGCGATACTTAGAGGGCTGGGAAAGGTCACTCTTCTTTGGGACAGGCTGAATGAAAGCCCACTTCCCTCAAGAAATATAAGTAGACAGACAGATGCGAAAGTTTACGTAGGGAAGGTGTAAGTACAGAAGCACAGCTCTTGAGAACATCAGTAGGGACCCCATCCGGTCCATATGCCTTGTTAGTATTCAGGCAGTGATGGCAGACAGTACATCAGCTGAAGGTATTTTAAAGCGAGAGGGGTGAAGTGTTAGAGGAACAGCACCGGAATCATCTAAGATGGAACTGCAGGGGAAAGTCTGAGCAAATAGTTTTGTGCTATCAGTAGAAGAAACAGCTATTCAGTCAGCAGAGCGGAAGAGAGGACTGAGGGATGATGAAGTAAAGTTGTTAGAAAGGTTTTTGCCAAGGCGCCAGAAGGAATGGAATGAGTTCAGAGCATTTAGTACGAATGGAACTTATTTTTCGCAGAGCAAAGGGTAGACTTAACACGGTTCCGGGCAGAGACCTATGTAGATGAGATTCAGGGGTGGGTTGGTTAAAGTGTTCCAGTACCTTTTGGAGATCTTGTGAACAGTAGAACAAGCGTGACTTAACTTTTTTTTTTTTTGCATTAATCACAGGATAAGAGAAAGGCTTTCATGCCTGAGATAATAACCTCTAAAAATTGCGAGGCTCTCGGTAATGAAGGCAATGAATGTATAATCATTTAAGGGAAAGTCGATATTGTACTCCCTGAGGGCCTCCAAATCAGCAGCTCCAAAGTGCCACAGCCGCCTCTTCTTTGGAGGATAGGGCAGGTTAAGGTGATAGGATTGTGATCAGAGGAGCCCAATGGAGAGAACAGATTAACAGCAATAGCAGAAGGATTAGTTGTAAGGAAAAGGTCAAGTATGTTTGAATATACTCCAAGGTGGTCAGGAACACGAGTAGGGTGCTGTATAAGCTGCTCCAGGTCATTGAGGATAGAAAAGCAGTACCCTTGTTCACCAGGTGGATCAGTGAAAGGAGAGGAGAACCAAAGGTGGTGGTGAAATGAAATCATCTTAACTGGGGATTTCAGAGTAACGAGAAATTGAAAGGATGTGTTCCATCATAGAAGTAAGATATTAAAACTAAAATTCATTGTATTCCGTATTTATATGTATTTAGTCAGAGAATGACAAGAGAGCCGAAGCCAGAGAGTTGAGAATTCAGAAGATTCATGTTCAGGAACACGAGAGCAAGATATGTTGTTCTATCTATCTATCTATAGCCCGACGCCCTAATCCCGCAAAGGGTGGCCGCAGACAAAACGCCTCCAAGTCACTCTGTCGCCCACCATTTGACTCCCCTCCCCCCAACTCACCCCCCCCTCCCTCATATACCTCTCAACTCCATCCCTCACCTCATCCTCGGTCTACCTCTCCCTCTCCCTCCCTCCACCTCACCTACATACACCCTCTTAGTCAGTCTTTCATTCTCCATCCTCTCCACATGTCCAAACCACCTCAGTGTATTTCTCCTAATCTTTTCCACCACATCCACATCTACCCCACAACGTTCCTTCACTTCTTCATTCGTCAACCTGTCCCTCCACGTCACTCCACATGCTCCTCTCAAGTAACTCATTTCCACTGCTCTCACTCTTGACTTGTTCCCTTCTTGCAAGGTCCACGCCTCGCTTCCATACGTCAGGGTAGGGATCACAATACCATCATGCAGTGACTTCTTAACTTCCATACTCACCTCCCTATTTCTCATCACTGCTTTCAGCGTACCAACAACCTTCCTTCCCTGCTGTACCCTTTCATTTACTTCATCCCCCAAAGTTCCATCCTTACTCATCACACTACCCAAGTACTTGAATGCACTCACATTCTCCATATCCTCACCATACATACAATATACACAACAGCCACCTTTGGCTTTGAAGTGAGTGTATAGAAAGTAGGAGGATGCAAAGAAGGGTGTGCTATCAGTCGCTTCAGACAGCTGAATTTCTATAAGGAAGAGATGGTGATGTTTAGTGGAAGAGAATTGGTGTTCAACTGAGAGAAAATTAAAGGAAGGGCCACGAATGTTGTACAAACGAACAAAAAGTGAGTCAGACATCGGCTCCATGTATCTCTCTTGGCCATCACTAGTAAAGGGGCGAATGGCGGGGGCTTTTATGGTCCCCCCTCCTCCCCTGTGGACTCAGAGGCTGGGTGCTTGACGTTTGTATACCATTTTTGCTGATTTAGGAACAGCAACTATGATGTCTATTGTGCATATAGTTTGGTGTTAACAGTTAGAGGAAATTGTATAGGAGAGTATGCTGGCCTACCCTATGTGTTACTGAAACAATAAGCTCGGCGAAGAGGGATGGTTAGAAGCTAGTTCCGAGAGCTGATGAAACAGGAGTTCCAGCTCTCCCTGACATCAGCTTTCAATCCTCCCTGGGAGTACCGACTTGTTCGACTGGTGCTATAGTTTACTCCCTCCAAACTGGTTCCTTACGACTGCTATGCCGTCACGACCCAGGTACGCAGTTAAAGAACGAAACTGTTATATTTATGGGAAAGAGTTTTATGGTGCTGAGTTTATAAAAAGGTTCCCTTAATATGTTCAATAGATTCTCTGGCATTTTTTCTAGTTAGCTTTTACTGCCACCAAGCGAATTTTTTTAATAAGGAAAATTATTTTATTGTGAATGGGTCAATGAAATAATTTCTTAACCTTAGCAAAATCACCCAGGGAGGGAAAATACAAGAGAAAAAGGTGTGTCTTATTGTTCTTCAGGGTTAGGTTAACTCGGACGAGGTTATACAGCTCATTAATGACCCCTGATTCAAAGACTTAAAATTGGGGCTGTGTTTGCGGTTGCCAGTGAATTAATAATAAGAGACATTCCCACTGTGCTGGTGTTTGCATGTGAAGTCGATTTATCAGGAGTAACAATGTGTGCACACACCTGTCGATAGACAATACTATGTGTACAACCTACACTCAAACTTCTAACTTCATGCCACAATGTGTGTGTGTGTGTGTGTGTGTGTGTGTGTGTGTGTGTGTGTGTGTGTGTGTGTGTTTTCAGTAACGGGCAAAATTACGCCAATTACTTCATCTACTTAACACATTGGCAATGTCCATAACTTTCTTTCGTGACGTATTTTAATAAAGATAACCATTTACAGACAAGATACATACCAAACCACTCCTGGTAAGGAATATTAGTCACTTTAGGTTAGTGAGAAGCAGTTGAAGTGAAAAGTTTGGCGAAGTGTTGTCCTGGAATGTACAATACGTCCCAGCTCATGCACAATTCAGGCTATACACATAAAACACACAGCCATACCGACACATGCAGCTCGCGCAATGTAATCAATATGACTGGTACTTGCCACACGTCAGCGTGATTCACTGTTTGATCATAAGGCCTTATACATTACTTACACACAAGCACTCTGGCAGTGTGTGATTCTGTCAACGTTCCAGTAAGTTCTTTATTTTACTGCCCATTATTTCCAGTCTGCGCATGCATGAAGCGTATTGATTACGGTATTTGGGACAGTAAAGTCGCTGATTCTCTGTGGTGTGGCAGTACAGTGGGGTGGTAACCTAAAGTTATTATCGCCCACCTTTAGGCTGAACAATAATGTTTTTGTCCGCGTCTGTGTGTGTGTGTGTGTGTGTGTGTGTGTGTGTGTGTGTGTGTGTGTGTGTGTGTGTGTCTGTGTGTGTGTGTGTGTGTGTGTGTGTGTGTTACGATTCTCTGTGTATCTGTTACCATTGTATATATCAAGAACGGCCAGAGCTATCAACATAAAACCTTCAGGGTATCAAGATATGGCCAAAATTTTGGACGAGTTCGAAAATGTGCAGTCGGGGTCAAGGTTAAGATCGCGAAAATGGCTACCAAATGTCAACTAGTTTTTATTGCCCGCCTTTAGCACCATTATATCTCACGAACGGCCTGAGCTATCAACATAAAACCTTCAGGGTATCAAGATATGGCCAAAATTTTGGACGAGTTCGGAAATGGGCACTCAGGGTCAAGGTCACCAAAATGGCTGCCAAAGGACAACTAATTTTCTTGATATCAATTGGCTTTTTGTGAAATGCGGTGACTGAGTGCCGTACAGATTCCGAATTTTCTTCACATTTGGTTTGTAAGTATTTTGTCATGGCCAACAGCATATTCTGGTGGGCGATTAGCATTTGGCTCCCGAATGCTTTTCTTTCATATTTTATGATACAGCACATTACGAACCACGAATATCAAGCAATGTGTCTCTGGAAGCTGCTGGATCCAGCCTCACTGGCACCTGCTACGACTCCACAGTTACGAATCAGTTCCAGAAGTCGAGGACCTTTGCACGCAGGAACCTGGATGACAGTCTTTCGTCTCCCTGTTTGTTCGGTTGATTTCTAGTGACGGCTTGTATGAGCTGATCTGACGACTGAATTTAAAGACTGAGGTGTCAAATGAAGCCTCTTCTACTGATGTTGTTCCCTCGATGAAGAAATCAAAACGCTCAGAACAGTCGTGAGATCATAATGACCAAAAATATTTATTTTTTTTTTTTTATTGTTTTACAAATGTAAGACATTACCACGGTGCCGCTGGAAACGGGGTTCAAAATTCAGTAATTTCTGCTCTCTTCGCAGTACTGATGAAATCAACTTGAAACCGGGAAACATAAAAATGAAACTGCCATTGGCAAAGCGCTCTCTGGATGGATCAGATAGTGTCTGCTTAGTTTTTACCGGCGCGTGGGCAGTTATTTGGCGAAAAATTTCGCGCTTCATTGCGAAACAGAGGATGGGTTTAGGGAGGGTGTATAACTGATTCTGCTGAAAAACAATAGGCTTCCAGGGTTTATTGATACCTACTTTATTATTATTTTTTTTTTTTTCAGAACGATTGGCGTCAAATTGTGACCTGCAGACAGACAGACAGACAGACAAACATACGGAACTGACCAACAGGCTTGCCAAATCTTTCGATCTCGGCAAGCAATAAATAAATAAGCGCCTGTGTCCACCTCAATGCCTGCCTCCACCAGGTGGTGGAGGCAGGCAGAGGTGGACAGGTAGACAGACAGGGAATAGGGTAGGGAGATGGGTACTCAGTTAGGCAGACATGTAGGAGGGAAGGTAGGCAGGGGAGTTGGCAGGGAGGTCTCCTGCTGCCTATCCTCTCTCTCATCCCCACGAATGTCCCACACCCACTGACAGCCTCAAATGCTCCTCCAGTACCAGAACATTTGTGATAAGTGGACAACACGACTTGCAGACCATCCTCATGAATCACATAATCTATACTGTTTGGCCACCCTTTTAAAAATCAACATAAATAAAAAATAAAAAAAACTGAATAGGGCCAAATGGAGGACATGTTTCAAGCAATTAACTCTGAACCATCATCGGACCCTGGGTCGTTCATGGTCGTCTGGGTCGAAATTTTAAAAAGTATAGCACTAGGTTTCTGAGCTGACTATAGGCAACTCAGTGATGCTGTGTTCAAGAATCTACAGCCACTGCCACATATCAGCAACTACCTGGAGGCTCTGTCAAACTCAGAAATCTCCACAACTCTCGATCTGTAAGAAGATAATTGGTAGGTCCTCCTAATAACAGAGGACCCAAAGAAAACTGTATTTGCTGCTAAAAGCGGTTTAGAGTATTAATTTGCAGCTCTCCACTTCAGTCTTTTGCAATGGACCAGTCACGTTCTGTTACGTGATGGACGCCAAGCTCTGTGGCCTTACCTGGGAATTTTGTCTGGCATAGTTCAACATCACTGTCATCGCTCATCAAATTGCCTGCAACAGATCTTCCTGTGCTGATGCCAAGGACACAGTAGCTGGAGCTTCTATTCCAAGCCAAGGCCATGTCATTTCGGCACATAACATCAAGCCTTAGTCAGTTCTTTCCTCGGCCTGGACAAAGTACTTTAGCCACACTTGTTCATTACTTTGCAGTTGTTCCATGCGACTGATTCAGCAACTGCCAGAAAGCTCTCAAAACCCTTAAATAACACTGTCCTCTAAAAAACAGCAGCAAACCATAATAACTATGATACAGCCTTGCCCCTGTACACTGATGCATACTTAGATAACCGTTCACCGCTATATCACTGTACTCTCCCACACCTCACACGCATCACCATACTCGTATTCTCCAACACACCATTCACAGCATCATATTCTCCCACACCTCACTCACATCACCATATTCTCCCACACCCCACTCATATCACATCACCATATTCTCCCACACCCCATTCACGTCACCATGGTCTCCCACACCCCACTCACATCATCAAATTCTCCCACACCCCATTTACATCGCCATATCTCCTTACACCCCACTCACATCACCGTATTTCCTCACACCCCACTCACATCACCGTATCTCCTCACACCCCACTCACATCACCGTATCTCTTCACACCCCTCTCACATCACAATATTCCTCTGTCGCATGTCTGTCTATTTATCAGTCTCTTGTCTGACGCCGCATCCAAATAAATGTGATCAGGTCAAATGGCCTTCCGATGTCTCTATCGTACTCAGTACGCATCTTTTTTCTTACCATGCCCTTGCCTTCCTTACTTATTCTCTCACCTTATGTTCCCGCCACATTCTCAGTCTTCCTCTCCTTCTTATAACCACTTCTCTCATCCACTCGGAGGGGACTTTGATGAATGGTTGCGGAGAGAACGGACGTGTGCTGAACTCTCCTCCAGATTCTAGGGCTGCCCCACCGGCAATAGTTTTGCACTTTCCCTGATCAAAGTTAGGTTAGCTAGCGTTCACATTCCTCCCTACCCTTATTAGAGATATAGTAGGTGTCTGTATCTGTTTACTGAGATTGCCTTTGCTTACTCACCTCTGGAGTGTACCCCCCACTGATCGCTCTGGGGTGTGAGTTATACACGGGCACGTCCTCCCGAGAGTGGTTTGAGAGGGTAATCTCAGACTAGGTGTGTCTTTCCCAGGTACCTTGTCCCTTGCTTGTTTTTCTTCTTCTTCCCACTTCCCCCGTGAGGGGGAAGTGGTTGCTATGACGGACGCCCCTACTGCCTCCCCCCCCTTCAGGGGGGGAGGTAGTCCTGACGAAAGTAGGAACGACCGGACTGACCACCCCCAGACTGACGGACGCCAGACTCGAGCCCCACTTGATATCCCAGTAGCTAATGCGACCTACGTCACCATACATGCGCTCGGTTCCACTCCCCTGTCCAGTCTCAATCCCTTCCTTATCAAGAAGGTGATTGACCACTGTGCGGGAGAAGTCGAACAAGTTAAAAAACTTGCTAATGGAGATCTCCTGGTCAAAACTGTAAACTCGGCACAAGTAAAGGGTTTGTTGAAACTGCGCAAATTCCATTGTTACGATGTCGAAGCCAAAATCCCAGTCTCCATGAATTCTTGCAAGGGTGTTGTCACTTGCAGGGATCTCATGGTGATGAGCGAGGACGAGATCGTAAGTGAATTGGCGCAGCAAGATGTCATAGAGGCTAAATTCATAACTCGCTACTCGGAAGGCATAAGGACGAAGACAGCAACTATCATCTTGACGTTTGCCAAATCTTCTCTTCCTAATGAAATAAAAGTTGGTTACGAAATTATTCACGTTCGGCCGTACATCCCTAACCCTTTGCGTTGCCTGAAATGCCAGCTGTATGGGCATGGTACAAAGACTTGTCGGGCTTCCCAGCCAGTGTGTGGCAAGTGTGCAAGCCAGGGTCATGATGCGGAAAGTTGCACATCAGAGACAGTACGTTGCTTTCACTGCAAGGGTACTCACTCCACTTCCTCTAGGGATTGTCCCAAGTGGAAGGAGGAGAAGGAAGTCTGCACAGTGAAGGCAACTGAGGGTATTTCCTACTACGAAGCTAGGAAAAAGGTGAAGGAGTTGCATGCAACTCCCACGCCGAATAGGTCCTATGCTTCGGCGGTAATATCCAGTCCTGTGATGTGCTCTGTCGAGACGCAGACTGACCCTGTCTTCCTCCCTCCTGCCGCTCACATTACATCTCCATCTCGACCTCCTGTCCGTTCCAACTCTCTCACTGACATCCCTAAAGCTTCAACTTACTCTCAGGCTGCTGCTGCCTCTCCATCAGTACGGCCTAAAACGAAGCCTGACAAGCCTACTAAGAATAACATGACCACCCTCACGAAACAGTCACGTCCTCATGTCCTTCCGGTTCCTACTCCAGCGAGGGAGAGAAAGGTTAGCTCTTCCTCAGGGGAGGCTGGGAACCTAGTTATTGATGATAATATGGAGGTTTCCATTAACAAGCACCGGGATAGGTCCCCCGGTAGTCGCTCGCCTGCCGGCGGGCGACAAAAAAAGACAAAGCACACTGGCCCCCAACGAAAATCTTAAACCGTCACTTTCACTGTATTACAGTGGAATTGTAGAAGTATTGGGAATAAGTTACAAAATATAGCAATCTTGCTTTCTATACACAGGCCAGACGTTGTTTGTTTACAGGAGACACGCCTGGAGGATCGTCCTGATCCTCCACAGTTCAAACACTACCACTCGTATAGAAGATATGAAGGTCACGGAGTTGCCATATACACACATAAATCACACCCACAAACGGAAGTGATTCTAAATTCTACTCTGGAAGCTGTCGCGTGCAGAGTAAAATTTAATAACACGTATCTGTCTATTTGCTCTCTGTACTGTCCTCCACATGGCCCCATTGATAGTGATGCTTTAAATTCACTAGTGGAACATCTGCCTGGAAATAAGTTAGTGTTGGGCGATTTTAACGCCCATCACTATCAATGGGGTAGCTTGAGGATTGATGGTCATGGGGAGCAAGTAGCCGACCTAATACTACAGTCCAACCTCTGTCTTCTGAACGATGGTAGAGCGACTCGTGTAGATGATCGTACTGGTAACTTTTCGGCCATTGACTTATCTTTGGCCTCCCCTGGTATACATCAAGATCTCTCATGGGACCCTTACGACGACTCCTTGGGAAGTGATCATTTACCCATCTGTCTTTCTTATACACGCGACATCATTTCGGACCCTCCACCTCCAAAATTTAACTATAAGAAAGCAGATTGGGGATCCTTCTCAAGGATCGCCAATTTAGATATATCTGGGGAGACCATAGATGTTAAGGTCGAAAATATAACCCAATCCATATTACACGCAGCTGAGGCTGCTATTCCCAAGACTTCCACAGTTCATGCGAAGCATAGAGCACATTGGTGGACGCCGGATTGCCGACAAGCATTAAGAAAACGCAATAGGAGATACAGGATTTTTGATAGTCAGCCCACTGAGAAAAATTTTATTGCATACAAACAGGCACGGGCTGAGGCAAGGAGAATAATAAGAAGGGCCAAACGTGACTCCTGGCGGGCCTTTGTGTCCACGGTGACTCGCACAACACCACTACGTAAAGTCTGGTCCACCATAAGAATATTAAATAATAAATAATAAATAATAAAGGCCCATGTGGAGGGCCCACCTTGCAAGTAAATAATAACATCTATGACGAGCCCGTGGACGTTGCTAACATCCTCGCCAGGAGTTTTTCTCATGTAAGTAGCTCAGCCAATTATGACCCGCGTTTCCAACATCATAAACGCACGGCTGAGCTACAGATATTAGACTTTGCCACAGAAGACGTAAACTCCCCGTACAACCAAGAGTTTACGCTAGATGAACTGCTCCTTGCCCTTAAATCCTGTAAAGACACCAGCCCTGGACCAGACACCATCACGTACGGTATGATCCAGCATCTTAATCAGGACAACCTGATTAAGATGTTAGCATTGTACAATGAGATTTGGGCGTCTCGAACGTTCCCAAACTCATGGCACTTTGCGCACGTCATACCGATACCCAAAGAGGCTGGTCGTCTTATGAATCCCACTTCATTTCGTCCTATTGTGTTGACTTCTTGTCTATGTAAGGTCATGGAACGAATGGTTAACAATAGGCTTCTTTTTGTTTTAGAGTCGAAGAATTTGTTAAATGATCAACAATGTGGCTTCCGTAAATACAGAAGTTCACTAGATCATTTAATGAATTTGGAGCATTGTATTGCAGAGGCATTTGCCAATAAAGAATTCATGATAGGGGTGTTCCTGGACATCCATAAAGCCTATGACATGACCTGGCGACACGGTATACTAATGAAGCTCTATGCTTATGGTTTAAGAGGAAATTTGCCTGTTTTTATTTCAAATTTCTTAAGGGACAGAACTTTCTCTGTCAAATTGCCCCGTAACGTAACATCGGATATATTTATCCAGGAAAACGGGGTGCCACAGGGAAGTGTGCTTAGTCCTACTTTATTTAGTATTATGATCAATGATATTCTGTCATCAGCTCCCATCCCGAGGAATCTTAAATACTCACTCTACGCTGACGATTGTGCAATATGGCACTCTTCCCGTAATGCACAATTTTCGGCTGGGCGGATTCAAGCAGCCCTTGACTCCGTCCACCAATGGGCCTTGCAGTGGGGATTTAAGTTTTCCGTACGTAAGTGTGCCGCTATAGTTTTCACTAATCGTAACGTACCTAATTTGTGCTTAACTTTGGATAATCAGGCGGTACCTTTTCAAAATTCTGTAAAATTTTTAGGAATACATTTTGATCGTAGAATGAATTTTAAACTTCACGTTAATACTTTGCTTGCTCGTTGTGATAAACCGTTAAATGTCCTCAAGTACCTAGCGGGTACTACCTGGGGTGCCGACAGAAAATCTTTATTAATGGTGTATAAGTCCCTTATTCGATCGAAGCTAGACTATGGCGCACAGGTGTATGGCTCGGCATCCGATGCCACTCTGAAAGGATTGGATGTGTTACAGAATAAATGTTTGCGAATGTGTCTTGGAGCTGTCCGGTGTACCCGTGTAGCTCGTATGGAAGTGGAGGCGAATGTGCCTCCCCTCCGTATTCGCCGTGACCACCTGGCGTTGTCCTACGGCATAAGGACATGAAGAAAAAGTAATATTGGCAATGTGGCCTGTACCCCCCTGCGTCAATACCACCACCTTCTGCGGGGGGTGCGTCGGCCACTTGCCACTCGCCTCCACTTACTGACTCAGGAGCTTGATGTGGACCCCAGTGACTGTGACAAGTTGGTGCTTAAAAATATAGCGCCTTGGGAGCCACCCGGCTTTAGTCGATGTTACATGGCTCCCAGCACCAAAGGCCAAGGCGCCGGAGGCGGAGGTCCACCACTTGTTTCGTAACATCATTGTTCGTCACTTGGGGTCCCATCAATTGTACACCGACGGCTCCAAGTCGAGTGAATGTGTGGGTGCAAGTGTGTGGTCGACTGAATGTGCCCTCAGGTATCGGTTGCCGACTCATACATCTGTGTTTACTTCAGAACTTCTTGCTATTGACAAAGCCATAGACTATGCTCTCAATTCTAGACACGACTCATTTGTCATATTTTCAGATTCAAAATCAGCCCTTCAGGCAATTGCATCTTGCACTACGGACTCTCACGAGATCCAGGGCCGCATCGTTAATAAGTTGCATTCATGCAACAAGTCATTCACGCTGATCTGGGTGCCTGGTCATTGTCGTATCTACGGCAATGAGCAGGCTGACTTACTTGCAAAGTCGGCTGTAGAGCTCGAGGAGACTTGGGCCGTTCCTCGTGATCTACGGTCGAGTCTATCTCTCGGAAAGAAATCAATAAATCTTCTGTGGCAAGGTCAGTGGACCAGACTAAATATTCCAACTTGCAAGCCGTACCTGGGCGACTGGGACACTGCCAACCTTCCCAGTCGCCTAGAAGAAAAAGTGTTGGCACGGCTACGGCTGAATGCCACCATTGTAACCCACATAAAACCATATATGGAAAGACGCTTCCCACCGCACTGTGACATCTGTAATGCGGTGTTATCTATCAGTCATATCATCCTGCGCTGTCGGCGATTTATTCGTGAACGTGCTTCACTTATAAATTACTGCGGCGCAGTAGACGTCCCCTTCACCCTTTCCACCATCCTGGGTGATGGGGACATTGTTATGACTGATAAATTGATGGCTTTCTTGAGAGAGACCGGACTGATCAGAGTGATGTGACTTTTTTACTGCGTGGTTATGGTTTTTATGAACAGTAAATATGTATATATTGTAATATTAATTAGGGTTGACAGTTGACATATTTTAAATAGTTCCTCCTCCCACCGATCTATTTCTAATATAGATGTCCCCTACATTAAGCCAAGTTCCTCGCCTGACAGTCACCAGCTGATGAGTGCAAGTGTGCAATATAGGAAGGTATTGGGCACTTGTAGTCGATGGTGGTCTGCTGGGCGAGGTTCTTCACTTTTTGTACAAATTATGTAAATACATTATATTATCTTGCTTAAGTTGTTCTAATTAGGGACGACAGCTGACGTATATGGAAATGTTCCTGACTCGTCTGGTTCCCTTTCATATATTGATGTCCCCTATATTAGGTTGTGCCTCGACTGACAGTCACCAGGTGATGAGTGCAGGTATGTAATGTAGAAAGGCATTACATATCTGCAGTCGATGGTGTTCTGTTAGTCGAGGTATTTTTACCATTAGTGTAGGTCTAGCTATTTGTCTCTGTAGGATTTAGTATAGATTAGCGATTTGTCTGTTAGGTGATTAGTTTTAGGGTCTTTAGATTAGTTTGTCTTTATATTATAAGGTATAAAACATATAAAACCAAGAAAAAATTAAAAAAATAAAAATACAAAAAAATAAATAAGTAAGATTAAAAATATTATATATATATGTACGTTTGCATGAAAATGTGTCTGTATGTATGCATGGAAGTGTGTGTGTGTGTGTGTGTGTGTGTGTGTGTGTGTGTGTGTGTGTGTGTGTATGTATATATATATGTTTGTATATATAAGTATATATATTTAAATGTATATACATATATATATATCCATGGCCTTAATAACCAGGGGCTTCGGCCCCGATGGTTGATAGGCCGGAAAAAAAAAAAAAAAAAAAAAAAAAATCATCCACTCGTACACCAAATTCGGTTCCCTCTTCACACTTCATTTCCTTCCCCTCGCCCACTCTCCTGTTAAACTGTTCATTATTACAAATTCCCACGGCCATTCCTTGCCTTCCCTCCTCGCTGCATGCGTTGTCAGGTGCACTTTTATCATTACAACGAATTATTCATTTCCTTTATTACACATTTTCGCTATTACTTCTCTTGATTGATCTGGGATATATACATTGCCTTATATCTTGTCTATTATGTAGTTTCTTTCTGTTTTCTTTTATCTTTTACTTTCCTTCTTTTACCTTGTACTTATGTTTTCGTCTTCCCACTGGCTTGTTCTTTTTTTCTTCACTCCTCATCTTCTCTCTCCCAACTCATCCTTACATTAATCACATGAATATGCTCCTCATCGTACGTCATATTCAGTATTCATTAATATCCATTCTCAAACTTATAACTAAGCTTCTATCTTTTCAGTGTCTATTTCTCTTCTTCCCTCAACAGTTTAAGGATCTGAATTTCATCATAGCAGACTTTGTTGATCTACCAGAAGATCCACCGATATGTGGTAAAAATATCCCCGTTACTACCAATACTCCAGTCCTCTAACTGAGAGCCCTAGCATGTAATGAATATGGACGGTGGGTGTTAGCGTCGAAGTGGTGACATGTGGAGGTGTATGGTATGTAAGAGGACTACTGGGAACGGGTTGTGAAGCCTATGCCCAAATTTGGACACATACAAAATAAACTCTTCTGTGTAAAAATCATACAACCACACACTGATTCCTACCTCGTAAGCCGAATGTCCTCTCGTAAAATTTCCTTTTTCTTCACAGCGAGAAATCCCTCCCCCCCCCCTCCTCTTAACCTGTAAGTGCAGCTGGAACTGTAGCAATTATGAGGTCAACTCCAGAACCGGTCCTTCTACACGGAGGGAAAATAGCAGTTAGATTTTGCGTTTATTTATCCAAGTAAAGTGCAAATATGCAACAGGAATTCTACAATGAGAGTGATTCATAAGAAAGTGGATATATTTACGTTTATTGTGTCGCTGTGCCAGAGTCTGCATACATTACGGGTATGAACCGAGAGGATACGAACATATGCAGTCATATAAAAGGATATAATACCAATACTCACTGGAAATTTACACGGCTTGGAGAGCAAGAGCTATTGAAAAAGAGGCACCCATTTTAGATATATATAAACTGCATTTCTAAATCTTTAGTAAGGACTT
The DNA here is from genome assembly GCF_032717465.1 of Coenobita brevimanus. Taxonomy (NCBI): domain Eukaryota; kingdom Metazoa; phylum Arthropoda; class Malacostraca; order Decapoda; family Coenobitidae; genus Coenobita; species Coenobita brevimanus. Next base: position 16,099,687 of record NC_137061.1, on the reverse strand, counting down.
GTCTCGTAGCCACTGATTAATTGTATCTTGAGGAAGCAGGAATAAAGTTTTCAAGGCGTCCTAGTACTAAAGGGATAATTCTTGTATCTACACATAACCTCACACCTTGTATTCCCCAGTTTCTCTCAGTTTCCTTTCTTCATCATTTTAGAAGATTTCAGCTATTGTCTTAGAATCCATTTCCCCTTCATTTAACGCTGTCTTCCCTTTACCATACCTCAGCCGATTCTCTAACCTCTTCTCCAGCACCATCCTACTTTCCAGATCCCTCACTCAAAGCACCAGCATATCTCTCCCCGATTTTTCTGCCCCATCCCACTATTCGGCAGATTTTAATCAAGACCTTCGTGCTTTCCACTTCATTTTTACCATTACTTCCAGTGGATTCCTACACTTGTCAGATATCACAAGAGCCTCTTAGCTTCCTCCTCCCACTTCAATTTTCAGTGTCGTCCTACCTTTAGCAGATCTCGACCACGCTTTCAGCTCTCTCTCTCTCTCTCTCTCTCTCTCTCTCTCTCTCTCTCTCTCTCTCTCTCTCTCTCTCTCTCTCTCTCTCTTTCCTATTGCCATCTTACAATACGATGGATACCCCAGCTTCTTCTGTCTCCTTTCCCCCCTTTTCAACCCCAATATCTTTTGTCCATCCTCTTGTCTGTTTCTATGCACCCTCAGTGATCTTTCCCGACTCACGTCATCTCTTCATTGTTATGTTGCCCTTACTTAAAAAATCGCTTCCTCAATCTCCTTACCCTTGCCCCCCACCCCCTCTCACCCTTGTACATATCCCTTATTGTTGTCCCCTGTATACACGATATCCTTTTCGCCTTTTCCTCCATACACACATATAGTTCTTCATCTTTATCCTTTTTCATACCATATTCTTCATTCACTTCGATATCCTGGAAGGTGGATGGGGTGGACTGAATAGAGCAGTAGAATTGGCTCAGTCAAGGAATTCGTGGAAAACGTTGGGGGAGGCCTTTGTTCAGCAGTTATGGCTGATGATGATGATGGTGATATATATATATAGATAGATAGATAGATAGATAGATAGATAGATAAATAGAGACATACATACATACATACATAGATTATATATATATATATATATATATATAGATAGATAGATAGATAGATAGATAAATAGATACATACATATATATATATATATATATATATATATATATATATATATATATATATATATATATATGGAGCCTCTGTGGTACAGTGGTAAAGTGTGTGTTTTCATACACTGAAGAACGAGGGTTCGCGCCCTTCTAGGAAAATAAACTTTGGGAGCGTTCATCATGCCACGTACTGCATTGGCGGACACAAGGGGTGCTGTGGTTGAACCAGTGTCGCATACTGTAAACTATGTTTGCAGTCAGCTTGCGCGGGCTGATTACACTTGGTTCACAGACTACACACACATACAAAACCACTCCAACACAACAGTTACACTTACAAGCACTCCTCACCCTACATACAATCTCTACCAGACAGCATAAGCCACTTGATAGAGATACATTGGCTGTATCGTCCCGACTTCGGTCGGGATAGGCCGGTCCTGCAGTGGACACTCAAAACGGCTGATTAGATGATATAAATATATCTAGATAAATGTGGATGTGTGCATGGAAAAGTTTGAAAGGAATGAGAGAGTGTTTTTGATTGGTTATATGAATGGTAAAGTAGGGAATGTGAGGGTGGATGGAGTAGTTGGTGAGTGGGGTGTGCCTACTGATATAGATAAAACTGGCAGTGCTTTAGTGGACATTTGTCCGGGAGGGGGTTGGCGATCCAGTACCCTCTTCAGGCACAAAATGATCCACAGGTATAGATTGCGAGTGATGAGAAGTGTGAATGATGAACTAAGTCAAAGGAAGGCAATGATTGTGATTATGTTTGTGTGTGGATGAAAGAATGCGAAGATGTGTAATGGATGCAAGAGCATACAGAGGTTGGGAGAGTGGACTTTCTGACCACCACTTGGTGGTAGTCAGAAACAAGGTCCAAGTATAATGGAAAATAGAAGAAGTGAAGGACGGGAGGAAAGAGTAGTTGCGAGGAGAGTGGAAAGGTTACAAGAGGATGAGAAAAAGGAAGAATGTAAGAGAGACGTGGAGGAACGATTGGGTAAATATGAATTCGAGCAGATGGGGAACGTGGAAGGTATATGCAAGATATTCACAGAGGAGATATTTGCAGCATGTGAGGTGGTGTGTGGGGTGAAGAGAAGACGAAAGGGGATGCAAGAAACAGCATGGTGGAATGAAGAGGTGAGACAGGCTGTGGCACAAAAGAAGAAAGCATATAATGAATGAATGAGAAATAAGGGCGTGGAAGAAGTTGAGAGACGGAAGAGAGAGTTATATGTAGAGAGGAGTAGAGCCGTTTGAGTGTCCACTGCAGGACCGGCCTATCCCTACCGAAGCGGGGACGATACAGCCAATGTATCTCTACCAAGTGGCTTAGGCTGTCTAGTAGAGATTGTATGTAGGATGAGAAATGCTTGTAGGTGTAATTGTTGTGTTGGAGTGGCTTTGGACGTGTGTGTAGTCTGTGAACCAAGTGTAATCGGCCCGCGGAAGCTGACTGGGTGCAAGCATACTTTATAGTATGTGACACTGGTTCAACCACAGCACCCCTGATGTCCGCCAAAGAAGTACGTGGCCAGAAGAATGCTCCCAAAGTTTATTACCCTGGCGGGGCGCGAACCCTCGTTCTTCAGTGTACGGAAACGCACACTTTACCACTGTACCACAGAGGCTCCATATATATATATATATATATATATATATATATATATATATCGAGAGAGAGAGAGAGAGAGAGAGAGAGAGATATTAAAATTGATTTGTAGGAAAGTCGACATTGTGTTTCTAATGAATGGGGGTAGGGTGTGAAACCTTGTACTGTTGTTTTCTCGCGAAACTACTTTTCATTGATGATGATGTGTGAGCTGAAAATTTTGGTGAACGAGACTGGGAGTGTATCTACAAAACGGAAACTAAAAGTGAATGTAGGTATGAGTAAAGTTACGATTTTTGAGAGAAATGATGTCACAGAATACACAAAAAGGCTGGATGGTGTGGATATGGAGAATGTGAGTGCATTTAAATATTTTACTTAGGTCGTGTGGCGATTATGGATGGAAGTTCACAAGCTGAAGTGCGTGAAAAGGGTACAAGAGGGTAGAGGGTTTGTTGGTTCACTGAAAACAATAACAGGAATAGGGAGGTGAGCGCGGAAGTAAAAGCTTTTGCCCTGAAATTGGCACAGTTTCCTAGTCCTGCAAGGTCGCCCCCACCCCGCGCCTCGTTCGCCGCCGAGAATGCTCAAAACATCCATATCAATCGTTCCACTGGCAAGTCAACCCTTCTGAATTATTTCGGTTTACATCTGACAAACTTTATTCAGTTGAAGGTGAGTCATAACAACCTGCGATTGTAAATACTGTCTCTATTACACTTTTCATGGTCGTGTCAGCCCTGACTGTATTGTTATGTCATCTCTAAAACACCGAAGTGAAACTTGAATCCTGTTGGAAGGACATAGTCATGAGTGGCAGCAGTGGAAATGAGTTACTTGGGTCGGGCATGTGTAGTTCCATGGAGAGAAAGACAGACAAATGAGGAAGTGAAGGAGCGTTGTGGTGGTATGGATGTGGCTGAAAATGTTAAGAGAAATCTTTTGAGATGGTTTGGCCATGTGGAGAAGATGGAAAATGAGAGACTGACTGGCAAAGTGCATGTGAACAAAGTGGAGGGGGAGGGAAAGAGGGGGAAATCATGGATGAGATAGACGGATGGAATGGAAAAGAATATGAAGAGGAGGGTGCGAGTTGGAGGAAGAACAGGCAAATGGCAATGGATATGGCGGCTTGGAGGCGATTTATTTGTGGTCACCTTTTGCCTGATTTAGGCATCAGGCAATATATAAATAGTCCGATACATAAAGCTATTGTGAAGCACACTTTGCACCTGCTCAAATCACTACCTTTCTCTAAACAAGTAAGAAATATTCCTAACTAAAAATTTAGTGTTCATATTCAGCAGAAGCTTTATATCGATTAAATTATGACTGGAATGAACATTAAAAGTAAATATAAGAATTACTTTACAGCAGGGGTGGGGAACCTTTCTCCTATTAAGGGTCATTAGGATATTTTTAACATCATTCGTGGACCACACAAAATTATCAACTTTATATATATATATATACTTCACCATAAGCGACACTGGTTCACCCACAGCACCCCTTGTGTCCGCCAATGCAGTACATGGCCGGGTGAACACTCTCAAAGTTTATTACCCTGGCTGGCCGTGAACCTTGATTCACCCGTGTACGAAACGCAAGCTCTACCACTGTACCACAGAGTCTCTCTCTCTCTCTCTCTCTCTCTCTCTCTCTCTCTCTCTCTATATATATATATATATATATATATATATATATATATATATATATATATATATGAAGCCTCAGTGGTACAGTTGTAGAGTGTGCATTTCGTACACGGGTGAACAAGGGTTCGCGCCCCGCCGGGGTAATAAACTTTGAGAGTGTTCACCCGGCCATGTATTGCATTGGCGGACACAAGGGGTACTGTGGTTGAACCAGTGTCGCTTACTGTATAGTATACTTGCACCCAGTTGGCTTGCTCGGGCCGATTACACTTAGTTCACAGACTACACACACATACAAAGCCACTCCAACACTACAATTACCGGTACACTTACAAGCACTTCTCACTCTACATACAATCTCTACCAGACAGCCTAAGCCACTTGGTAGAGATATATTGGCTGTATCGTCCCGTCTTCGGACGGGATAGGCCGGTCCTGAAGTGGATACTCAAATGGCTGATGATGATGATCTCTCTCTCTCTCTCTCTCTCTCTCTATATATATATATATATATATATATATATATTCGTTCATGAGTTTATGGAACTGCATTTATGAACTGCCTCGCGGGCCTGATCAAACGATCTTGCGGGCCTTATACGGCCCGGAGGCCGGACGTTCCCCACCCCTGCTTTAGAGGAAACTGTTTGACTGCTATCGCTAGGTTTTTATTTACCTCTGTTCATTAGTAAAGAAAACAGCCATTCATGCACAGAACAACATATTATATACCAAAACAATACAGTATATGACATGCAAGAAAGGCCATGGCTTATAGAAGGAATAAACGCGGTGACCAAAAAGGACCAAGAGAATGTTCATCAGGATTATGGCGTCTGGCTATATATAGATAGACAGATATTTGGAGAATGTCTTCCTTCCTCTTTTCCTTCTTCCTGTCCCCTCTCTTTTTCACCTTTTCATTCTGCATTATTTCTTCTTCCCTTTCCCCCCTACATTCCTTTATCTTTTTCAACCCCCCATTACATCTGCATTTTTTAGAATCTTCTTCAATATTTTCCATTTTTTTCCTTCTCTCCCTCTTCCCACTATCACTTTCCCTTGCCCATCTCCTTCATTCCTCATACACATTCACTCGTCTGTTATTCTTTCCCTTGAATTTCTCCCTCATTTTCTCTTCTTATTCTCCTGCTCTAGTTTACTCCTTTCTTTTTTCTTCCTTCTTCTTCAAAGCTCTCTTTCCCATCTTTCCTTCTCCATTCATCTCTGTTTCCACCTCCACCCTTCTTTTTCACCTTTCCTCTCCACTCCATGTCTCTACTTGGTTTTCTTTTGATCCTCATCCAACCCTCCACCCTCCTCCTTGTCACCTCCTCTCCTTTTCCTCTTTATCTTTTCTTCCTCTCTCCTGTCACTTCTTCTTTCCCTTTCCCCTCTTAGCCACCCACAGTTCGGCTCAACACGGGGCGACAAGGTTCACTATGTGGGCCTCACGATTACTAATGTTATAGATGAGGTACATCACAGGATTACCCTGGGATTACGTGGAATTCCAACCAAATTACTATAACCAAAACCAAATTTTGGACATATCAGGTCATTGCCATAGGGTCTGTGCATCTTGGGTACGGGTCTTTGCAGATCGTGATATATATATATATATATAGTGGTAAAATATAATGCTGCATATAAATGGTTAGGAGCCTCCGTGGTACAGTGGTAGAGTGTGCGTCTCGCATGCTGGTGGACGCGGGTTCGCCTCCCGCCAGAGTTGTAAAACTTTGGGAAGCATTCACTGAGCCACTTTCCCCGCTTTGGCGGACATAAGGCGTGCTGTGGTTGAACCAGTGCCGCATACTAGTATGGTTGCACCCAATCGGCTTAAGGCGGGCCGATTACACTTGATTCACAGACTACACACACATCCAAAGCCACTCCAACATTACAATTACACTCACAAGCACTACTCACCCTACATACAGTCTCTACCAGACACACTAAGCCACTGGGTAGAGATACATTGGCTGTATCGTCCCTGCTTCGATAGGGATAGGCCGGCCCTGCAGTGGACCTCAACGGCTGACGATGATGATAAATAGTTATGGTTCATTAAATTATGACAGGCTTCTTGCCCAAACACCCCCCGCACCTCTCTCTCTCTCTCTCTCTCTCTCTCTCGATAGCAGCTAGTAAGTGCTCAGGTAAAAAAAAAAAAGAAAATCTTCGGACCTTATGTAAAGTAAACGTAAGCGTCTTACATAATCCACACAAGACCTGACATTGAAATGTTTGAAACAATTGTTTACTTCGTTGTTTTCTTAATGACATCAGAATGCGACAGCTATCATTTTTTTGAATAAGAATGACAGTCATCATCATCATCATCATCATCATCCGGACCTCCTTTCTCACCCTAGGGCAGAGCGAGGAGTGGCAATGTCCAGACAGCCCAAATTTGCCCAATCCAATCGGCCACGCTTCCATTCATTCATCATTCAAGCCCCCGGAATTCTGGCTCTGTCGGATACGCCAAAAACATTCACCACGTTCTGTAGCTTCACGTTAACGTACCCGATAGAATGGCAATACTAATGCTTAATATGTGTTAAAATGGACGAGTATAGAGGTGTGTGTACTGTTGACGTCAGCAACGAGGTAGGCCGCGGACTAACTAGCGCCCACCTCACCTGCTCAGCACATTCTCACGTCAGTCACAGAGGAAGAAACATCTATCTACCAAGGCTGCTGGAGAAGGGTTAAGGGACCCGAAATCGCGATCTCGCAAGAAATGAAATGGACGGAACAAACTACGGCGAAATCCTACACAACCCACCAGACGAGGCTAAGACACTCCTAAGGTGTAAAGAAAATATACTGAAGAAAATATACAATGCAGAAACTGTAATCACTTTCAACGATGTATGTACCGGTATTAAAGAAAATCTCCTGCCTATATATACTGTACTCTTAAAATCTCGAGTGATTGGGCAGTCAGCCATAACAGATGACGCAGAAGGAGACACAACGAGGTTTTATGAGGAATTACATAAAGAAGGAGAGAAAAGAACTCCAAAGCAAAGTCAATGGCAGACCCAAGGCACAGCAAACCCGTCCACAGCAGTCATTTTAGTGCTGACGTATAAACACAACAGGATGTCTAGACAAAGATGTCACATATAAAATTTGGAGTAAAGCGGGTGAAAAATCACAGTTTTATACTCATTTGAAATTTTAGGTCCGACCCACCTGACACTGACCCCCTCCACTAACTGGTGGGTGAACACACTGATGGTATGAGCATTGTTATAGGATGCAGATTTGAATTATGCACCTTTAGGTTTTGGTTTCATGTCGATATGACGAATTTGAAAGGCGTTATGGCGAAAAAAAAGTACATTTTTTGGGCCTACATTCTGGGCCTTGGACCAATTTGGCCCAAAATTTAATCAGATGATCAGAAGGTCATAGCCCATCATCCCTGTAATTTTGGTCAAAATCTCACCAATTATTTTCGCATAAAGTTGTTAACGGACAGACAGACAGACAGACAGAAAAACAAACGAACCGAGTGAAAGCAATACCCGTCCCCCATCCCTTCCCGGGCTGGGATGGGTAATGAAATGAATAAAAAGAACAGTTAACTAGAGGTCCCCCAACTGGGGAATCACACCACCCGCGAGGCGATACATAACTAGCGCGGCTCGGAATATGACCTTGATCTGGACATATTTTCTCCCATTTCGAACTTGTCCGAGATTTTCATGCCCACTACACACCTGTAAAATTTTGTGATGATATCTTGAGTGAGTGCGAAGTTATAGTGCACACACACACACACACACACACACACACACACACACACGGACAAACTTAAAACAATACCAACATCGCTAACGCGGCAGGTAATAACAGGAGCATATGCACTGAAATGTCAGCAGAGAAATATCTAACTACAAGTAACCATTACAGGGACTGGAAATAAACAGTATCAACATCGTCCTCACTTCCGCCACACGATTTCTTTTGTCACGAGAAATCTTCTACTATATGAAATTTTAACTGCATACCGTATTGTTGCATTTTTAAAAATTATTTTTCGCATTATTCACCTGTGAGTTCTGGCTACACTGCTGCATGCACCGAAACTCGCCTCAGTAGTTTTCTACTTCACAACCTGGTCGACACACAAGTTTGAATAAAACAGCACGAGCCCAAACTCCAACTATTGCCTCCACCCTCCACCTTGCTCTTCCCCACCACACTCACCCTCCTCCCACTTGCTAACTCCACCCCTTAAAGCGCCATCTCTTGACTGACAGATTTATCAAATCCAGGGAATTTAGTCTTCCATTGTACTTTATCCTCTCCAGTTTGAGGAGCAGCTTTGAAATCATCTTTTCCCCGGCAGAAAACAGTCGCTTTTGTTAGATTACCGTTTTACTCAATCAGTTGCTTTTGTTAGATTACCGTTTTACCCAATCAGAATCAGTCTCGTCTGTGAATCAGCCAGGTCACAGACCTTCCATTTACTGCAGAAAATGTTGAGATTGTGGAGAATAACCCTGGATATTTATGATGATACATTGGAATGACAAATATACACATATAGATGAATTTCCGTTGCTTTAGTGACCAAAATAATAGTAATAACAAACACCATTTCATTTACTCATAGCTATTATTTAACCTTTGAAATGTCTGTGAGGAATAAAATGTTCAGCTGGCAAGTATAAGGAGGAGCCGATAAAGTGTCGTACTAATGCACCAACAGAACATCAAATGACGATGTGTATGTGGAGAGAAAAAACACATACTCTATTGTGAACTGAGTTTATGATAAAATAAAATATCGTGCTGCTGTCTGATATAATAGAAGGGAATTAGGGTTGGTGGGTTCTGAAAAGGGTCATGATCAAAAACCATACTTTGCTCATGACATATGAAATTTGTGAAACAGTGTACAATGGACCAATTAAAAAAATGATACCACTGCACGTTTCACGTGAAACAGTCTGACACTACAACTGATGGCGGTTGCAAAATGCCACATGATCACACCCCACGTTGGTAAACCTACATTGATGAGGATGCACTGTACTGCGTACTAGTGACATTTTTCTACACAGTATTGTTTTTATGGAAATGTTGACATGACAAAATATTAATCTTCTGGGGGGATCTCGAGCTGTTTGGAAACTTTCGGTTAACATCGTAGCCCCCCCTGCACGATACAATCTTACCCATTGAACCTGAGACAGAGAGGATCCCATTAAATAAGCAGGTAAGGGGCCAAGACACCATTTAGAGTAATTTTACTTGAACAAAGAACGTAGGAGTCTGTGTAGTGCTGTGGGCCTAACGGGGAATTAGCTTGGTAAGTCGTTTGTGAGACTGTGTGATGCTGCACTTAGTGTTTACATATCCTCATTGCTTCACCTGCTTTACTGCCAACCAGCAGCAGGTGAGAGTAGGAAAATGATTAGTCAGAATTAGTTTTCTTGTGGCCCCTTGGGACGTGACTAAAGAAACTTCTTGATCATTCAATCTGGTAGCAGAAAAAAGCGGCCCACCATTCTACGAGACGTAGAGCGACAAAACGAAGGATCGCTGCTGAAGGACAGATGAAAGGAAGATATGGCTGCCAAGTCATTTTTTTTTTTTCAGTACTCTGTGGTGTTACTGTAGCTTTTTTTTCGGCCCCTGAGAAAATTCAACCTTTCCCTGATTTTGTTAAAATTGCCATCGAAATGTTACTAAAACAAAATAGGTTACACTTTGTATTGTACTTTACACCTGTTCGCTAACATTATTTACAAGGACAACCATGCAAATTACAAAGGTACAAGTGCTGACAATTCTACGAACTCCAAGTTAGCTGTGTGGTAACTTGTACTTTTTTTTACTATTATCTATGACAGGGTATAATAATACACATTCCTTTAAATAAAAGTGGACGTTTACATTAATATCATTCATATAAATAAAAATCTAATATTCAGCATGACAAATTTTATTCTTTAATATGTTCGGGAATGGAGAGGGCAAATTTTTGAAAGATCACACAAATACATAGTGATGGGCAAACCGAGTACTTTCTGCAAACCGGGTAATTCGGTATTGATTACTCTTCAAAACCGAGTAAACCGAGTACCGAATGATTACGTTTCACTCAGGTGGAAAACAGAAATGAGAAAAGTGTAGGGATAGCTGGGCGGAGGGGGGTGGATGGCAATCTGATAAGCAGGAGGCTACGGGAGCCAAAGGGTTGCCAAAGAAGAGAATATTTCAAATTTATTAATACATAACATATTCATTTCGACCAAGAATGTAATGCCTTTAAACAGGAAATGAAATCTTGCAGTGATAAGCAAATTCAATTTATCAAAACTATATTATGATGAAAATTTACTCTTAAATCAAAATTCTCGTTTCAAAATATAGTAAATATATATAGAACGGAACTTAGTTTTCTGAAGCTGAATAGAGTCTTAAAATGCAGAAAATTCAAGGTCTTGATATTCTAAGAATTTTAAACTTTTCAGGTATTCATAAAATATAAGGTGAACATGGAAGATATAAGAAAACAAAAGAAATATGATTTAACTTTATGTAACATTAATGAATTCTTTGAAGGTCTATTTTGCATTTTTTTAGGGATTAAATCGATCAAGTAATTGAATTGCAAGAACTGAGTAAACCGAGTAGTACTCACTCAAACCCAAGAACCGAGTAAACCGAGTAGTACTCAAACCCATGAATCAAGTAAACCGAGTACTACCTGGACCGAAAAGCACATCCCTAAAATACAACAATGTCCACTGGGTTATGATGAGGTCTTTGATCCGAGAGAGAGTAGAAAATGTGGCTTTAGACCAGTGGTGTGAAAATCAGTCCCTCCCAAGGGCCACACTTCAGTTCTGTTGATGGTCTGAGGGCCAAGTCTACTATAACCAAAACCAAATTTTGGACATATCAGGTCATTGCCATAGGGTCTGTGCATCTTGGGTACGGGTCTTTGCAGATCGTGATATATATATATAGTGGTAAAATATAATGCTGCATATAAATGGTTAGGAGCCTCCGTGGTACAGTGGTAGAGTGTGCGTCTCGCACGCTGGTGGACGCGGGTTCGCCTCCCGCCAGAGTTGTAAAACTTTGGGAAGCATTCACTGAGCCACTTTCCCCGCTTTGGCGGACATAAGGCGTGCTGTGGTTGAACCAGTGCCGCATACTAGTATGGTTGCACCCAATCGGCTTAAGGCGGGCCGATTACACTTGATTCACAGACTACACACACATCCAAAGCCACTCCAACATTACAATTACACTCACAAGCACTACTCACCCTACATACAGTCTCTACCAGACACACTAAGCCACTGGGTAGAGATACATTGGCTGTATCGTCCCTGCTTCGATAGGGATAGGCCGGCCCTGCAGTGGACCTCAACGGCTGACGATGATGATAAATAGTTATGGTTCATTAAATTATGACGGGCTTCTTGCCCAAACACCCCCCGCACCTCTCTCTCTCTCTCTCTCTCTCTCTCTCTCTCTCTCTCGATAGCAGCTAGTAAGTGCTCAGGTAAAAAAAAAAAAGAAAATCTTCGGACCTTATGTAAAGTAAACGTAAGCGTCTTACATAATCCACACAAGACCTGACATTGAAATGTTTGAAACAATTGTTTACTTCGTTGTTTTCTTAATGACATCAGAATGCGACAGCTATCATTTTTTTGAATAAGAATGACAGTCATCATCATCATCATCATCATCATCCGGACCTCCTTTCTCACCCTAGGGCAGAGCGAGGAGTGGCAATGTCCAGACAGCCCAAATTTGCCCAATCCAATCGGCCACGCTTCCATTCATTCATCATTCAAGCCCCCGGAATTCTGGCTCTGTCGGATACGCCAAAAACATTCACCACGTTCTGTAGCTTCACGTTAACGTACCCGATAGAATGGCAATACTAATGCTTAATATGTGTTAAAATGGACGAGTATAGAGGTGTGTGTACTGTTGACGTCAGCAACGAGGTAGGCCGCGGACTAACTAGCGCCCACCTCACCTGCTCAGCACATTCTCACGTCAGTCACAGAGGAAGAAACATCTATCTACCAAGGCTGCTGGAGAAGGGTTAAGGGACCCGAAATCGCGATCTCGCAAGAAATGAAATGGACGGAACAAACTACGGCGAAATCCTACACAACCCACCAGACGAGGCTAAGACACTCCTAAGGTGTAAAGAAAATATACTGAAGAAAATATACAATGCAGAAACTGTAATCACTTTCAACGATGTATGTACCGGTATTAAAGAAAATCTCCTGCCTATATATACTGTACTCTTAAAATCTCGAGTGATTGGGCAGTCAGCCATAACAGATGACGCAGAAGGAGACACAACGAGGTTTTATGAGGAATTACATAAAGAAGGAGAGAAAAAGAACTCCAAAGCAAAGTCAATGGCAGACCCAAGGCACAGCAAACCCGTCCACAGCAGTCATTTTAGTGCTGACGTATAAACACAACAGGATGTCTAGACAAAGATGTCACATATAAAATTTGGAGTAAAGCGGGTGAAAAATCACAGTTTTATACTCATTTGAAATTTTAGGTCCGACCCACCTGACACTGACCCCCTCCACTAACTGGTGGGTGAACACACTGATGGTATGAGCATTGTTATAGGATGCAGATTTGAATTATGCACCTTTAGGTTTTGGTTTCATGTCGATATGACGAATTTGAAAGGCGTTATGGCGAAAAAAAAGTACATTTTTTGGGCCTACATTCTGGGCCTTGGACCAATTTGGCCCAAAATTTAATCAGATGATCAGAAGGTCATAGCCCATCATCCCTGTAATTTTGGTCAAAATCTCACCAATTATTTTCGCATAAAGTTGTTAACGGACAGACAGACAGACAGACAGAAAAACAAACGAACCGAGTGAAAGCAATACCCGTCCCCCATCCCTTCCCGGGCTGGGATGGGTAATGAAATGAATAAAAAGAACAGTTAACTAGAGGTCCCCCAACTGGGAAATCACACCACCCGCGAGGCGATACATAACTAGCGCGGCTCGGAATATGACCTTGACCTGGACATATTTTCTCCCATTTCGAACTTGTCCGAGATTTTCATGCCCACTACACACCTGTAAAATTTTGTGATGATACCTTGAGTGGGTGCGAAGTTATAGTGCACACACACACACACACACACACACACACACACACACACGGACAAACTTAAAACAATACCAACATCGCTAACGCGGCAGGTAATAATAGGAGCATATGCACTGAAATGTCAGCAGAGAAATATCTAACTACAAGTAACCATTACAGGGACTGGAAATAAACAGTATCAACATCGTCCTCACTTCCGCCACACGATTTCTTTTGTCACGAGAAATCTTCTACTATATGAAATTTTAACTGCATACCGTATTGTTGCATTTTTAAAAATTATTTTTCGCATTATTCACCTGTGAGTTCTGGCTACACTGCTGCATGCACCGAAACTCGCCTCAGTAGTTTTCTACTTCACAACCTGGTCGACACACAAGTTTGAATCAAACAGCACGAGCCCAAACTCCAACTATTGCCTCCACCCTCCACCTTGCTCTTCCCCACCACACTCACCCTCCTCCCACTTGCTAACTCCACCCCTTAAAGCGCCATCTCTTGACTGACAGATTTATCAAATCCAGGGAATTTAGTCTTCCATTGTACTTTATCCTCTCCAGTTTGAGGAGCAGCTTTGAAATCATCTTTTCCCCGGCAGAAAACAGTCGCTTTTGTTAGATTACCGTTTTACTCAATCAGTTGCTTTTGTTAGATTACCGTTTTACCCAATCAGAATCAGTCTCGTCTGTGAATCAGCCAGGTCACAGACCTTCCATTTACTGCAGAAAATGTTGAGATTGTGGAGAATAACCCTGGATATTTATGATGATACATTGGAATGACAAATATACACATATAGATGAATTTCCGTTGCTTTAGTGACCAAAATAATAGTAATAACAAACACCATTTCATTTACTCATAGCTATTATTTAACCTTTGAAATGTCTGTAAGGAATAAAATGTTCAGCTGGCAAGTATAAGGAGGAGCCGATAAAGTGTCGTACTAATGCACCAACAGAACATCAAATGACGATGTGTATGTGGAGAGAAAAAACACATACTCTATTGTGAACTGAGTTTATGATAAAATAAAATATCGTGCTGCTGTCTGATATAATAGAAGGGAATTAGGGTTGGTGGGTTCTGAAAAGGGTCATGATCAAAAACCATACTTTGCTCATGATATATGAAATTTGTGAAACAGTGTACAATGGACCAATTAAAAAAATGATACCACTGCACGTTTCACGTGAAACAGTCTGACACTACAACTGATGGCGGTTGCAAAATGCCACATGATCACACCCCACGTTGGTAAACCTACATTGATGAGGATGCACTGTACTGCGTACTAGTGACATTTTTCTACACAGTATTGTTTTTATGGAAATGTTGACATGACAAAATATTAATCTTCTAGGGGGATCTCGAGCTGTTTGGAAACTTTCGGTTAACATCGTAGCCCCCCCTGCACGATACAATCTTACCCATTGAACCTGAGACAGAGAGGATCCCATTAAATAAGCAGGTAAGGGGCCAAGACACCATTTAGAGTAATTTTACTTGAACAAAGAACGTAGGAGTCTGTGTAGTGCTGTGGGCCTAACGGGGAATTAGCTTGGTAAGTCGTTTGTGAGACTGTGTGATGCTGCACTTAGTGTTTACATATCCTCATTGCTTCACCTGCTTTACTGCCAACCAGCAGCAGGTGAGAGTAGGAAAATGATTAGTCAGAATTAGTTTTCTTGTGGCCCCTTGGGACGTGACTAAAGAAACTTCTTGATCATTCAATCTGGTAGCAGAAAAAAGCGGCCCACCATTCTACGAGACGTAGAGCGACAAAACGAAGGATCGCTGCTGAAGGACAGATGAAAGGAAGATATGGCTGCCAAGTCATTTTTTTTTTTTTTTTTCAGTACTCTGTGGTTTTACTGTAGCTTTTTTTTCGGCCCCTGAGAAAATTCAACCTTTCCCTGATTTTGTTAAAATTGCCATCGAAATGTTACTAAAACAAAATAGGTTACACTTTGTATTGTACTTTACACCTGTTCGCTAACATTATTTACAAGGACAACCATGCAAATTACAAAGGTACAAGTGCTGACAATTCTACGAACTCCAAGTTAGCTGTGTGGTAACTTGTACTTTTTTTTACTATTATCTATGACAGGGTATAATAATACACATTCCTTTAAATAAAAGTGGACGTTTACATTAATATCATTCATATAAATAAAAATCTAATATTCAGCATGACAAATTTTATTCTTTAATATGTTCGGGAATGGAGAGGGCAAATTTTTGAAAGATCACACAAATACATAGTGATGGGCAAACCGAGTACTTTCTGCAAACCGGGTAATTCGGTATTGATTACTCTTCAAAACCGAGTAAACCGAGTACCGAATGATTACGTTTCACTCAGGTGGAAAACAGAAATGAGAAAAGTGTAGGGATAGCTGGGCGGAGGGGGGTGGATGGCAATCTGATAAGCAGGAGGCTACGGGAGCCAAAGGGTTGCCAAAGAAGAGAATATTTCAAATTTATTAATACATAACATATTCATTTCGACCAAGAATGTAATGCCTTTAAACAGGAAATGAAATCTTGCAGTGATAAGCAAATTCAATTTATCAAAACTATATTATGATGAAAATTTACTCTTAAATCAAAATTCTCGTTTCAAAATATAGTAAATATATATAGAACGGAACTTAGTTTTCTGAAGCTGAATAGAGTCTTAAAATGCAGAAAATTCAAGGTCTTGATATTCTAAGAATTTTAAACTTTTCAGGTATTCATAAAATATAAGGTGAACATGGAAGATATAAGAAAACAAAAGAAATATGATTTAACTTTATGTAACATTAATGAATTCTTTGAAGGTCTATTTTGCATTTTTTTAGGGATTAAATCGATCAAGTAATTGAATTGCAAGAACTGAGTAAACCGAGTAGTACTCACTCAAACCCAAGAACCGAGTAAACCGAGTAGTACTCAAACCCATGAATCAAGTAAACCGAGTACTACCTGGACCGAAAAGCACATCCCTAAAATACAACAATGTCCACTGGGTTATGATGAGGTCTTTGATCCGAGAGAGAGTAGAAAATGTGGCTTTAGACCAGTGGTGTGAAAATCAGTCCCTCCCAAGGGCCACACTTCAGTTCTGTTGATGGTCTGAGGGCCAAGTCTACTATAACCAAAACCAAATTTTGGACATATCAGGTCATTGCCATAGGGTCTGTGCATCTTGGGTACGGGTCTTTGCAGATCGTGATATATATATATAGTGGTAAAATATAATGCTGCATATAAATGGTTAGGAGCCTCCGTGGTACAGTGGTAGAGTGTGCGTCTCGCACGCTGGTGGACGCGGGTTCGCCTCCCGCCAGAGTTGTAAAACTTTGGGAAGCATTCACTGAGCCACTTTCCCCGCTTTGGCGGACATAAGGCGTGCTGTGGTTGAACCAGTGCCGCATACTAGTATGGTTGCACCCAATCGGCTTAAGGCGGGCCGATTACACTTGATTCACAGACTACACACACATCCAAAGCCACTCCAACATTACAATTACACTCACAAGCACTACTCACCCTACATACAGTCTCTACCAGACACACTAAGCCACTGGGTAGAGATACATTGGCTGTATCGTCCCTGCTTCGATAGGGATAGGCCGGCCCTGCAGTGGACCTCAACGGCTGACGATGATGATAAATAGTTATGGTTCATTAAATTATGACGGGCTTCTTGCCCAAACACCCCCCGCACCTCTCTCTCTCTCTCTCTCTCTCTCTCTCTCTCTCTCTCTCTCGATAGCAGCTAGTAAGTGCTCAGGTAAAAAAAAAAAAAGAAAATCTTCGGACCTTATGTAAAGTAAACGTAAGCGTCTTACATAATCCACACAAGACCTGACATTGAAATGTTTGAAACAATTGTTTACTTCGTTGTTTTCTTAATGACATCAGAATGCGACAGCTATCATTTTTTTGAATAAGAATGACAGTCATCATCATCATCATCATCATCATCCGGACCTCCTTTCTCACCCTAGGGCAGAGCGAGGAGTGGCAATGTCCAGACAGCCCAAATTTGCCCAATCCAATCGGCCACGCTTCCATTCATTCATCATTCAAGCCCCCGGAATTCTGGCTCTGTCGGATACGCCAAAAACATTCACCACGTTCTGTAGCTTCACGTTAACGTACCCGATAGAATGGCAATACTAATGCTTAATATGTGTTAAAATGGACGAGTATAGAGGTGTGTGTACTGTTGACGTCAGCAACGAGGTAGGCCGCGGACTAACTAGCGCCCACCTCACCTGCTCAGCACATTCTCACGTCAGTCACAGAGGAAGAAACATCTATCTACCAAGGCTGCTGGAGAAGGGTTAAGGGACCCGAAATCGCGATCTCGCAAGAAATGAAATGGACGGAACAAACTACGGCGAAATCCTACACAACCCACCAGACGAGGCTAAGACACTCCTGAGGTGTAAAGAAAATATACTGAAGAAAATATACAATGCAGAAACTGTAATCACTTTCAACGATGTATGTACCGGTATTAAAGAAAATCTCCTGCCTATATATACTGTACTCTTAAAATCTCGAGTGATTGGGCAGTCAGCCATAACAGATGACGCAGAAGGAGACACAACGAGGTTTTATGAGGAATTACATAAAGAAGGAGAGAAAAGAACTCCAAAGCAAAGTCAATGGCAGACCCAAGGCACAGCAAACCCGTCCACAGCAGTCATTTTAGTGCTGACGTATAAACACAACAGGATGTCTAGACAAAGATGTCACATATAAAATTTGGAGTAAAGCGGGTGAAAAATCACAGTTTTATACTCATTTGAAATTTTAGGTCCGACCCACCTGACACTGACCCCCTCCACTAACTGGTGGGTGAACACACTGATGGTATGAGCATTGTTATAGGATGCAGATTTGAATTATGCACCTTTAGGTTTTGGTTTCATGTCGATATGACGAATTTGAAAGGCGTTATGGCGAAAAAAAAGTACATTTTTGGGCCTACATTCTGGGCCTTGGACCAATTTGGCCCAAAATTTAATCAGATGATCAGAAGGTCATAGCCCATCATCCCTGTAATTTTGGTCAAAATCTCACCAATTATTTTCGCATAAAGTTGTTAACGGACAGACAGACAGACAGACAGAAAAACAAACGAACCGAGTGAAAGCAATACCCGTCCCCCATCCCTTCCCGGGCTGGGATGGGTAATGAAATGAATAAAAAGAACAGTTAACTAGAGGTCCCCCAACTGGGGAATCACACCACCCGCGAGGCGATACATAACTAGCGCGGCTCGGAATATGACCTTGACCTGGACATATTTTCTCCCATTTCGAACTTGTCCGAGATTTTCATGCCCACTACACACCTGTAAAATTTTGTGATGATATCTTGAGTGGGTGCGAAGTTATAGTGCACACACACACACACACACACACACACACACACACACACACACACACACACACACGGACAAACTTAAAACAATACCAACATCGCTAACGCGGCAGGTAATAACAGGAGCATATGCACTGAAATGTCAGCAGAGAAATATCTAACTACAAGTAACCATTACAGGGACTGGAAATAAACAGTATCAACATCGTCCTCACTTCCGCCACACGATTTCTTTTGTCACGAGAAATCTTCTACTATATGAAATTTTAACTGCATACCGTATTGTTTCATATTTTAAAAATTATTTTTCGCATTATTCACCTGTGAGTTCTGGCTACACTGCTGCATGCACCGAAACTCGCCTCAGTAGTTTTCTACTTCACAACCTGGTCGACACACAAGTTTGAATCAAACAGCACGAGCCCAAACTCCAACTATTGCCTCCACCCTCCACCTTGCTCTTCCCCACCACACTCACCCTCCTCCCACTTGCTAACTCCACCCCTTAAAGCGCCATCTCTTGACTGACAGATTTATCAAATCCAGGGAATTTAGTCTTCCATTGTACTTTATCCTCTCCAGTTTGAGGAGCAGCTTTGAAATCATCTTTTCCCCGGCAGAAAACAGTCGCTTTTGTTAGATTACCGTTTTACTCAATCAGTTGCTTTTGTTAGATTACCGTTTTACCCAATCAGAATCAGTCTCGTCTGTGAATCAGCCAGGTCACAGACCTTCCATTTACTGCAGAAAATGTTGAGATTGTGGAGAATAACCCTGGATATTTATGATGATACATTGGAATGACAAATATACACATATAGATGAATTTCCGTTGCTTTAGTGACCAAAATAATAGTAATAACAAACACCATTTCATTTACTCATAGCTATTATTTAACCTTTGAAATGTCTGTGAGGAATAAAATGTTCAGCTGGCAAGTATAAGGAGGAGCCGATAAAGTGTCGTACTAATGCACCAACAGAACATCAAATGACGATGTGTATGTGGAGAGAAAAAACACATACTCTATTGTGAACTGAGTTTATGATAAAATAAAATATCGTGCTGCTGTCTGATATAATAGAAGGGAATTAGGGTTGGTGGGTTCTGAAAAGGGTCATGATCAAAAACCATACTTTGCTCATGATATATGAAATTTGTGAAACAGTGTACAATGGACCAATTAAAAAAATGATACCACTGCACGTTTCACGTGAAACAGTCTGACACTACAACTGATGGCGGTTGCAAAATGCCACATGATCACACCCCACGTTGGTAAACCTACATTGATGAGGATGCACTGTACTGCGTACTAGTGACATTTTTCTACACAGTATTGTTTTTATGGAAATGTTGACATGACAAAATATTAATCTTCTAGGGGGATCTCGAGCTGTTTGGAAACTTTCGGTTAACATCGTAGCCCCCCCTGCACGATACAATCTTACCCATTGAACCTGAGACAGAGAGGATCCCATTAAATAAGCAGGTAAGGGGCCAAGACACCATTTAGAGTAATTTTACTTGAACAAAGAACGTAGGAGTCTGTGTAGTGCTGTGGGCCTAACGGGGAATTAGCTTGGTAAGTCGTTTGTGAGACTGTGTGATGCTGCACTTAGTGTTTACATATCCTCATTGCTTCACCTGCTTTACTGCCAACCAGCAGCAGGTGAGAGTAGGAAAATGATTAGTCAGAATTAGTTTTCTTGTGGCCCCTTGGGACGTGACTAAAGAAACTTCTTGATCATTCAATCTGGTAGCAGAAAAAAGCGGCCCACCATTCTACGAGACGTAGAGCGACAAAACGAAGGATCGCTGCTGAAGGACAGATGAAAGGAAGATATGGCTGCCAAGTCATTTTTTTTTTTTTTTCAGTACTCTGTGGTTTTACTGTAGCTTTTTTTTCGGCCCCTGAGAAAATTCAACCTTTCCCTGATTTTGTTAAAATTGCCATCGAAATGTTACTAAAACAAAATAGGTTACACTTTGTATTGTACTTTACACCTGTTCGCTAACATTATTTACAAGGACAACCATGCAAATTACAAAGGTACAAGTGCTGACAATTCTACGAACTCCAAGTTAGCTGTGTGGTAACTTGTACTTTTTTTTACTATTATCTATGACAGGGTATAATAATACACATTCCTTTAAATAAAAGTGGACGTTTACATTAATATCATTCATATAAATAAAAATCTAATATTCAGCATGACAAATTTTATTCTTTAATATGTTCGGGAATGGAGAGGGCAAATTTTTGAAAGATCACACAAATACATAGTGATGGGCAAACCGAGTACTTTCTGCAAACCGGGTAATTCGGTATTGATTACTCTTCAAAACCGAGTAAACCGAGTACCGAATGATTACGTTTCACTCAGGTGGAAAACAGAAATGAGAAAAGTGTAGGGATAGCTGGGCGGAGGGGGGTGGATGGCAATCTGATAAGCAGGAGGCTACGGGAGCCAAAGGGTTGCCAAAGAAGAGAATATTTCAAATTTATTAATACATAACATATTCATTTCGACCAAGAATGTAATGCCTTTAAACAGGAAATGAAATCTTGCAGTGATAAGCAAATTCAATTTATCAAAACTATATTATGATGAAAATTTACTCTTAAATCAAAATTCTCGTTTCAAAATATAGTAAATATATATAGAACGGAACTTAGTTTTCTGAAGCTGAATAGAGTCTTAAAATGCAGAAAATTCAAGGTCTTGATATTCTAAGAATTTTAAACTTTTCAGGTATTCATAAAATATAAGGTGAACATGGAAGATATAAGAAAACAAAAGAAATATGATTTAACTTTATGTAACATTAATGAATTCTTTGAAGGTCTATTTTGCATTTTTTTAGGGATTAAATCGATCAAGTAATTGAATTGCAAGAACTGAGTAAACCGAGTAGTACTCACTCAAACCCAAGAACCGAGTAAACCGAGTAGTACTCAAACCCATGAATCAAGTAAACCGAGTACTACCTGGACCGAAAAGCACATCCCTAAAATACAACAATGTCCACTGGGTTATGATGAGGTCTTTGATCCGAGAGAGAGTAGAAAATGTGGCTTTAGACCAGTGGTGTGAAAATCAGTCCCTCCCAAGGGCCACACTTCAGTTCTGTTGATGGTCTGAGGGCCAAGTCTACTATAACCAAAACCAAATTTTGGACATATCAGGTCATTGCCATAGGGTCTGTGCATCTTGGGTACGGGTCTTTGCAGATCGTGATATATATATATATATATAGTGGTAAAATATAATGCTGCATATAAATGGTTAGGAGCCTCCGTGGTACAGTGGTAGAGTGTGCGTCTCGCACGCTGGTGGACGCGGGTTCGCCTCCCGCCAGAGTTGTAAAACTTTGGGAAGCATTCACTGAGCCACTTTCCCCGCTTTGGCGGACATAAGGCGTGCTGTGGTTGAACCAGTGCCGCATACTAGTATGGTTGCACCCAATCGGCTTAAGGCGGGCCGATTACACTTGATTCACAGACTACACACACATCCAAAGCCACTCCAACATTACAATTACACTCACAAGCACTACTCACCCTACATACAGTCTCTACCAGACACACTAAGCCACTGGGTAGAGATACATTGGCTGTATCGTCCCTGCTTCGATAGGGATAGGCCGGCCCTGCAGTGGACCTCAACGGCTGACGATGATGATAAATAGTTATGGTTCATTAAATTATGACGGGCTTCTTGCCCAAACACCCCCCGCACCTCTCTCTCTCTCTCTCTCTCTCTCTCTCTCTCTCTCTCTCTCTCTCTCTCTCGATAGCAGCTAGTAAGTGCTCAGGTAAAAAAAAAAAAGAAAATCTTCGGACCTTATGTAAAGTAAACGTAAGCGTCTTACATAATCCACACAAGACCTGACATTGAAATGTTTGAAACAATTGTTTACTTCGTTGTTTTCTTAATGACATCAGAATGCGACAGCTATCATTTTTTTGAATAAGAATGACAGTCATCATCATCATCATCATCATCATCCGGACCTCCTTTCTCACCCTAGGGCAGAGCGAGGAGTGGCAATGTCCAGACAGCCCAAATTTGCCCAATCCAATCGGCCACGCTTCCATTCATTCATCATTCAAGCCCCCGGAATTCTGGCTCTGTCGGATACGCCAAAAACATTCACCACGTTCTGTAGCTTCACGTTAACGTACCCGATAGAATGGCAATACTAATGCTTAATATGTGTTAAAATGGACGAGTATAGAGGTGTGTGTACTGTTGACGTCAGCAACGAGGTAGGCCGCGGACTAACTAGCGCCCACCTCACCTGCTCAGCACATTCTCACGTCAGTCACAGAGGAAGAAACATCTATCTACCAAGGCTGCTGGAGAAGGGTTAAGGGACCCGAAATCGCGATCTCGCAAGAAATGAAATGGACGGAACAAACTACGGCGAAATCCTACACAACCCACCAGACGAGGCTAAGACACTCCTGAGGTGTAAAGAAAATATACTGAAGAAAATATACAATGCAGAAACTGTAATCACTTTCAACGATGTATGTACCGGTATTAAAGAAAATCTCCTGCCTATATATACTGTACTCTTAAAATCTCGAGTGATTGGGCAGTCAGCCATAACAGATGACGCAGAAGGAGACACAACGAGGTTTTATGAGGAATTACATAAAGAAGGAGAGAAAAGAACTCCAAAGCAAAGTCAATGGCAGACCCAAGGCACAGCAAACCCGTCCACAGCAGTCATTTTAGTGCTGACGTATAAACACAACAGGATGTCTAGACAAAGATGTCACATATAAAATTTGGAGTAAAGCGGGTGAAAAATCACAGTTTTATACTCATTTGAAATTTTAGGTCCGACCCACCTGACACTGACCCCTCCACTAACTGGTGGGTGAACACACTGATGGTATGAGCATTGTTATAGGATGCAGATTTGAATTATGCACCTTTAGGTTTTGGTTTCATGTCGATATGACGAATTTGAAAGGCGTTATGGCGAAAAAAAAGTACATTTTTGGGCCTACATTCTGGGCCTTGGACCAATTTGGCCCAAAATTTAATCAGATGATCAGAAGGTCATAGCCCATCATCCCTGTAATTTTGGTCAAAATCTCACCAATTATTTTCGCATAAAGTTGTTAACGGACAGACAGACAGACAGACAGAAAAACAAACGAACCGAGTGAAAGCAATACCCGTCCCCCATCCCTTCCCGGGCTGGGATGGGTAATGAAATGAATAAAAAGAACAGTTAACTAGAGGTCCCCCAACTGGGGAATCACACCACCCGCGAGGCGATACATAACTAGCGCGGCTCGGAATATGACCTTGACCTGGACATATTTTCTCCCATTTCGAACTTGTCCGAGATTTTCATGCCCACTACACACCTGTAAAATTTTGTGATGATATCTTGAGTGGGTGCGAAGTTATAGTGCACACACACACACACACACACACACACACACACACACACACACACACACACACACGGACAAACTTAAAACAATACCAACATCGCTAACGCGGCAGGTAATAACAGGAGCATATGCACTGAAATGTCAGCAGAGAAATATCTAACTACAAGTAACCATTACAGGGACTGGAAATAAACAGTATCAACATCGTCCTCACTTCCGCCACACGATTTCTTTTGTCACGAGAAATCTTCTACTATATGAAATTTTAACTGCATACCGTATTGTTGCATTTTTAAAAATTATTTTTCGCATTATTCACCTGTGAGTTCTGGCTACACTGCTGCATGCACCGAAACTCGCCTCAGTAGTTTTCTACTTCACAACCTGGTCGACACACAAGTTTGAATCAAACAGCACGAGCCCAAACTCCAACTATTGCCTCCACCCTCCACCTTGCTCTTCCCCACCACACTCACCCTCCTCCCACTTGCTAACTCCACCCCTTAAAGCGCCATCTCTTGACTGACAGATTTATCAAATCCAGGGAATTTAGTCTTCCATTGTACTTTATCCTCTCCAGTTTGAGGAGCAGCTTTGAAATCATCTTTTCCCCGGCAGAAAACAGTCGCTTTTGTTAGATTACCGTTTTACTCAATCAGTTGCTTTTGTTAGATTACCGTTTTACCCAATCAGAATCAGTCTCGTCTGTGAATCAGCCAGGTCATAGACCTTCCATTTACTGCAGAAAATGTTGAGATTGTGGAGAATAACCCTGGATATTTATGATGATACATTGGAATGACAAATATACACATATAGATGAATTTCCGTTGCTTTAGTGACCAAAATAATAGTAATAACAAACACCATTTCATTTACTCATAGCTATTATTTAACCTTTGAAATGTCTGTGAGGAATAAAATGTTCAGCTGGCAAGTATAAGGAGGAGCCGATAAAGTGTCGTACTAATGCACCAACAGAACATCAAATGACGATGTGTATGTGGAGAGAAAAAACACATACTCTATTGTGAACTGAGTTTATGATAAAATAAAATATCGTGCTGCTGTCTGATATAATAGAAGGGAGTTAGGGTTGGTGGGTTCTGAAAAGGGTCATGATCAAAAACCATACTTTGCTCATGATATATGAAATTTGTGAAACAGTGTACAATGGACCAATTAAAAAAATGATACCACTGCACGTTTCACGTGAAACAGTCTGACACTACAACTGATGGCGGTTGCAAAATGCCACATGATCACACCCCACGTTGGTAAACCTACATTGATGAGGATGCACTGTACTGCGTACTAGTGACATTTTTCTACACAGTATTGTTTTTATGGAAATGTTGACATGACAAAATATTAATCTTCTGGGGGGATCTCGAGCTGTTTGGAAACTTTCGGTTAACATCGTAGCCCCCCCTGCACGATACAATCTTACCCATTGAACCTGAGACAGAGAGGATCCCATTAAATAAGCAGGTAAGGGGCCAAGACACCATTTAGAGTAATTTTACTTGAACAAAGAACGTAGGAGTCTGTGTAGTGCTGTGGGCCTAACGGGGAATTAGCTTGGTAAGTCGTTTGTGAGACTGTGTGATGCTGCACTTAGTGTTTACATATCCTCATTGCTTCACCTGCTTTACTGCCAACCAGCAGCAGGTGAGAGTAGGAAAATGATTAGTCAGAATTAGTTTTCTTGTGGCCCCTTGGGACGTGACTAAAGAAACTTCTTGATCATTCAATCTGGTAGCAGAAAAAAGCGGCCCACCATTCTACGAGACGTAGAGCGACAAAACGAAGGATCGCTGCTGAAGGACAGATGAAAGGAAGATATGGCTGCCAAGTCATTTTTTTTTTTTCAGTACTCTGTGGTTTTACTGTAGCTTTTTTTTCGGCCCCTGAGAAAATTCAACCTTTCCCTGATTTTGTTAAAATTGCCATCGAAATGTTACTAAAACAAAATAGGTTACACTTTGTATTGTACTTTACACCTGTTCGCTAACATTATTTACAAGGACAACCATGCAAATTACAAAGGTACAAGTGCTGACAATTCTACGAACTCCAAGTTAGCTGTGTGGTAACTTGTACTTTTTTACTATTATCTATGACAGGGTATAATAATACACATTCCTTTAAATAAAAGTGGACGTTTACATTAATATCATTCATATAAATAAAAATCTAATATTCAGCATGACAAATTTTATTCTTTAATATGTTCGGGAATGGAGAGGGCAAATTTTTGAAAGATCACACAAATACATAGTGATGGGCAAACCGAGTACTTTCTGCAAACCGGGTAATTCGGTATTGATTACTCTTCAAAACCGAGTAAACCGAGTACCGAATGATTACGTTTCACTCAGGTGGAAAACAGAAATGAGAAAAGTGTAGGGATAGCTGGGCGGAGGGGGTGGATGGCAATCTGATAAGCAGGAGGCTACGGGAGCCAAAGGGTTGCCAAAGAAGAGAATATTTCAAATTTATTAATACATAACATATTCATTTCGACCAAGAATGTAATGCCTTTAAACAGGAAATGAAATCTTGCAGTGATAAGCAAATTCAATTTATCAAAACTATATTATGATGAAAATTTACTCTTAAATCAAAATTCTCGTTTCAAAATATAGTAAATATATATAGAACGGAACTTAGTTTTCTGAAGCTGAATAGAGTCTTAAAATGCAGAAAATTCAAGGTCTTGATATTCTAAGAATTTTAAACTTTTCAGGTATTCATAAAATATAAGGTGAACATGGAAGATATAAGAAAACAAAAGAAATATGATTTAACTTTATGTAACATTAATGAATTCTTTGAAGGTCTATTTTGCATTTTTTTAGGGATTAAATCGATCAAGTAATTGAATTGCAAGAACTGAGTAAACCGAGTAGTACTCACTCAAACCCAAGAACCGAGTAAACCGAGTAGTACTCAAACCCATGAATCAAGTAAACCGAGTACTACCTGGACCGAAAAGCACATCCCTAAAATACAACAATGTCCACTGGGTTATGATGAGGTCTTTGATCCGAGAGAGAGTAGAAAATGTGGCTTTAGACCAGTGGTGTGAAAATCAGTCCCTCCCAAGGGCCACACTTCAGTTCTGTTGATGGTCTGAGGGCCAAGTCTACCTAACCTTATCGAAATCAGCGTAGGTATATAAAAGGAGTACATAGTGAAGTGAGATATATGTTATTAAACCCGTCACATCTCAAGCTATTTTGCACCTCCGACACCCCCCAATCCTGAGCTATTTTGGAAAAAAATATTTTTCGCTAAAACCTCCGCTTTTGGTGAGAAACATCGAAAATTCATAGAGAAATCGCTCACCTGAAGTTTAAAATACTCGATACAGGTAGCAGTACCTCCATACCTTACTGGGTTTTCTATCAGGCTGGCTCCAAAGAAAACGAGTTCTATGGGAGGGTAACTATTCCATACCACTTACAAACGGTATTTATTTATTTATTTGGTACGAATTTATATGTAGTACGAGAGTATATTGGTTTTCAAACAGTAATATAGGCATTATAAGCATTGTTTCACTCACAAACTCATCAACATACCTGACCTTTTTTGGCGACATTACCTGATCATCATTTCTGACTGTTTCTTCCTCTAATGCTATGTAAACTTTGTCCTCCACATTGTCAGCAACTGGGGAATCACTCTGGCCCTGAATGTCTTTATTGGCGAGATCACTGGTAACAGGTGAATTGCCAAGACAATGGCGTGTGGGGGGGGAGGTTATGCAGTGTAAGGCATTGTCCCTGCCTGGCATCTTGCAGAGGAATAGAGGAAGGTGTCCCGTGTATACGTACGAAAAATCATGCACGAAAATTGAAAATTGTGCACATTATAAACCTTGCAATTGTGCAACGTACCAGTACGTCGACGGGACTAGCTGTGACAAAATGTTGCGACGTACCCATACGTCGATGGGATGCCTCAGGTTAAAAACACACATGGTTTACACCTCAAAGCCTAATTGATAACATATTTTCAGTTTCCCCTCCAATCCACATTTTTAGTCTGAGATCAAGTAAAAATAATAGTTGCTAGTAGGAGAGGCCTATCTTTGCCTACATTAAGAAGAGGGTTCTAGTATATTTATTTAGATGATGGTGATGATGATGATAATAATAAATGATGGTGGCTTACACATATAAGTTTATCATCATACTTTTCTCTTCCCTCTTCATTGCCTGTATTTTCTATGAGTAAATGTAACTTTGTAATATTACTGTAGAAGAGGTGCCTATCTCTACTATATTATAATGAAGTATAATTCGAGGAACAGATAGAAATAAAACATAAAATACATCAGTTTATTAGTTGCTACAATAACCACTGACCTCAAATAAATGTAGAAACAATTGGTTAATACCGGTTAAGCAAGCATCAACTCACCTAAAATATTACTGCACGTCTAAGGGAGCCTAGACTAGTGTCTTTATGCACTTCGCTCGAATATCTGTCTATCAATCTATCTATCTATCTATCTATGGGAGCCTAGACAAGCGTGTTTATGCACTTTGCCTGAAAATCTGTCTATGTATCTATCTATCTATCTATCTATGGGAGCCTAGACTAGTGTGTTTATGCACTTCGCCCGAATATCTATCTGTCTATTTATCTATCTATCTATCTGTATATATATATAGCCTTCAGCTTCTGTTTGGCTTCGTGGCAAAATTGTCCCCAAATGCCATAAAACACTGCTGACATTTGCCCAGCTTCTCCATGACAATTACCGCAGTCCCTGGGTCAATAAATTGCTACCATTACGAACATTTGAATTTCCTGTCATCAACTTTTAAAGAGACATTTTTACCCACAAAGAAAGACGAATTTGGAAGAATCTGGAAATTTGTTGGGTTCCACCCATACTCGTATTCTAAACTCCTTAACATCCTTTGCTTTTAGAGTTTATTACTACGTCTTTCTTTTTGCATGATACTCCACGCAAAATTCGTATTACAGACACAGACACACATGCACATTTGAGATCAGTTATACTCTGATTCCCTGGAATGATTATTGCTTCCATGGTCGAGAGCCATCTGATTGTGCCTTGCGCATTACGGAGGTTATTCTCTCGGGCATGGAAACATACATTTCTTTCTCATATTTTGTGATTAATGCCAAAAAAAAAAAAGGGGGGTCTAATTACGCATCTTCTAATACTCTCCACAACAAGGAGAAGGCCTACAAAAGGTTCAGGAGCCAACCCATCCCTGAATCTTATTTCTTTTATTTTTCCGCTCGGAATCGTGCTTAAGTCCATTCTTCGCTCTGCTAAAAATAATTTCATTCGTACTAAATGTGCTGAACACTCCAACTCAAATTCTTCCTGCTTCTTCTGGCACCTTGCCAAAAACCTTTCTAACAATTTCACCTCATCATCCTTCCATCCTCTTTTCCTCTCTGATCTCTCTGTAGCTCTTTCTTCTACTGATAAAGCAGAACCCTTCACTCAGAGTTTCTCCACCAGTTCCACCTTAGGGCCGTACTACTGTATAAAAAACAAGAGTTCAGGCGGTCCAGCGGCGACGTTCAGTTGTCACGCGTACATGAGTGTCAGTCATCCTTACCATAAAAAATCTCAACCGTCACTCATGGCTAAGCCCAATGCCACGACAGTAGCTAGATTGGGAGAGAAAAGGCTGCGTGAGCGCTAACAGCGCGCGAATTTTGAATGTTTCTTCTGGTTAATAAACCGGACACATCGCTAACCAATTCTATGATATTATTACTGTGTTGAAAATATGCATACATGCGCTCGAACTGTTAAAAAAAAAATGACGGTAGAACACAAAAAGAGGATGTATTTACGAGCAAGATACAGCATACTATAATATACAGTATGCTGAGCGTTAATAATCATTCATCCTCTTTCTGCCATTATTTGCATGAAATAATTAGTGAAGATATCTAGATTTGAATTAATGTGTGTAAAGTGAGTGTATTATTGCATACTTCATAGATTTCCTTAGTATGTTGCCTGTCAGCCCAACAATCAGTAACTAACCAGCAGTATATCTAGATTATGTGCACCTTTACTCATACCCATGTAACAGCGCATACTATATTTTAATTTTATATTGCAAGATGTAAACATATAGTTAATACAGAATTACGTTTGGCATGTCTCCGTGGTTATTCAATCTGTATATGGATGGAGTAATAAAAGAGGTACAAGGTAGGGTAGTGGATGTTGGAGTGGCCCTGGTGAGAGAGGATAGTGTTTGGAAACTCCCTGTACTGTTGTTTGCAGATGATACTGTGTTGTTGAGTGAAGACGAAGGGGAGCTGCAAGGCTTGGTGGATGAGTTTGGGAGAGTGTGTAAGAAACGGAATCTGAAGGTGAATGTAGGGAAGAGTAAAGTGATGGTCTTTGAGAGAGGTGAAGTCAGTGAATGTACAGTGAGGTTGGATGGTGAGGAATTGGAAAATGGGAGTACATTTAAGTACTTGGGTAGTGTGATGAGTAAGGATGGAGGTTTGGAGGGTGAAGTGCTTGAAAGGGTACAGCAGGGAAGAAAGGTTGCTGGTTCTTTGAAAGCAGTGATAAGAAACAGGGAAGTGAGCATGGAAGTGAAAAAGTTACTACATGACAGTATTGTGATACCAACTCTAACGTACGGAAGTGAAGCTTGGACGTTGTTGGAAGGACACAAGTCAAGAGTGAGAGCAGTGGAAATGAGTTATTTAAGAGGAGCCTGTGGAGTCACATGGAGAGACAGGCTGACGAATGAGGATATAAAGGAACGTTGTGGTGTTGATGTGGATGTGATAGGGAGCGTTATGAGGAACACACTGAGGTGGTTTGGCCATGTGGAGAGGATGGAGGGTGAAAGACTGACGAAGAGAGTGTATGTGAGTGAGGTGGAGGGGGGAAGAGGGAGGGGGAGGCCGAGGATGAGATGGAGGGATGGGGTGGAGAGGTATATGAGAGAGGGAGGTGTGAGTTGGGAGCAGGGCAGTGAAATGGTGGGGGACAGGGCGACTTGGAGGCGATTTGTTTATGGCCACCCCAAACGGGATTGAGGCGTCTGGCAATAGATAGATAGATAGATGGAGACGGCTTTGGTTCTTTACAACGCTGGTTGAATGGTACTTTCATCATGCAGCCCTGACCAGCTGATCATGCTGGAAAATAAAGGTTATCAGATATGTGTACTGTCGCAGTTGTTCATTCAGGTCCTATGTATGTAGCTGGAGATTATTTTTCTCTATACTGTTGACTCCTTATCTGTCTCGGCTATTACTAGTAAATTTCCAGTTAAGATCAGTACTCTAATTATACTTCTCTGGTATTCACATCCTTTATTATTACTTTTCCCTTCAAACATTGTGCAAGTATTTCTTAAGCTACTTGGTACAGTATTTCTTTTTCTATCCCAGTATGCTAGATAAGTCTTACCTGTTTTCCCAGAAACCATTCCGCCTCAACAGTACTCTCATCCAATTCTGTTTTATACATTTTCAGACTACTTGCTGTTCTGTTTTCCAAGCTTTCTCCTAAACTGTTCGTATGCTTGATGTTGGTCTCCTTCACTAAATATTGATCTCATTTTTTCCTGTTTGTCTGTCTGCTTAACTGTTTCATTCATGTTACTGTATAACCCCCCCACTGTAGGGGGTCACCTTGACGTGGTGGTGGGGCTTGAAGCATGGTTGGCAGTGCCACCTACTTGGGAGGCAAGCCTACCTTTGTAGGGTTTGGCATTTGTCGGCCTTGTGGACCAAGCACCCCCTACATCACTGGTAGAGGAGGCCTACTGGTGATGTCAGTCCCTGCCCATTTGCCATCTAGGGCGGGACTGTTGCCTCCCCACGTGTTTGCCGTGCGTGGCGTCCAGTAATGCTGGGAGACGGGAGTCCTGGATGTTGAGTGATGCTGCATGGTGCGCCCTGCAGCCAGCAATACACCTCTTTGGTCCCTTATTCTGGCTAGACGGGTGGCCTGGTTGGGCCCGACCAGGTCAATCGGCTGGTCACTGGCTAGCCATCCAGGCTAGTCACCTAGTGGCTTTAAGGTCAAGCGGGCACTGGGGGACCTGGTGGCTCCTATCGTCCTGGAGTCACCCCTGTCAGGGTCCCTTGGTGGTTACCTGCGTATACTTTCCCACTACCTCTGGGGTCGCCAGTGGTGCTTTCCCTGGCATATGGCCTCCCCTTGTTGGGCTCCATGGTGGGTGGAGGGGTGGGGGAATGAAGGT
Organism: Coenobita brevimanus; assembly: GCF_032717465.1. NCBI lineage: Eukaryota > Metazoa > Arthropoda > Malacostraca > Decapoda > Coenobitidae > Coenobita > Coenobita brevimanus. Next base: position 16,067,062 of record NC_137061.1, on the reverse strand, counting down.
GGGTTTTTTTTAATATGGCTTCTTATAAAATTTTTGCAGCTGACGACCCTGGTTCCGTCCTTGACCATCCTTTACAGTCTCCCTCCTGTGCGCCTCCTGTGCCTCTGGCTGGTGAGGCCCTTATTGCCACCCTGGAACCATACCTGCCTGGTTCCAGTGGTTTTCGGTCAGTGGCCAATACAAAGAAGAGTTGGCAACAGACAACAACATATTGTGGACATGCACGTCAGATCCTGCCGGGTGTCTTTGAGAGGGTTGATTTCCCAAGGTACTACACCATTCGTACTTTGGATGGTCAGCCTATTGGGAATTTGGACATTTTTACTGTTCATTGGCGCATTATGTCAATCTGTGGGAGAGAGCCGAAGATTTCACCTCAGGGGGATGGTAGCCTACTAGTGGAGGTTACATCCCCTGAAGAGGGTTCCCAGCTGGCTGCCCAGTGTAAGGACCCGGATGTGCTGTTTACTTGTGTTCCTCATGCTTTTTTCAATCATAGTCGAGGTGTTGTTTTCTCCAAAGACTTACTTCGTTACAGTGAAGAGAAGCTGCTTGAAGAACTCCAGGTCCACAGGGTTGTTAAAGTGGAGAGGTTTCGGAAGAAGGTTGATGGTGTACTTACCCCAACTCCATCCTTGTTGCTGACGTTCGACTGTACTGTTCTCCCTTCATCCATCAAGGTGGCTTGGTTGTCCCTTAGGGTCAAACCCTTTGTACCAAATCCACGACGCTGCTACCACTGTCAGATGTACGGGCATGTTGGGCGAGTCTGTCGTCGTTTGCAATAGGGCCTCCCAGTGGTGTGTGTCAGTTGTGGAGAATCCACTCATGCAGGACAGGACTGTCCTGGACCTGTTTGTTGTTTGCACTGTGACGAGGCACATCCTGCTTCATCTAAAGACTGTGCCGGGTTTTGCTTGGAGAAGGAGATCCTTCTCATCCGTAATCGTGATAAAATAAGCTTTTCTGAGGCCAGGAGTAGAGCAATGTCATCTGTTTTCCGTAATGGAGTGTCTTGTGCATCAGTTTTGTCCGGTCATAGCCGTCCTCATCATCCTGTCCAGCAGCAGACTCGAGTTCCTCCTGTTGTGTCAGCTCCTATGCCTTCATCTGTTGATCCCATGCCAGTGCAACAATCTCCCGCACTTGAGACGGTTGCCACTACAGTTCAAGACTCGACCTCTACATCTATGGTATCCCCTGTTAGTCATGGTGCACATTCTTCATTCGCTAAACGTCATCGTGGTTCCTCAGAGTCTTTGAGTCTTGAAGACCCTCCAAGCAAGGTGTCGGTCGTGAAGTCCACACCCTCTGTAGTTAGTCCATCTGTGCAACAGCCCTCGGACCCTGCTTCTGGGTCTTTGGGGGCTTCTGGGGTGTCAAGTCAGTCTGGCACCTCTTCCTCCGGGGTATAGGATGTTCCTCCTCCAGTTACCTCGGAGGATCCTGTCCTACCCCCTCCACGTTTGGAGGCCAGGACCCCAACCCCTCCTGCTCGACCTCTTGGTTCACTGGGGGCCCCGGGCAGGGTTTGGAGTAGCACTTCCTCTCCTGCTGGGCAGCGACGGGTGTCTGTGAAGTCTCCCACCACTTCGCAGACCCCAGGCCCTCGTTCTAGCCATGCTGCTGCCCATGACAAGGCCCTTCGTGGGCATATCCGCATTCCCAAGAAGATCTCCCAGGGTCGCTCAGTGGTTTCCACTAAGTGACCCTTTCTTTTGTGTATATAGTTCCTCCATTTTAATATTTTTAGTATTTTTTTTAATGGTTTTCTGTTTGTCCCTCTCCCCTGCCCCTTTTTATTTCAATAGTCTTAATGGCTAATATTATTCAATGGAACTGCCGTGGTTTACGAGCCAACTGGGAGGAACTCCGTTGGCTTCTGGCTGAGTATTCACCTGTGTGTGTTTGCCTACAAGAGACAATGGTTGGTGATGCTGTGCCTCCCTGTCCACCTGGTTACCAGGTTTTTATTCAGATCCTCTTCCTGGACAGGGTCATGGTGGGGGTGTGGCTATTCTAGTACGCAGTGACATACCTTTCACTGCTGTGAGTCTTAACACTCCACTGCAGGCTGTTGCTCTCTAGATTTTCCTTCCCCGTCATTATACTGTGTGCTCTTTGTACCTCCCTCCTAGTGCCACTATTGAGAGGGTTGTTCTTGAAAATCTTATTCGTGCACTTCCCTCACCCTATTTCTTGCTGGCCGACATGAACAGTCATCATCCCCTGTGGGGTGGCTCCACAGCTGATGCTAGAGGTACTATGTTAGCCTCCAAGGTGGAGGATGTGGATCTGTACATTTTAAATTCTGGTGAAGTTACTTACTTCCATAGTCAAACGGGTATTTTTACTGCTATTGATTTGTCTCTGTGCTCTGCAGGGGTAGCCCTGAATTTTACATGGGCTGTGTTACCGGACTTACATGGTAGTGACCACTTCCCTATTTTATTAAGATCGACACAGAGTGAGCCTCGGCGTCTTCTTCCCCGCTGGCGTTTGGATAGGGCAGTCTGGCCGGTTTTTGAGGAGCTGTGTTCCCCGAGCCGATGTGTGGAGGATTTTGTCAGCACTGATGCTGCTGTTGAGTATTTCACAGACTTACTTCACTCGTCAGCACTCCAGAGTATTCCAAGAACAGCTGGTCACTTTCCTTGCCGTCTAGTTCCCTGGTGGACTGATGAGTGTGCTTCTGCTGTTCGGGCTAAACGTGCTGCTTTCTCCCGACTTCGTCGTCACCGAGGTGACCCTGGTTACTTAGCGGCATATAGGAGGGCCCGAGCTCATGCCCGGCGGGTTATGAAGGAGGCTAGGAGGAAGTCTTGGGCGTCATTTGTTTCTTCAATTTCTTCACAGACTCCTCTCACGAAAGTGTGGAAACGGGTGAGGAAGATTTCAGGGAAATTTCCCGTTCCCTCTCCTCCTGTTTTATCTCATGCAGGTGTGGTGCTGGCTCATTCTTCGTCTGTTGCCGAGATATTTGCAGCTCATTTTGCTAATGTCTCTAGGAAGAACACCTCATCCCCGTTGGCACGCCGCCAATGGCACCTGGAATCTTTGGGCATTAATTTTCCATCTACTGCGGAGGAGTCGTATGATGTTGCTTTTTCTGCTTCTGAACTTCAGACGGCATTGTCGCAGTGTCGCGACTCGTCTCCAGGCTTGGATGATGTCCCATATGCCTTCTTACACCACTTGCCTGATGCAGCCCTTCATTTTCTGTTGTCACTGTATAACAGAATTTGGTGCACTGGTGGGTTTCCAGCCTCATGGGGTGTTGCTGTGGTTCTCCCCATCCCTAAGCCGGGTAAGGATCACTTGCAGGCCACTAATTATCGCCCTATCTCGCTGACATCTTGTCTTTGTAAGGTCCTCGAAAAAATGGTGAATAGTCAGCTCATGTGGTACTTAGAGAAGGGTGGTTACTTGTCTCCAGTACAGTGTGGGTTTCGGAAGATGCGGTCGACCACAGATGCTCTCCTTTCTTTAGAATCTTCCATCTGCCAGGCTTTTGCAACTAACCAGCATCATATCACAGTGTTCTTTGATGTGGAGAAGGCGTACGACACTTCCTGGCGTCATGGTATATTACAATCATTTTATGAGTTTAGTCTCCATGGGCGACTCCCCACTTTTATCTGGGAGTTTTTATCTAATCGTATTATTCGGGTCCGAGTTGGGAGTGAGCTGTCTACTGCACGTCCCCTTGAGGATGGTGTGCCACAAGGGAGCATACTAAGTGTTACCCTTTTCACAGTGGCAATTAACAGCGTTATTTCTGTGCTCCCTGATGGTGTTCGTGGCTCTCTCTATGATGACGATTTATCAATCTCTGTCACTGCCTCACGGATGTCAATGGCAGAAAGGAGGATGCAGATGGCTCTCAACCGTGTCTCTGGATGGGCTGATGACCGAGGTTTTCGATTTTCCTTCAAGAAGACTGTTGCCATGCATTTTTGCCGCATTCGTGGAGTCCACCCTGACCCAAACCTTTTTTTAGACGGGCGTCGTATTTCGTGTTTAAAGGAAACCCGGTTTTTAGGGCTGATTTTTGACAGCCGGTTGACTTGGGTCCCTCACTTGTGGTACGTAAAAGCTCAGTGTCTCAGAGGATTGGGTCTCTTGAAAGTTTTAGCGCACACATACTGGGGAGCTGATCGCAAGACCCTCCTCCTCTTGCATCAGTCTCTGATTTTATCCAAACTTCATTATGGATGTGAAGTTTATTCTTCTGCCTCAGAAGCCCGGCTTCATATTTTAGATTCCATACATCATGCTGGTGTTCGTCTCGCCACTGGGGCATTCCGATCTTCCCCGATTTCAAGTTTGTTGGCTGATGCTGGTGTCCTTCCTCTAGACTTGCTCCGCTCTTTCCTTTTGATGCGATGTTGGTATCGCTTATCTCGTCTCCCAGACTCTGTGCCCTTTGTCAAGGTCTCTCAAGATTCTCGGTCACCTATTTTTGCCACTCGGCCATCCTTTCCAAAGCCCTTTGGTTTCAGGGTGCAGTCAGTTATGTCTAGCTTCTCTGTTCCTTCTGTGCCGATCACTCCCCACCGTGTCCCGAGGGTGGGCTACTGGCTTCTCCCCAGGGTGACATTTTGTCGTTTCTTCTCATCCAGTAAGGCCTCCCTTCCTTCTCAGGTTTTATTTTCTCTGTTTTTAGAGCATGCCTTTTCTCATGGGGACTCCATACCAGTTTATACTGATGGATCTAAGTCTGATGCGGGTGTGGGCTTTGGTGTGGTGTTTCCCACCTTCTGTCGAGGTGGGGGCCTCCCTGTGACTGCTTCTGTTTTTACGGCTGAGCTGACTGCTATTTTATTTGCCCTTCAGATTCTCTTCACTCTCCCCCACACTGCTTTTATTGTTTTTAGTGACTCACGAAGTGCTCTTTCTGCAATGGAGTCTTTTAATCCCTCTCATCCTTTGGTTTTATCCATTTTAGAGTGGCTTTTCCTTTTAGGGCGTCGTGGACGTCGTGTAGATTTCTGTTGGGTTCCAGCTCATGTAGGAGTGGCAGGGAATGAACGAGCTGATCAGCTGGCCATGGCGGCAGCGGCTCGTCCCTCTCTTGCACAGTCCCCTCTGTATCGTCTGCCTGCTGCAGATATGCGCTCCTTTATTGCCTTCAGGGTTTGGTGCTGTTGGCAGGAGCATTGGGATGCTGTAGGTGCCAATAAGTTGCGCTCGATTTGCCAGAAGGTGGGCTCATTCAGTTACCAGGGCTTCCCTCGTCAATGGGAGACTGCTTTGGGCCGCCTCCGCATTGGCCACACCCGTTTCTCTCACGGTTTTTTAATGGAGAGGGCTCCTCCTCCATTCTGTGATGACTGTCTGGTTCCCTTGACTGTTCGGCACCTGTTGGTGGAGTGTCCTAGTCTGTGGTCGAGGATTTGCGGCGTCGGTTCCTCTCTGACCACCAAACGGATGGTGGTGTGTATCATCTTTCCTCCGTGCTTGGGGAGGATGCCTGTGTCTTGGGAGGGGCAACCCTCTCCTTTGTGAAGGAGGCAGGACTTCTTAAGGATATTTAGAATTTCTCCTTTTTGATTGTGTGGTTTATCCTCTGTTTTTATTTTTACTTTTTATTTCTTTGTTATACGGCGGCATATGACCCTGGCAGTTGCGCCGCCATGATTATTATAAAAAATAAAAAAAATACTGTATAACCCTTCCGCCCAAACCAATACTGGTATTCCCTGTCTTTCCAACACCCATCTACTTCACCATTACAGTAAGTCATTTCCATCTAATTAACCTTTATTATTATTTTTTTTTTATGTGCATGGTACATACCTCAGGATTTTTTTTAATCTCATGAAATAATGTGCACTGTGTTACTAACAATTTGTTATATTAAAGCCAACACATCTATACTCAAATCTGAGTGCTTGATTGAAATTGGTCAATGTTTTAGTCAGCATCCTAACCAGTTAATTCACTCAGCCTCTGGTAACTTCAACTATCTTACTTAAATCAGCTTATTAATTTATTCTGGTGCAGAAACAAACTACATATTTCAGTAAAGAACTAAAGTGATTGCATATTTTTGTAAGTACTGGTGAAAAACTTATATACTGCACTCTATTTTTTTTAGCCATTGCTGTAACTTAACTGTATTGAGGAACACTAAAGTAGGTGAAGCATACAAACCTAACAAACCATTTATCAACACTGACCTAACTCTGATACCTGTAATTTCTGCCATGTAATATAATACTGCATATACTCTTCTTCTACGTTATATACGGTATTAAGCCTCAAATGTGGGGGAAAAGTAGCAAAGTATGCAGCAAAATACTGTGACTTCATAACGTTAACACCCACTGCAGCTGCTACATGACCAATTGTACAATTGAACTGCATGTGATATATTTCAAGAAGCACTCAGTTTCATTATTTTTCAATGCCGTCATTGACACACACAGATATTGTTTAACTACAGGCAACACTTATAGGCTTCCCCTCAAATGTGATGACTATAACACTGAGCTGGCTAACACATAAACTTTAATATTGTTGCCGTTTCAAAAAAATTTTGAGAAATTATACAGGCAGTCTGAGATAAACCTAGGAGCACAATTTGTTATAACTCCAAATATTACGCACGACGTCGCCACCCCACCACCACGGATGTTTGGTTTATTTGTATTTGCTGACAAGAACGTATACTTTTATAAAATATTCTGAACAGCCCTGTATTTCTCATAGATTTTAGCTTGCCAAAGATAATTCTATTCCTGAATTATTCAATGTTTATTAATGGAAAAAACGGCTATCTTATTTATGAATATTTGAGTCTGTTACATGAAAGGGGGGTGTCTGATAGCGTTTATCCTCCTGTCACATTCCAATACTCTTTTACGCCATATTAAGGTGACGAACGCCTAGAGTGAACAGCAAATTTATTTATAGTACCAAAAACAGGATCGTCAGACGCTCACGTTCGTAAATACTGGCGTTTAGTTTTTTAGAGTTCGACCCTTAGGCGGTTCCGGTGCTGTTCCTCCAATACTTCCCTCCTCTGACTAGCCCATGGCTGACTTTAAAATTTCTTAACCTGGTGTATTTTCTGATACCACTTGTCTCAGTACTAACAAGGCACATGGCCTGACAGGGTCCCACCTGTTGTCCTCAACAATTGTGTTTCTGTGTTTACACCCTGCCTAAGTAACCTCTTTTGCCTTTGTCTATAAACCTGTGCCTTTCCTTCCTGCTGAAGGCTTGCTCTCATTCAGCCTGACCCAAAGAAGGGTGACCATTCCCATCCCTCTGACTATTGCCCAATTGCCTTAACATCCTGTGTTTCAAAAGTTTTCGAGCCCCGTCTTGACTAAACTTTAAAGCATCTTCCCTATTGCAACCTTCTCTCTGATCATCAGTATGGGTTCTGCCAAGTATGCTCTCCTAGCTATCTTCTCACTTACTTTTCAAAGTCCTGTTCATCCTTCCTTTCGGGGCTTTGGCGAAATCTTTTCCATTGCACCTGACATCTCAAAGGCTTTCGATCGAGTCTGGCATAAATCATTAATCTCCAAACTGCCCTCTTACAGTATCTACCCTTTTATCTGTGGCTTCATCTCTAGCTTCCTTTCTGGTCGCTCTATAGCTACTGTTGTAGATGGCCACTCTTCTTCTAGAGTCAGCAGTAGCGGTGTACCTCAGAACTCAGTTCTATCAACAATTCTCATCTTTTTAATCATCAGTGACCTTGTAGGTTGAACATCTAACCCAATCTACTCATATGCTGATGGCTCGACCCTTCACCTTTCTATTCGCTTCCTGCAGCGTCCATCTCAGCAGCCACTTCAATAGGCAAGGGATGAGGCTATGGCACACCTAATGTCTGACTTGACTCACTTCTCTGATTTGGATAAAAGTAATCTTCTTATTAATGCGTCAAAAACTCAGTTGTTACATCCATCAACCCAACAAAATCATCCGCTGGAGTATCCTCTAAAATTTAACAACATCCAACTCAGTCATGTATCATCTTTAAACAAACTTGGGGTTTCGGTCTTTCGGGATTTATCTTGGAAAAGTCATATTGCCTCTCTTGTAAAATCTACTTCCAAGAGATTGGGTGTGCTGAGCCGACTCGGTGCCTTTTTTACCCCTGCACAGATTTTGACCACACACAAGTTTTATTCGCCCCTGTGTAAAGTACAATTCTCATGTGTGGGGAGGCTCCCCACATACAGCTCTCATCATCAAGGAGAAGTCAAAGACTTTTTTTCTCATTAACTCTCCTCCTCTTACTGGCTTCCTTCTACCTGTCCCTTCACTGCACTTCTGTATCTTTATCTCCTTTCTCCCACTACTTCAATGGTCACTACCCCTCTGAACTGTCTGCCTGAATTCCTCCACCACTACGGCTGGCGCGTAAAACCAGTTTAATAACAAACTCTCATCCCTTTTGTGTCTATCTCTCTAATGCAAGATTTAACTGTTATACCCAGTCCTTCATGTATGCAACAGGTCAAATTTGGAAATGTTTCCCTCTTGCTGTATTTCCTACTTCCTATTATCTCCAGTCTTTCAAACGCAGTCTGTCAAGGGATCTCGAAATTAATGGATAAAAAATTTCGTTTTCTGTTATCTTATTTTTTTTTTTTTCTTGGAAGGAACAATTTGCAGGTTCCTGGTCTTTGTTCCTTCTTCAATGCTTATATATAGATATATATATGTATGTATGTATGTATCTATATCTATCTATCTATATACTATCTATGTATATATTGTTACGGAACAGAGAAAACTGTCCCGGAAAGTTCCAGGTTCAAAACAAAAGAGTTAGGTAAAATTATAAGTTAAAGTTTAATGCTCAAACTAACAACTAAACATTCAGGACTCATAAGGATAATGTAATGGTAAAAACAGGTTAAATATATGGTTAACTGCAATAGCCTCTATTAACACGAAATTAGCAAGAGTAAATTTATCTAAGTCAGCCCTGATAAAATGAGAAAACCGGATAATACTCAGTGAATGGAAGATATATTATTACAGATACAAAATATTATCAAAAATGACTGACATAAAAACACATGAATCACAAAAACCTCACTAGGCCTACGAATCAACACCTTATGCTATACAGTACAAGGAAAAAATGTAATAACACTTATACTCAAATTACACGGCTGCTAGATGGTTGGAGACTTCCTGAGCACTCACAATAATAACAACTGTACAGGGGAGGACAGAGATCTGAGCAAAATGAGCAGTAGATCTAAGTGGCAATAATGCAGAGACTGAGCTCATTATATAGGGGCCGGCAGAGCTTGATACAACCTGTAAGAAGGAGGCGCAAATGAAGCCAGAGGGGACAAAGAGTTGACACTCCTGCTCTGAACAACAGAAAGAACGACTTACTCTACTATAAGGGAGGAGGGGGGGAGTGAGGTAGAACACGCTCGTGATCAAACATGCAGCATACTGTACGTTAGAATTACACAAAGGATGATGAAATCATAGGCTATGTAACAATATATATATATATATATATATATATATATATATATATATATATATATATATATATATATATATATATATATATATATATATATAAAATGCGTTTCTGAGTTTCTGCATATAAAGATAGGTAGGTATCGATATAAGTGTGAGCGTGTGTGTGTGTGTGTGTGGTGATCACATGGCGTATCCTCCCGTCACCTCAACACAGGCCCCCACCATGTAGCTGCTCCGCTCGCTCAGCAGGAACGCCACCACTTCAGCCACTTCTGTATTTGAAACAAATATAGCATATATAGTAAATATTGTAAATATTGCAAAATTAAATAAGCCTAAAGAACAGTAAAGACATTTTCAAAACTGAATAATTTTATTAAGTTCGTTCAGTCTGTCCATTACCAACAACTGAAAATAGGGACCTGGATGTAAATCAACGGTTGCATGTCGTGTTCTAATGTTTGTTTTCCTTCTCAGTCACACTTGTTTGTGTTTGTCCCTCGCCACAAACTACTGCCCGTGCATGGTGGGTTAAGCCCCGAGAACTGCAAATCACTTTCTTGCCAACGATTTCTTCCCTTGTCTTCCTCCTTCCTACAGATTTGGTAGTTAGCCACCAACATCTGGTTCTTCCCTTCTCAGTCACACAGGCTGTATCATCGTTAGAGGGATGGCCTGAAAATTTAGACAGAATGTGTTGAGTATGATAACAATGGAGCTTTATGACTGAATCCGTGATTTACCAGTCTTGTAGTGATTCTCCTTGCTTACTTTTTTTTCCTCACACAATCCTCCCAAATGCCTCTCATTATACAGTCAACTCTCATCTTCTTCCTCACATCTGTTATATGCCAGTGGTAACATTTCTAACGTCACTCTAGCCTTGAAATTAAGTCATGTAGCCATGCTTTTGTACAGAAGACACTATTGCAGTTTCTAGAAATGAACTGTAGAAAGGTTCTAGAACAGACCTGCGTTTTCGAACATTTGATCTAACAATAACCTTATGGGGGTCGGCGCCCCCCCCAGGGGACGGATTGCAGCACGCTTCTTCTGGGGGGCCGGGGAGTGCCACCCCCGGGGGAAACCTGGGGGCAGCATCACAGCCGGAGGGCAGGGGGGCTGCGCCCTCCCGGGAGACGCGGGGGTACGGCGGCCCCAACGGGGGCGCAGGGGGAGGCGGCCCCTCGGGGGGTCGGAAGATTCTGGCATTATCTTGATACACTGAAGCATTCACATTGACACCTCAAGCCGTTCATGAGATATAACGGTGCTAAAGGTGGGCGATAATAACTAGTTGACCTTTGGCAGCCATTATGGTGACCCTTTGCTTGACCCTGACTGCCCATCTACCAACTCGTCCAAGATTTTGGCCATATCTTGATACCCTGAAGGTTTCATGTTGATAGCTTAAGTCAGTCAAGAGATATAATGATTCTAATGGCAGACGATGACCCTGATCTTGACCAAGACCGCTCATTTATAAACTCATGCAAGATTTTGGCAATAGACTGATACCCTGAAGGTTTCATGTTGATAGCTCTAGCTGTTCATGAGATATAATGATATTAAAGGAGGGCAACAAATACTAGTTAACCTTTGGCAGCCATTTTGCTGACCTTGACCCTGAACCTGACTGCCCATTTTCGAACTCGTCCAAGATTTTGGCCATATCTTGATACCCTGATGGTTTCTTGTTGATAGCTCAAGCCGTTCATGACACACACACACACACACACACACACACACACACACACACACACACACACACACACACACACAGAGGCGGTCAAAAATATTTTCGCTCCTCCTTGGTAATGGCAGGCGATAATAATCCTGACATGCACACAGTCTTGTTTATTTAACAGGGGAGGAAGGGCGAAACATTCATACATGGGAGTCTACACAGACTTTTTCCCACCAAGTCACACTTGGCCAGGCAAATATCGACCTGCAGACGATTTCTTTATCAAGTTGACCTCCATGCGGCTGAATACAGCTTAAAAAGACAACCAAATCTGTTGGAGGGGTTAATGAAGCCTGTACCGTCTAACCCCTCCAGTTCGAAACTTCTCTCATGATCCATTTTATAAATATATGGAGATGGCATGAATAAGGTACAGGAAAACGTTCTGGCTGTGAAAGAGTAAATTTCGTGAGTCCGACCCCTCTGTTGTTGAATTCACCATCCAGACGCTTTTATGTAATGCACGAATGGCCTCTCATATTAACCCATTTGCGTCCAGTGTCCTCAATATACAGAGTACAAAGGAATACAAAGGAAAGCAAACAGCAACAGACCTTATGGCCCTTTCGAGGCTGCTCTTTACAGAGTAGACTATGACTACAGGATCTAATTCTACATGCAGATGGATAAGGATAGTAAAGCAAGGAGGTTCTCCCCGCCTCCAAATCATCCAGTTAAAACTGGCAAGAAAAACTGAGAAAAACCACCATGCAGCATGGAAAAACTGACATGGAAATTTTACAGGAAAGACTGAAAGGAAAAGTTACATTCTGTAATACTTTATCTATAAGCTACTAGTCTGAATAACCTGAAAGAGAAAGTAGTAAAGTAAAATGAATAATAAAAAATTAAATAAGGCACGAATTTTATGGGTACGTTGAGTTAACAAGTCATCTGTAGACACAGCGTGGAAATGGCACAGTGCAAAGTGTACATTTTCAAAGATTTAATAAAGAAGGGAACCCCGGCGTAGGGACCTATGAGCTTCGCGACTACGAGCCGACAGGTGGAGGGCAGTACGCCTAGCACCCTTCCAGCAAAATCCCTCACACAGGAACTCTGGGAGCTAATGGGTTACGGAGTTAGTGAAGACTGTACTAGTATCTAGTTGACACAGTTCAATAAGTCCCCTGAAGAGAGTGTAGAAAGAAGCAATTTCACCGAGGTTGTTAATACCAGTTGTTGGAACCTTCCTTCATTGAGCTCAACATCCGGCTTCGAATTTTTTGAATCCCTGAAGCCTCCCGGTCCGTCTTTGTTTGCCTACGTATATCCCTCACATATTAAATAAATTTGTGAAAAAAATTTGGAGGGTTCTGGTAAATAAATCGGGCCTCCTCACTCGGGGCACCACATTGTAAGAAATTTCTAGTATTTTCGAATAAACAACTCGTAGGTCGCTACTCGTCCCTAAAGTTATCCTTAAGTAAATTCAAACAAGTCTCATAGGGTTAGGTGAACCGTAACTTAACCTTAACTCACCTAACTATTGCTCTTCTATCTCCTAACTAATCTCCCCTTGAATTGGCCAATTCGTAAAGGTTACTTAGCTAGTGAAGAGGGAGTGTCGGATAACAGATGACGATCAAGCTGCTTTTCTGTGGTTGCTTGAGCAATCAAGCATCCTTAAGGTGCGTATGTACAACGTGCTACTTGAACCTTGTCTAGGAGCAGAGTCCTTAAGGTGCTCTTATACAAACGTGCTAGCTCGACGATGTCTACGAGCAGAGAGAAGAAAATGGCGGGCCCTAGTTCCTCATAGAATTGTAGGGGTGCCAACTGTTAATAAATTACAGTACTAAATACTGTTAGATTACAACATGATATATACAGGGCAAATCCAACAAATTAGTTTTAATTAAACTAAAGTTAAACTAAATATTCCCTTTAGCTTTGTGAATATCTTAAATCCACATCTGCTTTACATGTGGACCTTTTCATCCTTGCCACGTCATCTAACGCGCAGAGGCAGTTTAGGTCCATGATACTTTCCATATAATTACATGTACAGTATTTTCAATGTAGTAGTCCACGAGGGTTAGACGCAGTAGCATTTCATTTATCAATAATAAGAATTATTAAAGAGAACATAATTTCTGGGTTATAAAAACCGCTCAAACAAGTGACAATATCTCAAGTTTTCCTCTGCTTCTAACCAGGGACAACTTTTATAAAAAGTAGAGAGCGCAACTGCTCTGGGGGAAAATATTTCCTACAGGTTTGGGGCCGGGCAGAAAATGATACGCTGTATCATGTAATATGACTCTTAGCCAGGAGTTCCCTCCATAGATCTCGAGAACCCTGTGCTGTGGCCCTTTTAGGATGCACATCCAGACCCTTTTGATCTTCACCATCCCCTGTATCCGGAGTAGCCGCTAACTCAAGGGGTACCAGTTTATCAATAGTTTTTATATTGGTATGTCCCCTACATTTTATTTTTACGAGTCTCAGCACCCCTTCTGAATCTGGGTGCATGGAGATCACTTTAGCTAATGGCCACTGGGATCTTGGTTGTTCGGTTTTCACTAAGACCACATCCCCTATGTTTATAATAGATTTGTTGCTGGCAGCCTGAGCCCCATAAAATTTTTCTCTTAGGCTCTAAAGATATTCCTAACTCTAATGTGTATTCCAAGTATCCAACACCCTTTTCAGACTTTGATATCCCTCCCGCAGATGTTGTCCTTAATCATTATTTTCTGTGGTAGGATCATCTACTTCTTCCTGGATATCCACACAAGGCATCGGATGGAGCTTCCTACCATATAACATATGAGCCGGTGTCAAGGCCTCTAGTGAGACGCTAGTGTCATCTAGATAAGTCAGGGGTCTTATTAATCCTGGTTTCAATTTCAGTTATTACTGTTCTTAATTCTTCTCTAATGATCTTAGTTCTGTGTAATGTTTTCCTCAGGCAGTTCTTGACAATACCAATCATTCGTTCGGTAAATCCATTTTGCCATGGAGCTCTTGGAGCTGTGAACTGCCAGGTACAATTTCGGATTCCCAGCGCCGACTTAACCTTTGGGTCATTCATTATGTTTAACAGTAAAGGTGCTGCTCCAATGAAATGAGTTCCGTTGTCACTTGTTAATTTGTTAGGACAAGACCTTCTAGCGGTAGATCCTCGAAAGACATTGAGGAATGTCTCTGAGCTCAGATCTTCTGCTATTTCTAGATGGACTGCCCTTGTGTAGGCACAAGTAAATAGACAAATGTAAACTATATGGGGAGTTCCCTCACCCGTAACGGTTATAGCCCCTGTATAGTCCACTCCTGTTACTTGGAAGGGCCGACTTACATTTACCCTATCCCTAGGTAGGGCTGGTGGTCCTGGATAGTCATATGGTCGTTGTCCATACCTCCTACAAATGATGCAGTCTTTGAGATATTTTTTTTATGATCTGTCTACCCTTAGGAATCCAACACCTTTCCCGAATTTGGGCCAAGGTCTGCGGCACTCCTCCATGGAGAGTGGAATCATGGGCTTCCTTTATAATTAGTTGTACAAAGTATCCGCTCTTGGGTAATAAAATGGGGTGTTTGGTTTGGAAAGGCAAATCAGCCTTTATTAATCGGCCCCGACATCTAATCAGACCCTATCCGTCTAAGAACAAGCCTAAATCCTTTATCAGCTTATTCCTGTTCCTAGTGCCTTGGCCTAAAAGGTTATATACCTCTCAGTAATAGTTCTTTTGTATTCTTTTCAGCCAATATTCTAGGGGATCTAACTTCTGAAAGCCCACTTTCTTATTCAAAAATTCAACAACCAATTTAGTACAGTTTATAAGTTGTCTTATTGATGAGAATCGGCTGATGTCAATTATAAGCATAAGGTTTCTCTTTAAATCTTAGTAACACATTCCCTAACCTCTCTGTTAGTGTAGGTCCAGATTATAAGCAATCGTTCAAGCTAGCTGATCCCTTGGACGCTTTACTACTACAATTGAATACTATCCTTATGGGAGTAGTTACTGAATCCTTGCTTACAGCATGATGTAGTAAGTAATGTCCTTCCTTATGGTTAACAGGGAATTCTACCTCTTCTATAAATATATTCTTCAATTGATCCTTTATAATATTATCATAATTATATAGTCAGATCTTCCGGTTTATCTCTCAACTTCCTTAGCTGCTTGGTAATTTGTTGGTATCTCCGAATGGTTTAGTTTCCATGGTAATCCTACCCAATACTGTCCATCCTTAAATTCCAGACTGATTATACAAATCCAAGGTTATTTCATCTTCAGGGGTTGGTTCCTCAGAGTGTATACCTACACTGTCAAGGTCCCACAATTTGTGTGCAGGTTCAATATTTTCATCCAACAAGTCATTTATCTGAGTAGGTTCTAATTCTGCACCTATTCTAGCTACAATTAGTGACTGTGTGGGGGTAACAAAGACTGAGTCTACTACCTTAGCCTCTCCTTTAATTTGTTTTGGAAAAGGCAACTAATCCATAATAATTTTTAGATCTTAAAAAGCCTTTCACATTCTAGATCATAATATTTTGTTGAGAAAATTATATCGTTACAGAATCCGGAATATATGTCACAACTGGTTCAGGAGTTATTTACATGACCGAATTCAATGTACCATTATAAATTACTCAACTTCCAAGTTTTCCAAAGTTGTCACAGGGGTCCCACAGGGCTCCACATTAGGCCCTCTGTTATTTCTGATGTACATAAATGACATTGTTGAGTCCTCTAAAATCATGAAATTCACTCTCTTTGCTAATGACATTAGTATTACCCACCCTGAAAATGATATCGTCTCTCTAAGTAGAATCATGAACTTTGAGCTAAATTTAGTATACACATGGTTATCGGCCAATAAACTCTCCCTAAATGTAGAAAAAAAATCAGTATTTAGTATTTGCTGGCGACAAATCATTTAATGAAAATTTCAGTATAAAACTATGTGGCAAAAATATCCATAGATCATCCTCAGGTAAATATCTTGCTATATTTATTGATGAAAAGCTTACATGGAGGGACCATATCAGTCACATTCAGAGTAAACTTGCAAAATCCTCTGGTATATTACATAAAATAAGACACTTGTTACCATTAGATACACTCAGAACATTGTACTACACATGGATTTATCCATACTTACAGTATTGTAATGTAGTGTGGAGGATGGCTAGAAAGACTACACTCAACTCATTAGTTTTACTCCAAAAAAGAATTATAAGGATAATAGCTCGGGCCAATCTGCATGATCACACTGCTCCAATTTTCAAAAACTTAGGAATAATTAAAATCTATCTATCTATCTATAGCCCGACGCCCTAATCCTGCAAAAGGTGGCCGCAGACAAAACGCCTCCAAGTCGCTCTGTCACCCACCATTTGACTACCCTCCCCCCAACTCACCCCCCCCTTCCTCATATACCTCTCAACTCCATCCCTCCACCTCATCCTCGGTCTACCTCTCCCTCTCCCTCCCTCCACCTCACCTACATACACCCTCTTAGTCAGTCTTTCATTCTCCATTCTCTTCACATGTCCAAACCACCTCAGTGTATTTCTCCTAATCTTCTCAACCACATCCACATCTACCCCACAACGTTCCTTCACTTCTTCATTCGTCAACCTGTCCCTCCACGTCACTCCACCCTCCTCTCAAGTAACTCATTTCCACTGCTCTCACTCTTGACTTGTTCTCCTCTTCCAAGGTCCATGCCTCGCTTCCATACGTCAGGGTAGGGATATATATATATATATATATATATATATATATATATATATATATATATATATATATATATATATTAATGAAGGCTGCATCTAACCTCACAATAGAAATACTCCTCCTAATATGCATAAAATCATCTGGAGATTACAAGCATAAAAAGGTAATGCTAATTGATGGAATCTTCCCTCACCGAGTTCATTATTCTGCGTCATTTCCACTGAACCCTTGAAGCTGGCAAGAGAATAAGAGATGTCCCATACCATGATAGGGTTAACAGTGACGGTATTCACACTATGGCGGTATTTTCGTCCTGCCCTTTGAGCGGTCATAACCAGTCACAACCCGAGGCTTCCCGTGACGTGACTGGTGTAGACATTTATCTCGTCAAAATGGCAGCACGAAAATGTGGCGTAGGTCATATATGAACGATATCGATTGTCGTAGCTGGAACAAATATTACAGAGGAGACGTCCATGACAGGGTTTACAGTAATGATTTTATTTTGCTCTCTCTCTCTCTCTCTCTCTCTCTCTCTCTCTCTCTCTCTCTCTCTCTCTCTCACACACACACACACACACACACACACACACACATATACAAAACATCGAAATTCTGTCCCACATTTAGCACCATACAGTACTAACTCCCAAGTACACACACACAAAACACCTCACACTCCAGTCGACACCCACATCTGCATATTACTCACCTGCACCCTCGTTCGACACACAGCCATTCAGGAGAAGAAAGGTTAAAAAAAATACCATCATCATCACCATCATCATCCCAGCTTCTTTTTCCTATCGAAGGATAGAGGATAAACTATTTACATGCAGTGGATATAGATATCTCAGCTGACCACAAGTAATTTTCTCATAACTCTTTTCTCTTTAACCATTCAAGACAACTCTCTTTTTCCCCTTACACTCATACCTCTCACTTAAATCCAGACAACCCCATTTTTTACACCTTTATCCATCATTACACATACTCACACACTCACACCTGTCACCCATACCTACATCCACATCGCTACTAACACTTACATTTATACCCACTTTCACTCACACCTGCCTCCACCCACACTCACACCCACGCCCATATCCACACCCGCAACTTCAGCCACCCATTTAAACTCACATCCATCTACACCCACACCTGCCCACACCCAAAACCACTTACATCTACAGTCATGCCTACTTACCCACTTACATCTACACTTATGTCTACTTACGCCACCACCCTCACACTTACAATACACATTTTACTCACACTTTCCACCTCTCCATCCTCAATGCTGACTTGTAACAATAGATTAACAATAGGGCATGATGCTAATTACGAAAGAAATGCTATATACAGGATGCAGAGCGTAGTATCGACTTATTCTGACACCTATGTGAAGGAAATCGCAAAGGGAATAAAATCTAGGCCAAATTAACGTGAAAGGACTATAACATCCACTGATTCAGGGGTGGGCGATAAAAGGCAGTTGACGAGTGAGCTGGGGACAAAATATTCCAGGAAGGGCGTCTTCATATCATGCCTTTGTATAAAACTTGAATGAAACAATACATGGCCGGAATAATTGTTTAAAATCAAATATTGCATGATAGGGGCGAGTAAATTATGAACGAGCAAGTAAATTATTAACATGAAATTTCAAGTTTAATCAGTGACCAAAATGGAGGCACCAAAAGTTGACAGAAGTTTGAAATGGTACCGGCTGTTTACCCAAATCCAAATTCAAATCCGGGACATTACGAGTGTTAAAAACTAAGTGGCACATGTAGGGGCGGAAAACTTAAATCCCCACTACAAGGCGCACTGATGGACGGAATCAAGGCAGCTTGATTCTGTTCAGCCCAAAATTTGCGCATTACTAGAAAAGTGGCATATTGCACAATCGGAAACACTGAATGAGTATTTAAGATTCCTCAGGATGGGAGCTGATGAGAGAATATCATTGATCATAATACTAAACAAAATGGGACTATGCACATTTCCGGTGCCCCGTGTTCTTGGATAAAAACATCCGATGGTATGTTACAGGGCAATTGGCAGAGAAAGTTCTGTCCCTCAAAAAAAAAAAGAAAAAAAAAAAAGGGGGAAATAAATCAGGTAAATTACCTCTTGAACCATAAGCACAGTGCTTTATTGGTATACCCTGTTGTCACGTCATGTCATAGGGTTTACGGATGTCCAAGAACACTCCTAACATGAATTCTTTATTGGCAAATGCCTCCAAAATGCAATACCCCAAATTCATTATATGGTCTAGTGTACTTCTGCATTTAAAGAAGTCACACTGATGATCTATCTATCTATCTATTGCCAGACGCCTCAATCCCGTTTGGGGTGGCCACAAACAAATCGCCTCCAAGTCGCCCTGTCCCCCGCCATTTCACTGCCCTGCTCCCAACTCACACACCCCTCTCTCATATACCTCTCCACCCCATCCCTCCATCTCATCCTCGGCCTCCCCTTCCCTCTTCCCCCCTCCACCTCACTCACATACACTCTCTTCGTCAGTCTTTCACCCTCCATCCTCTCCACATGGCCAAACCACCTCAATGTGTTCCTCATAACGCTTCCTATCACATCCACATCCACACCACAACGCTCCTTTATATCCTCATTCGACAGCCTGTCTCTCCATGTGACTCCACAGGCTACTCTTAAATAACTCATTTCCACTGCTCTCACTCTTGACTTGTGTCCTTCCAACAATGTCCAAGCTTCACTTCTGTACGTTAGAGTTGGTATCACAATACTGTCATGTAGTAACTTTTTCACTTCCATGCTTACTTCCCTGTTTCTTATCACTGCTTTCAAAGAACCAGCAACCTTTCTTCCATGCTGTACCCTTTCAAGCATTTCACCCTCCAAACCTCCATCCTTACTCATCACACTACCCAAGTACTTAAACGTTCTCACATTTTCCAATTCCTCACCATCCAACCTCGCTGTACATTCACTGACTTCACCTCTCTCAAAGACCATCACTTTACTCTTCCCTACATTCACCTTTAGATTCTGTTTCTTACACACTCTCCCAAACTCATCCACCAAGCCTTACAGTTCTCCTTCCTCTTCACTCAACAACACAGTATCATCTGCAAACAACAGAACAGGGAGTTTCCAAACACTATCCTCTCTCACCAGGGCCACTCCAACATCCACTACCCTACCTTGTACCTCTTTTATTACCCCATCCATGTACAGATTGAACAACCATGGAGACATGACACATCCCCGTTCCAACCCAACTTTCAAAGAGAAAAATTCACTTGGTTTACCATCCACACGCACTACAGCCTTCGCACCATCGTACATACTCTTCACAGCATTCAACAACTTCCCATTTACTCCATAATTATATTCTGAACACTTTCCACAATCCTTGTCTATCCACCCTGTCATATGCTTTCTCCAAATCCATGAAAGCCGCATACAACTTCTTTCCCTTCTCTAGAAACTTTTCCACTAAAGATCTAAGAATGAATATCTGATCTACACAACCTCTTCCCTTCCTAAAGCCTCCTTGTTCTTCTCCAACTAATTTCTCTGTTCTTTCTCTAACTCTGTCAATAAGTATCCTACCATACACTTTTCCTATTATACTAAGAAGATAAATGCCCCTATGATTACCACACACTTCTTTTTCCCCTTTTCCTTTTTACAGGGGGGCGCGGTAGCACAGTGGTAGCGCGCCGGACTCGTAATCGGGGGATTGCGAGTTCGAGCCTCGCCCGGGTTGCCGTGCTGGGAGTGGCAGCTCGCTCCTGTAACCCTAGCGGGGCTATATAGTCCAATACAGGGCTTAGCTCGGGGAAACTCCATTTCTCCCATTTTTTTTCCTTTGTACAAGGGAATAATTATACCTGACTTCCAATCCTCCGGGACTCTACCTTCCTCTCAGGCCATTCTGCACATCTTCCACATTCATTCTACTACTATCTCTCCTCCATGCTTCAGCATTTCACCACACACTCCATCAATTCCTGGGGCTTTCCCCGATTTAACTTTCTTCATTGCTTCCACAACTTCTATCCTGCTGATTTCTTCCTGTCTTCTCACCTCCCTCCTTCTCCCAGCCATTCCCCAGCCACTTATACTCGCATTACTTCCATCCTCTATGTTCAACAATTCCTTAAAGTGTTCTCTCCATCTGCTCACTTTTTCTCCCTTCTCCACTAGTAATCTACCATTTTTATCTTTCACTCCTCTACTAACTTCACTGCCACCCTGTCGTACTCTTTTCACCTCTTTCCAGAACATTTTCTTACAGTCCCTCCACTTTACACTCAAATTCCTTCCAAATTCCTCATTCACTCTCTTCTTACTCTCTCTTACTAATCTTTTCACCTCTCTCTTTCTTTCTACATAAAACTCTCTCTTTTGCCTCTCAACTTCTTCCACGCTCCTATTTCTCATCCATTCATTGTATGCTTTCTTCTTTTGTGCCACAGCCTGTCTCACCTCTTCAATTCACCATGCTGTTCCTTGCACCCCCCTCCGTCTTTTCTTCCTTCCACACACCACATCACATGCTGCACATATCTCTTCTGTAAATATCCTACACACACCTTCCACGTCTCCTATCTGCTCCAATTCATATTTCCCCAATCGTTCCTCCACTTCTCTCTTATACTCTGCCTTTTTCTCATCCTCTTGTAACCTTTCCACTCCCCTTGCAACTACTCCTTCCTCTCGTCTTTCCCTTCTTCTATTCCTCCATTTTACTTGAATCTTAATTCTGGCCACCACCAAGTAGTGGTCAGAAAGCCCACTCCCCCAGCCTCTATAAGCTCTTGCATCCATTACACATCTTCGCATCTTTTCATCCACACACACATAATCAATCATTGCCTTCCTTTCATTCAGTTCACCACCCACCCTTCTCATCACTCGCCATGTATACCTGTGGATCATTTTGTGCTTGAAGAGGGTATTGGCTATCACCAACCCCCTCCCAGCACAAATGTCCTCTCACGCACTCCCATTCTCATCTATCTCAGCAGGCACACCCCACTCATGAACTATTCCATCCACCTTCACATTCCCAACTTTACCATTCATATCACATATCAAAAACACTCTCTCATTCCTTCCAAACTTTTCCATGCACACTTCTACATTTGTCCAGAACTCTTCTCCCACTCTTCTAGCACGATCTTGCGTTGGCGCATACACACACACAATCGCCCACATTTGTATTCAAACTTTCAACTTTACCCACACAATCCTTGACGCAACTGATCCATACTGTCTTATGCTCTTCTTCCATCTTTTACTCACAACTATACATACTTCTTCCTTTGCCCTCTCATTTTCACCTGCTCCTGCACATATACCCATCCATACTCCCATTCTCTTACACTTTCTCCTCTCCATTTTGTTTCAGTTATTCCACATACATCCACTTTCGCACCCTGAAGCACCTGGACAATCTTTCTCTCTTTCACCTCATCATTCGCTCCCCTTACATTCCATGTTCCGATAACCATGTCCTTTGTCCGGTCCTTGGTCGTCATCGTTTGGTCAGTCCTTGTCCGAGGCTTATTGTTTGTTTTTTAGTTAGTTGTTTTCCGGGGAGGGGCACTAACCCTCCTCCAACCCTTTTAGTCTCCTTTTACGACAAGCAGGGATACTGGGGGAGTATTCTTGAAAACCCCCCCTATCCCCAGGGGGTAGTCTTCGACTCTAAAACAAAAAAAGGCCTGTTATTAACCATTCGTTCCATGACCGTACATAGACAAGGATTCAACACAACTATACGAAGTGAAATGGGATTCATAAGACAACCAGCCCGTATGGGTATCGGTATCACGTGCACAAAATGCCATGAGTCTGGGAACATTCGGGACAAGCAAAGCTCATTGTAAAATGCTACAAGCTAAATCAGGTTGTCCTGATGAATATGCTGGATCATAAAGTACATGATAATATCTGGTCTAGGACTGGCGTCTTTACAGGATTTTAGGGCACGGATAAGTTCATCCACTGTAAAGTTTTGGTTGTAAAGGGAGTGTACGTCTTCTGTGGTAAGGTCTAATACTCACAGCTCAGCCGTGCGTTTATGGTGTCGAAACGCTGGTCGTAACTGGCTGAACTATATACATGAGAAAAACTCGTGGTGAGGATGTTAGCTACGTCCACAGGATCGTCCAAGATGTTGTCCACGTGCAGAGTGGTCATGGGGTTATACGGGCGTTTATTATACAGTATTTTAATAGTGGACAGGACTTTAGTCACTGAGGTAAATCGATTCACCGTGGACACAAAAAAACGCCAAGAATCACATTCAGTTCTTCTAATTACTGCCCTTGCCTCAATCCTTGTTTTTTCGTATGCAACAAAGTTTTCCTTAGTCAAATGACTTCAAAAACCTCCTATTGCATTTCCTTAATGTTGTTGGCAATCCAGGGTCCAATAATGAGCTCTAGCCTTCGCATGAATTGGAGAAGTCTTGGGAATAGAAGTCCACCTGCATGTAATATGGATTTAGTAAAATTGTGGATCTTTACATCTAAGATCTCCCAAGTTATATCTTAACAGGCGATCCTTGAGAAAGATCCCCAATCTGTCTTCTTTACCCCTAGGAGCCGGGGGAGGATCACCCTATCCACATCCCAAAACCGGGCTATTTTCTGGAATTTCAATTTTCTGCAAACTATTATTTTTTTCATTACAAATCAATCACAAATGACAAAAAACACATCAAATGCACGTACTTACTCTCTGTTGCCGACTTTCAAGGCCACACTATCCCTATACGGGCCTCCCACCACCATCCACCTCTACCATGCATCTCTCCTCATGGCTTGGCCGCCATCCCACCCCTCCCATACCCCCACCCCTACCCCCGCCCCATACCACCGCAGGCCAGCATCACCCCGTACACCAGACAGGCCATGGCAATACTCTGAGTCAATTTGGAGCACTAGGAAATTCAAACGTGCTCGCGAAAAATGTAAATGTCATATGACATGAACCGCTGGCTGTCGACCGCATGTCATATGACGTGAATCGGCACCTAGGGGTTAAAGTGAAATTTTGGAACTGGAGGATCCAAAAAGTCATAACATTAATAAAAAAGACAGGTGGGTAAATGGGCACTTCCCAAGGAATCCCCATAAGGATCTCATGAGAAATCTAAATGTACACATGAGGAGGCCAGAGACGAGTCAATGGCTGAAAATTTTCCAGTGCGTGCGATCATCCACACAAGATGTTCTACCACCATGCAGACACCAGAGGCTGGACTACATGTCAACTACTGTACTTGTTCTCCACGACTATCAATCCTTTAGCTACCCCATTCCTAGTGATGGGCATTAAAGTCGCCCAGCACTAACTTACTTCCAGGAGAGTGGTTAAAAAGTTAATTTACAGCACCACTATCAATGAGGCCATGCGGAGGACATTGGAGAGAGCAGGAAGGCAGGCATGTGTTATTGATTTACTCAGCACACGACAACTTTCGGGGTAGAATTTAGAACCACTTCTGTTTGTGGGTGTGATATTTTGTGTGTGTATATGGCAACTTCGTGACTATCATAGCTTTTTATACTAGTGTTAGTAACTGAACTGTGGAGGATCAGGGTGATCCTCCAAGCTAATCTCCTGTAAACAAATGTCATCTGGCCTGGGTATAGGTAGCAAGATTTATATACTGTGTAATTTATTCCCAAGAGTCTTACAATTTCACTGTAACACAGTGAATGCGACGGTGTAAAATTTACGAGGCAGGCCATAGTGCTTAGTCTTTTAATGCAGTCTGTCAGCAGGTGAATGACTACAGGAAGACCTATCCCTCTGCTTGCTGCCGGAAACCTTCATATGATAATCAATAACAAGGCTCCCAGACTTACCAGAGGAAGAGCTAACCCATTTCCCCCCTCGCTGAAGCAGGAACAGGAAGTCCATGAGGATGTGGCTGTTTGGAAAGGGTGGTCAGATTAATCTCATAATACTTGTCAGATTCTGGTTCAGACCATACTAACTGAAAGGAAGTAGCAGTCTGATAGTGAGAAGTTGCAACATGAATATCAGTACGAGAATTGGAATGTACAGAAGGAGCAGACCAAGAGGCAGAACGAGTGACAAGAGCGCTGGGGACAGGGTCAGATTGTGTCTTCACTGTGCTCATCACGGGACGTGACACAACGGCCGATGCATAGGAGACATTAGGTATGGGGATGGCATGCAACTCCGTCACATTCTTCCTAGCATCGTAATAGGATATGCCCTCTGTTGCCTTCACTGTGCAGACCTCCTCCTCCTCCCTCAACTTAGGACAATTCGTCAAGCAAATAGAGTGAGGACCCTTGCAATGAAAGCAACATACAGTCTCCAATGTGCAGTGTTCAGCACCATGACACTGAACTGTAAACCTGCCAGACACTGACTGAGAAGCATTACTAGACTAGTCATTATGTCCATGTAACTGACACCTTGATCAACGAAGAGGGATGGGGTTATATGGCTTGATGGTAACAATTTCGTAACCAGCTTTAACAGGCACAGGGAGAGAAATTTTGTCAAATGTCATGATAATGGTGGCAGTCATAGCCCTCTTCTCCTTCGAGAATCCAGCTATAAAACTAGCATCAATTACATCCTACTGAGCAAGTTCACGTATGATATTGTCCTCCTCGAAGAGAGAACCTGTATTTTTACACAGGAAAAATCATCAGAGAAATTACCAATATGCCGGGAATCGAACCCAGGACTCTCAGGTGAGAGCCAGGCAGCATACCATTACACCACGACCAGGTAAAAGTTAACTCACGTTGTCACAATCTTGTAACCAACGTCCCTCCGCCCCCCACCTGAGAGTCCTGGGTTCGATTCCCGGCATATTGGTAATTTCTCTGATGATTGTCCTCCTCCTTAACCATGAGGTCCCTAGAGATGATAACACCAATGCAGGAATTCATGGAAACCGTGATCCTCGGATAAACATCATAACAGTGAAACCTACACAGCTTCAACAAGTCCTTTACCTATGTGGAAGTAACAAATTTAACTAGAATATTTACACTAGAAAGTTTTTTCACTTCTTCCATCTCACCAGCACAGCCGTCAATTACCTTCTAACAATGAAGAATCAAGACTAATTAGGTGACTGGAACTGACAGCATGTAGCACGACGATAGATGCATTATTAACAGAAATGTCGAGGGGGTATGAATCAAGGACTGATCAATCTGGGAACATTCAGTCTGTAGTCATGGGTCCAACAGGACCATCTCAATCCCCTCAAGGTGGGAGATGCAACAAAGGCGTCCGCCATAGTAACCACCACTCCATCATGGGAGCAGTGCAAAGAAAGAGAAAAAACATGCAAGGAACAAGAAACCCAGAATAAGACAACTAAGACCGATCAGTGAGGGGATCAGTCCCGAGGTTAGTAAGCAATAAGTAATCTTAAGAAATAGATACAAACACCTATTGTATTGTAGACGGGGAAGGGATGAAAATGGGAACTAGTTAACCTAACTAAACAACACCCTAATGTTGAACAAAAAGCTAAAGTTGGTGCGGCAGCCCTGCAACTACCGGAGAGCAAGACAAGCATACCTGTACGGTCCATACCCTCCACAACCATGCATCGAAATCCCTCAAAGCAAGACGTGATAGAATCGCGACATTTATACCTCTGGAAATGCCCTCCCCATTCTCGTGTCGCAGCCTGACTGGCTACCTCTAGGAAAATCCCGTCATTCTAATCCAACTCTGATTGCGACATTAATGCCATCCTTTGTCTGTCTATACAGTACATACCTAGGCTGAAAGATCCCTCCTTGTTGTTAGTTACACTTTTTACACACACTGATCTGCTTCCAATTTGATTCTCATTTGTTTATTCAAATCTTTAGTAATGACAGTAGTTTCTTGCCACTTGGGCCAATGAATGTGCTGATCTGTGTGCAACACCAGGGAATTAGATACTCTGTGACACGACACATCTGCTTTGTGTTCAGCTGTCTTTGTATCCATTCTTCGTCTTGTTTCCCCTCTACGTTTTTGAGCATCCACTACAAGGTATGCTGTATACTACAGTGTTCTCATTTTTACTTCCTTTCACTTATGTTTTCACTATTTCTCTTATTGAACGTCCTGAGGATGGTGCGATCCTAAGGCTTGCTTTAAGTACATGTTGATAACCGAAGCCTTGGCTGAGTTGAGGACAGATGCATGTCTTGTTTTGCCCTCGTTTGATTGAACATTGACATTATTTCTGTTCTTTTTAATTATACCAGTATCCTTTTTTTTTTCTAGTTTTAACAACATGCCTACCGTATAGGATAGCTTTATAAGCTATGCTATCCAGTAGGCATGTTGTTATAATGAAAAAGAAAGTAAACATGGTAATCCTTTTTTACTTAGTAAAAGATAACTACATGTGTTTATGACACCTACTTCAAGCAAGGAAGATACATCAGTTGCAGTTCTTGTTCAGCGGTATGTTTATGAATTACTATGCGCAAAAATCCAAAGGAGTGAGAGGATTGAAGTCTGCTGTCACACGACACGCCTATCAATATCTCAGTGCGCTATGGCCGTGTAATAAATTGGTAATAGCGGTCAATGTATCATTGCCACTTCTCTATTCTGTCTTAGGGAGATTGTTGTATTTTTGTGACTGAAAATATCTAGATATATTTCATGCACAGTTCCTATGTTTGTGTCATTTCATTTGGTTCTATGTTTGTATTATTTCAGAATGGTTAGGGTATTTATCGTGGTTTAAGTACATCTTTTTCTATCTGTCTATCTATCTATCTATAGCCCGACGCCCTAATCCCGCAAAGGGTGGCCGCAGACAAAACGCCTCCAAGTCACTCTGTCATCCACCATTTGACTACCCTCCCCCCAACTCACTCCCCCCTCCCTCATATACCTCTCAACTCCATCCCTCCACCTCATCCTCGGTCTACCCCTCCCTCTCCCTCCCTCCACCTCACCTACATACACCCTCTTAGTCAGTCTTTCATTCTCCATTCACTCCACATGTCCAAACCACCTCAGTGTATTTCTCCTAATCTTTTCAACCACATCCACATCTACCCCAAAACGTTCCTTCACTTCTTCATTCGTCAACCTGTCCCTCCACATCACTCCACATGCTCCTCTCAAGTAACTCATTTCCACTGCTCTCACTCTTGACTTGTTCCCCTCTTGCAAGGTCCACGCCTCGCTTCCATACGTCAGGGTAGGGATCACAATACCATCATGCAGTGACTTTTTAACTTCCATACTCACCTCCCTATTTCTCATCACGGCTTTCAGTGTACCAACAACCTTTCTTCCCTGCTGTACCCTTTCACGTACTTCATCCCCCAAAGTTCCATCCTTACTCATCACACTACCCAAGTACTTGAATGCACTCACATTCTCCATATCCTCACCATCCAACCTCACTGCACACTCTGTGACTTTATTCCTCTCAAACACCATAACTTTACTTTTGTTTACATTAACTTTCAGCTTCCTCCTCCTACACACTGTCCCAAATTCATTCACCAAACCTTGCAACTCCCATTCATCTTCACTCAACAATACTGTATCATCAGCAAACAGCAACACCGGAAGCTTCCAAATCTCACCCTCATTCATTAGGGCCAGCCCCACATCCACTGCCCTACCTTGCATCTCCTTTACAACCCCATCCATATATATATTAAACAGCCATGGAGACATCACACACCCCTGTTTCAGTCCCACATTGAGATCAAAGAAGAACTCACTCAGCTCACCATCCACTCGCACCGTAGCCCTAGCTCCTTCGTACATACTCTTCACAGCACTCAACAATTTCCCCTCCACTCCATATATTCTTAATACCTTCCACATACCTTGCCTATCTATTCTGTCATAAGCTTTCTCCAAGTCCATGAAGGCAGCATACACTTTCTTTCCCTTCTCTAGATACTTCTCCACTAAACATCTTAGAACAAATATCTGATCTACACACCCTTTTCCCTTCCTAAATCCCCCTTGTTCTTCTCCAGCTAGCTCCTCTGTCATATGCCTAACCCTATCAATGACTATTCTACCATATATTTTACCAGTCACACTAAGAAGGCAAATACCCCTATGGTTACCACATACTTCTCTCTCCCCTTTTCCTTTGTACAGAGGAACAATTATACCTGATTTCCAGTCCTCTGGAACCCTTCCCTCTTCCCAAGCCAATCTACACAACTTCCATATCCACTCCACAACAATCTCACCCCCATACCTAAGCATTTCACCACACACTCCATCAATTCCTGGGGCCTTTCCCAGCTTAATCTTCTTCATCGCTTCCTCTACTTCCGACCTACTGATCTCTTCCTCCCTCCTCTCATCTCTTCTTCTCCCAGCCATTCCCCAACCACTTATACTCACACTGCTCTCACTCTCTACATTCAACAAATCCTCAAAGTGCTCCTTCCATCTCCTCAATTTCTCTCTCTTCTCCACCAACAATCTATTATTCCTATCTTTCACTCCCCTACTATTTCCCCTTTCACACTGCCTTACTTTCTTTACCTCCTTCCAAAACAATTTCTTACTCTCCCTCCATTTCACACTCAGATTCCTCCCAAACTCTTCATCCACTTTCTTCTTACTCTCCTTCACCAGTCTCTTAACCTCCCTTCTCCTGCTCACATATACCTCTCTCTTCTCTCTTTCATCTTCTCCCCTACCTCTACTCGCCAACCATTCACCATATGCCTTCTTCTTTTGTTCCACAGCTCGTTTCACCTCATCATTCCACCATGCTGTCCCTTGCACACCCTTGCATCTCCTCCTCACTCCACAAACCGCCTCACACGCTGCGCCTATCTCTTCCGTGAATATCTTACATACGTAAGTAGTTACAAAAATGGGTGTGGCATAACACTAGCCTGCTATTTATGGTGAAACTGTTAAGTGTTACAGAAAAAAAAAAAAAATGCCACCGCACGATGAAATGAATAACATCACCAAATTATCAACAGTTGAAGAGGAGTCAGAAGTAAAAATATACCCCAAGTACTGTACAGATCTGTGTGCAGAAAATAATGCTAGTGACAGTTTACCTCTATAGTCTATTGTGCAGATGGCATGAAATGAGATACAGAGATCCACTACATCCTCTGGAAGTTAGCTGTCAATACCTCTTATCGTACTATTAGTTACTATGTCATGGCAATCCTCATTTCTGTGTAGTACTGGAACCACATAGTGCACGACACACAGGGCGAGAAAGAATGGGCAATACACATTCTATTACAAGAGCTTCCGTAGTTCTGGTACTTTTAAGTGTGGTTAGGAACTCAACAATGGTCCTGTGATGCAATAATTGTTTAGCACGTCTTATCTGGTTGCAGTACAATTATTATTCACGTATTTCTCTGTGAAAGATCCGAGGATGGACACGTCTATTGCAGGTAAATATGTCTTAACTAAACTACGGCAGCCCCACCCACTGCCTAATGTTGGCGCTGTCATCATCTTATAAGTGACTGGTGATCCATTAAGGTTGTTTCTGACAGCACCTGCGATTGACTGAACGAAGGCATGATGCCAGCTGCTGCCAAAGAGATCTACAATTACAAGAGTTATGGACAGGGTGATGTATCGGAAAGAAATATCTGGTTATGAGATATTATGGTTGGGATCTGTCGTCTTAACATCACAGTAAGCAATGGCATCAAAATTCAGATATGGTGCTTTGAGCACCATAAGTACGTCCAGGAAACCATTTAATACATTGGGTGGTAACCATATAGTGAAATGGACGTGTAGTGGTCTAGTGGGTTAAGACGCTTCAATAGGATGGGGCTCAAAAGATTTCCATCTGCAGGGTGGTTTGGGTTCATTGCTGACATGACGGCACTGAAAGACGAGCGACGCTGGTCACCCATGCCTTACATGTTGGGAGTGAGTACTCCAGCCCCGAACCCCTGTGATGCCCTGATCTAAATCTAGGTCGTTGTACTCGATCAGCTCTATTTAAGAATACCTCTGTTTATGGTGAACTTTGAGAGAAGGGGATTGTAATACAGGGTTCTGGATGAGATGTACTGATCTGCACAGGAAGTGAGTTTGTTGTTTATTGTCAATATTGGAATGTTTGGAGGCGGGATGATGTTGAAGAGGGTCTTGTAATGTTTGTGAGTGATTATTTTACATGCCTAGTTGTGTTGTGTGGCCCTGTTATATAATGACAGGGGAATGTGTGTTGGGGTATGCTCCCGCATAGAACTGCATGCCTCTCATATCAAGTTTCAAAGAGTAAGTGAGCTGTGGGAGTGGCTTTAATGCAGCCAGTAATGATGTGAGGGACGTTGTTCTGTATGGTCTGCAAGGTGCTGTAGTGGGTGTTAGATAGGATGGAGGCCCATGCCGGGCAGGCACAGGACATCACTGGTGTTGTAAACAGATTGCACAGCAGCGACAGATGAGAGGCCATTCTGAGTGTAATAAATGTAAAAACTTATAGCAAAACATATAGAGTGAAAACTGTCATTGTTAATATTCTCATAATATCAGTTTCTTGTTTATAGGTACTGTGTTTATGACAGTGTTATCATGCATGGCAGTCAATGCTTTTATTTCTATACAATGCACAAAGTTTACAGAGGATATATCGGTCACGTACAGGAAACAATTACTGGATCCCTCACAGCTGGCCTGATGTCATCGTGGTAGAAAAAAAAAAAGAGGTACTATATAGTTTATATTATATTTTATCTAAAATCTAATGAAACTGTTGCATTCACGTGATTTCTTTACATAAGATTCCTGCCTTTCTAAATTTGATTCAGTATTCGTATAAATGCAAAAGAATAAAAATGTGCACACGAATTACTTTTATATAATTTAGTTTTGGTTAGAACGAATATCTGAAAATGCACTTCTGTTCTTCAACCACTTTTGTGTCCATTTATGTAATGTGATTTTATTTAGTCTGTGAAACAGCATGAAAGAATCTGAACATATATCCTGGTGAAGCCTGGGACAAAAATGACACCTCACCCTCCCAGCCATTCTTCTTCTTGGTGCCGGACGTCTACACTCGGCATATTAAATATTATCACCTCACAAATCCAGCCACCAGTCACCTCACAACATCGACCTATTCATTGCCTCCACTAACCTTCAGGGCGGCCAGCTCTACCCAGTGGTATGAGCTGCATGAGGTTCTCACGTGGCTCCTTAATTTGACTTGCAGTCATTGGTGTGTCAATCAGTCCAGGAAGCACGCAGTTTACACGTATGGCTTTGCTGAAATGTTATTGAGATCCAGTAACTTACACTGAAGTATGAACATATTACATTAAAAAAATCGTTCTTTATATACAGTATGAGGAAAATGAATACCAGCATTAAAGCAAATACTGTACATGGAAGCCATGATCAGTCCATTGTCTGCATGCCTATATGGTTTAGCTACCTCGCCAATTCCGCAGCACACGTCTTGGTGAGTGAAATAACTCCTCCTTTACTGGCAGTATAGCCACTCCAATTGGTAGAGCCAGTTTTCCCCACAATACTTGCAATATTCACTACTGCACCCTTGGAATCCTTCCCATTTTCCAACAGTGATGTTGCGAAAGTCTGTGTTACCAAGAAAGTTCCCTGCAGAGTAAAAGATGATAATAATATTAGGCATTGTTGCCTGAGTATAAGTATTACTTTCATAATAGTCTGAGCATTTTCTGTTACTTTCTATGTCATGTACTATTAAACACAGAAATGATCATCACATTTTGGAACTGACCGTCAGGTTGACATCAATATTTTTCTGCCAGGAGTCACCATCAGTCTCTGAGATGGGAGTTCTGGCGCCCACGCCAGCACAGTTGACTAGCAGCGAGGGCGGGGCGCCACACTGGTCCTGGGCTGACCTCATGGCGTCCTCCACACTGCTCCTCTCTCTCACGTCCATGGCCACAGCCACGTGCTGCTGTCCACCTGCCAGAGACAGGGGAATAATACAGTACCTATATTCATTACTAGGAGATATTACACGAATTTCTGTAAATAATAACACCGAAGTCCCGCGTACAAGAAAATTCTCAGGTGCAAATAGCAATTACAGGAAATATTTTGTGCTTCAAGCCACAAAATATGTTTGTGCTGTGAGAAACTTAATAATGAATAAAAAGTTAAAAACATATCACCTGAACGGACCTAAATGCAAAATTAGAAAGTTTCACCTCAGGACTGCAAGCGAGTCACAAAAAGAGTTTCATTAGATTATTATTTTTTTTTTTTTATGCGAGGAAGAAGGAACCAAAGGCCATGAGCCCGCAGTTAACAGTTCCCTCCAAGAGAAAAACAAAATACAATAGAGAGCCAAATTCAAGATCCGATCATTTTGAGATGCCTGGACACACTGCGTTTGAAAGACTGGAGATCATAGGCAGGAGGAAATACAGACAGAGGGAGACAGTTCCAGAGCTGACCTGTTGCATGAATGAAAGACTGGGAGTAACGGTTAACTCTTGCATTAGAGAGTTGGACAGAAAAGGGATGAGAGTTTGCTGCCAGACGGGTGCTACGCGCCCGTCGTAGAGATGGAGGAATGCAAGCAGACAGTTCAGAGGAGCAGTGACCATTAAAGTAGCGATAGAAAAGAGATAAAGATGCAACAGTGCGGCGAAGAGACAGAGGTTGAAGGGAGTCAGTAAGAGGAGGAGAGTTAATGAGACGAAAAGCCTTTGACTCCACCCTATTGAGAAGGGCTGTATGTGGGGAGCCTCCCCACACATGAGAGTTGTACTCCACACAGGGGCGGATAAAACCCCTGTATAGAGTCAACAATTGTGCAGGGGTAAAGAAAGAGCGGAGTCGGCTTAGCACACCCAATCTCTTGGAAGCAGATTTTACAAGAGATGTAATATGATCTTTCCAAGATAAGTCCCGAGTAAATGAAACCCCCAAGCATGTTCAAGGATGATGCAGGATTAATCTGAATATTATTAAACATTAGTGGGTATACCTGTGGAAGATTTTGTCGGGTTGATAGGTGTAAGAACTGAGTCTTAGAAGCATTAAAGACAACCATATTATTTTTACCCCAGTCAGAGATATGAGCCAAGTCAGACATTAGGTGTGCCATAGCCTCATCCCTTGTTTGTTGAAGTAACTGTTGAGATGGGCGTTGCGGGAACCGAATGGAAAGGTGAAGGGTGGAGTCATCAGCGTATGAGTGGATAGGGTTAGATGTACAGCTTAGAAGATCATTGATGAATAAAAGGAAGAGAGTTGGTGATAGGACAGAGCCCTGAGGAACACCACTGTTGATAGATCTAGGAGAAGAACGATGGCCGTCTACGACAGCAGCTATAGAACGACCAGAAAGGAAGCTAGCGATGAAGGTACAGATAGAAGGATAGAAACCGTAGGAGGGCAGTTTGGAAATTAAAGATTTATGCCAGACTCGATCGAAAGCCTTTGAGATGTCAAGTGCAATGGCAAAGCTTTCGCCAAAGTCCCGAAAGGAGGATGACCAGGAGTCTGAAAGGTAGGTGAGAAGATCGCCAGTGGAGCGTCCCTGACGGAACCCATACTGACGATCGGAAAGAAGGTTGTGATAGGAAAGATGCCTTAAAAATTTTTTATTAAGAATTGACTCAAAAACTTTTGAAATACAGGACGTTAAAGCAACTGGACGATAGTTGGAGGGTTGGGAGTGGTCACCCTTCTTTGGGACTGGCTGAATGAGAGCAAACTTCCAGCAAGAAGGAAAGGTACAAGTTGACAGACAAAGGCGAAATAGTTTGCCTAGGCAGGGTGTAAGCACAGAAGCACAGTTTTTGAGAACAACAGGAGGGACCCCATCAGGCCCATATGCCTTGTTAGTACTGAGGCCAGTAATGGCAGAAAATACATCAACTGAAGAAATTTTAATGTCAGCCATGAGGAAGTCAGAGGGGGGAAGTGATGGAGGAACAGCACCGGAATCGTCTAAGGTGGAATTGGAGGAGAAAGTCTGTGCGAAGAGATCTGCTTTATCAGTAGAAGAAATAGCTACAGAACCATCAGAGTAGAAAAGAGGAGGGAAGGATGATGAGGTAAAGTTGTTAGAAAGATTTTTGGCAAGGTGCCAGAAGGAGCGGGAAGAATTCGAGTTGGAGAGTTGAGAGCATTTAGTATGGATGAAATACACCAGGAAAAATGTCAACCCTCTCCCCAGGCAATAAATAACTGTACCATCCTGTCTTACAAGTGGAGGTGTGGACACGCCGACACCAAAGAAAGCAGAAATGAGCGAGCTGCACCACTTGTGAGACTGGCTGGCTTCCCTGAGTTGCTAGTGTTATATTCTGATTCAGCTACTGAGTAAGCAGCCTGAGTCACAGCCCTGTGGGAATTATGAGAGTGAGAGAGAGCGAAAGAGAGAGATCCACTTATTCTGAGCACTCCTGAGCACATACAGAAGCAGCGTTCCTAGGTTTTAAATACTCATAAGAAAAAAAAATCGTCGAGTCAGTATGATCAACATTGTCAGCCTGTTCACTGCACCAAACACACCGAGCAATATATAGTTTGTAGGAGGAGAATGAAACAAAAGCATTTCATCAGTACTTGGTCTTCACATCCATAACCTTCAGTACAACTACTAGGCGATTTGGCATGCTTCCGGAGATTATATATATATATATATATATATATATAATCTTTCTATCTATCTATCTATCTATATCTATATCTATATCCATATCTATCTATCTATCTATCTATCTATCTATATCTATATCTATATCCATATCTATCTATCTATCTATCTATCTATCTATATCTATATCTACATCCATATCTATCTATCTATCTATCTATATATATATATATATATATATATATATATATATATATATAATGTTATTGGCATTTTGCGAAATTTTTCATTTTGCCAAATGCCCGGTAATTTTGCAAAAACAACCAAAACAGTGATCATTTTGCAAAATGACCGTAAATATCTTGGCATTTTGCAACAATACCATACCCATGGTCAGTTTGCAAAAATGACCTTAAATGTCTGGGCGTACTGCAAAAGGACCACGGTTTTAATCTTTTTGCAAATTCATCAGTAGCATAATTGGTCAATATTCAATAGGTCTGTGATTGTCAAGCCAATTGTCTCGAACAGGATTAAGTCGCGAGCCTGCTTAAGCAAGTGTACATTCATAACCCATTTACTCCATGTGTGGAGAAATTCCCATTGGTAGAAGTTGTATCACAGGAGTGGGAAGTAAGTCTGCGGGAAGCAGCTCATGCAGATTCCATGGGACAAGGTCAGGGATTCGCTAAATGCTGCTGCAGTAAGTCATGTAGGACCAGACGCTGTACGTGTTTCAAAAACAAAGTGTTATGTAATGTTAGATGCAAGTGCAGTGCCTCTTGCTCTAACAAGTCTGATAGTGGGTTTTCTGAAAAGGACACACACACACACACACACACACACACACAAGGAACGTCAGAGAACGCAAGAGGAAATAGATAAATTACTGCTCTAACTGAAATTTTTGATCAATTTATGTCCACAGAATTTAGAGAAATAGGTTTTGCTGAAGAATTACCTTTTGCCAATGCAAGTGATGATGAATTAAATACTATTCTAAATAATCCAAGTTTAGTAGTCTGCATCAACGATTCCTATAACTTAGAATTCGATCCCTTTATTATATATGAAGATAATATAACAGTGACTTAGATATCAGTAAATTATACACCCACCTAAGACACCAAAATATTCCAAAATCAAAATATATCTACATTGACGACCTAGACCTGCCTAGTAATAACAATACTTTTACAATATCAAGTATGAATATACGATCAATTCCAAAAAACCTTCAACACTTTACTGACACTGTCTTGTATAATGAATGTAAAGAAATAAATATTCTTGGTTTTACAGAAATAAGGTTTGACCCACATCTTGCTCCACTCTATGAACTATAATATGTTTAAAAACTCTAGAAATAAGTATGGTGGAGGTGTAGCAATATATATTTCAACTGACTACCTTTCGTTAGTACAGAAAGAATTCTCATTAATGGAGTCTTTTATAGAATGTATAGGTGTTGAATCTGTTATTATGAATAAAAAGTCGTTATTCATATGTATCTACAGGCCTCCAGGTGGTAATGTTTACAGCTTTCTAAATTCGATGTCAGAAATTCTTTCCTTAGCCCATGATAAACAATACCAAGGGATTTACATATTAGGGGATTTTAATTTGGATTTGTTGAAGAGAAATGACAACTCTGTTTCTGAGTTTATCAATGTGATGTATTCTTTTTCTTTATTTCCTCTAATTACAAAGCCGACACGAGTAACTGACATGTCGGCCACACTTAAGGATCACATTTGGACAACACAAGTCGAATTCAATATTGGTAACTAAATAATACAGACATTACTGATCACCTCCCTATTATCTCTCAGTTTAAATATATTCATAAACTCCTGATGTTACTTATTCCATTAATAAGAGAATGATAATTTCTTCTGCACTAGAGCGCTTCAAATATGACCTTGTCCATGTAAATTGGAATAATGTATTAACATCAATCTGTCCCAATAACTCATATAGCATATTTTATAATATATATAATACATTATATCAAAAACATTTTCCATTGAGAATGGTTCGTATAAAAAGAAAATGTGGAATTAGTCCATATATAACAACGGCTTTAAAAAACAGCATTAAAGAAAGAAATAGATTAGAGAAACTGGCAAAAAAATGGCCACTGACCTATGGTGAAAAATATCGACAATACAGAAACAAACTGACATCAACTTTAAGAGTGGCAAAAAATAAGTATTACAAAGATTTATTGAAAGAAAGTCAAGGAAATCCTAAATCCCAGTGGAAAGCTATAATTCAATACTTGGTAGAACAAACAACTTAACCTCTGTGCACTCTATTGAATTAAAGCCTAGCTTTGACACCTCTACCTTATTTAATAAACATTTTTTAAAAATCTCTAACATAGAATCAGCTGGGATGAAAAACAACCATAAAAGGTACTTAAATAACTCTCCTGATTTTTCAATATACTTACCTCCAGCACAACAGACTGAAGTTGAAAATTACCTGAATGCTTTAAAGTCAGCTGCTCCAGGTTATGATGATATATCCCCCAAAGTTTTAAGATATACATCAGATGTAATATCTAAGCCTTTGACTCATATAATCAACCTTACATTGAAAACAAGTATGTTTCCTGATCACTTAAAAAAGGCCAAAATTATTCCTACATATAAGACAGGTAGCAGAAGTGATATTAATAATTATCTCCCAATCTCTATACTACCAGCTTTCAGTAAAATATTTGAAAAAGTAATTGCTGTTAGATTAATACATTACCTTGAGGAAAAAAACCTACTATCTGAATACCAACATGGGTTTCGTACAGATCGATCAACAGAATCTGCAGTATTATAGTTTGTTAACAATGTTTATAAGTTCTTAGAAGAAAAGTATTATGTAGTTGGGGTATTTATTGACTTATCGAAAGCTTTTGACACATTAGATCACAAAATTCTAACTGATAAGTTGGAACATATTGGAATAAGAGGTGTCCTACTAAAACTATTTCATAGTTATCTCAGTAATAGAATGCAATAGGTTTTTTGTAACAATAATTTCTCGCCTTTTAAATCATTATCAAAAGGTGTACCACAAGGGTCTATCCTTGGGCCACTTCTTTTTCTAATATACGTTAATGATATAGTAAATGCCAGCACAAAATTTAAGTTTACGATATATGCTGATGATATTAATCTCTTGTTAGCAGACAAAAATATAAATTACCTTTAATCAAACTTGCCCTTGGAATTAAATTTAATAAATGAATGGATAAAATCTAATAAATTAAAGCTTAATGTATCTAAAACAAAATATATTTTTTTTGAAAACCAATCAGTAAAAAATTCTTTGCCACCATTACTACTTGATGGTGAAACTATACAAAATGTCAGTAAAATAAAATACTTTGGCATACTCATAGATGAGAATTTAGATTATAAATATCATATAGATGAAATATGTTTAAAGTTATCCAAAGTGTGTGGTGTATTATACAAAGTCCGTTATAATCTAACAACAGAGGCTATGGTCAGCATTTATTATACACTATGCTATCCTTACCTCATGTACTGTGTAGCCATATGGCCATGTACTTGGCCCTCAGTTTTGAACAAAATAATAGTAGCTCAGAATTTTTTTTTTTAAGATGTATATATTTTCTAGGTAAATTCGATTCAACAACCCCAATATTTTCAAATACAAAATTGTTGAACTTTGAAAATATTCATAAGTATTTTACATTACTACTGATGTATAAGACCTTAAGAGTCTATGTAGGGAATGAAATATTTAAGTTTGTAGAAAACCCACATAATACTCGTAGTAATAGCATTAATTTATGCTCTCCACAATTTAGAACAACCCTCTTCAAGAACAGTATAATAACTTTCGGCCCTCAACTACTTAATGGTTTACCAACAGATAAAAAAATTCTCCTTAAGTCAAGTAATATTCTAACATTTGGAAATGAAAAATTATTTGTTAGGTCAGCAATACATACAATACACATAATTTTGAAATAATTTAGGGTAGAACAAAAGCACCATAAGTTTTGATACAATTAATGCATAGTATGTGTATGTGTGTGAATGTAAATGTGAAGCTGTGTGTGTGTGTGTTCAATATATATATATATATATATATATATATATATATATATATATATATATATATATATATATATATATATGTATGTATGTATACATAATGTACTGTATGTGTATGTATATGTATATGTGTGTGTATATGTATATGTATATGTATGTGTGTGTATATGTATATGTATATGTATGT
Source organism: Coenobita brevimanus (assembly GCF_032717465.1). Classification (NCBI taxonomy): domain Eukaryota; kingdom Metazoa; phylum Arthropoda; class Malacostraca; order Decapoda; family Coenobitidae; genus Coenobita; species Coenobita brevimanus. Next base: position 16,027,251 of record NC_137061.1, on the reverse strand, counting down.
GTGTGTATATGTATATGTATATGTATGTGTGTGTATATGTATATGTATATGTATGTGTGTGTATATGTATATGTATATGTATGTGTGTGTCTATGTATATGTATATGTATATATACGTGTATGTATATGTATATGTATATATACGTGTATGTGTGTGTGTGTGTATGTATGTATATGTATGTGTGTGTGTGTGTATGTATATGTATATATACGTGTATGTGTGTGTGTGTATGTATGTATATGTATGTGTATGTATATGTATATGTATATATACGTGTATGTGTGTGTGTGTATGTATGTATATGTATGTGTATGTGTATATGTATGTGGGTATACTGTATATGTGCACATGTGTATGTGAGAATATGGATGTACAAAATATATGTAAAAGTATATGTGTGTATGTATATCGATGTATATGTATTTATTTATGCATGTATATTTCCGATAACCATAAGGTTGTAGTTTATATTTAAATAATTTACTTTTTTTCTAACACACATACAATTGTAGCTGATATATAAAACTAAAGCAACCACAATTTATATATAGTATTTATAAAAATGTCTGTCAGGAAGCTTAGGCACGACAGACCGTTGCTTGTTATGTAATGTTCAAATGTATAGCCTACATGGATGTATGACTAAAAAGCAATAAACATTTACTTACTTACTTACTTACTTACATGAATATATGTATTTTTAAACACACACACACACACACACACACACACACACACACACACACACACACAATGCTTAAGGATGTAAGATATTTTTTTCTAAAATTTTTTGAAGGTTGAATAAGCATACTTTTTAATGTTCAATGTATTTTCTGAGATTAAATAACCTTGTCTTTTTATTACGTTCACATCGTTCCACTTACGTTCACTTCAGTTGACCGAGTAGATTACTGATGATTGAGCAAAATAGCCGTTCTTCATGTCCTATTGCATTTTGCATATTGAACAACCAGGTCGCCTATGATTCTGTTAAAAGACCAAAACCCTGGTCCTTTTGCAAAATGGCAAGACATTTAAGGTCATTTTTTGCACACTGACCCTGGTTTTGGTCATTTTGCAAAATGCCTGTATATTTATGGTCAGTTTGCAAACTGATCACGGTTGTGGTTTTGGTCTTTTTGCAAAATGACCAGGCAGTTTGCAAAATGACCAATTTCGCAAAATGATCGTAACATATATCTATCTATCTGTCCATCTGTCTACAAGGGAGAGGCGGTGGCTGAATCGGTAGAGAGGCGGCCTTTTTTTTTTTTTTTTGCGAGGAAGAAGGAACCAAAGGCCATGAGCCCGCAGTAACAGTTCCCTCCAAGAGAAAAACAAAATACAATAGAGAGCCAAATTCAAGATCCGATCATTTTGAGATGCCTGGACACACTGCGTTTGAAAGACTGGAGATCATAGGCAGCAGGAAATACAGACAGAGGGAGACAGTTCCAGAGTTGACTTGTTGCATAAATGAAAGACTGGGAGTAACGGTTAACTCTTGCATTAGAGAGTTGGACAGAAAAAGGATGAGAGTTTGCTGCCAGACGGGTGCTACGCGCCCGTCGTAGAGGTGGAGGAATGCAAGCAGAGAGTTCAGAGGAGCAGTGACCATTAAAGTAGCGATAGAAAAGAGTTAAAGATGCAACAGTGCGGCGATGAGACAGAGGTTGAAGGGAGTCAGTAAGAGGAGGAGAGTTAATGAGACGAAAAGCCTTTGACTCCACCCTATTGAGAAGAGCTGTATGTGGGGAGCCTCCCCACACATGAGAGTTGTACTCCACACAGGGGCGGATAAAACCCCTGTATAGAGTCAACAATTGTGCAGGGGTAAAGAAAGAGCGGAGTCGGCTTAGCACACCCAATCTATTGGAAGCAGATTTTACAAGAGATGTAATATGATCTTTCCAAGATAAGAGTTGAGTAAATGAAACCCCAAGCATGTTCAAGGAGATTGCAGGATTAAGCTGAATATTTTTACACATTAGTGGGTATACCTGTGGAAGATTTTGTCGGGTTGATAGGTGTAAGAACTGAGTCTTAGATGCATTAAAAACAACCATATTATTTTTACCCCAGTCAGAGATATGAGCCAAGTCAGACATTAGGTGTGCCATAGCCTCATCCCTTGTTTGCTGAAGTAACTGTTGAGATGGGCGTTGCGGGAACTGAATGGAAAGGTGAAGGGTGGAGTCATCAGCGTATGAGTGGATAGGGTTAGATGTACAGCTTAGAAAATCATTGATGAATAAAAGGAAGAGAGTTGGTGATAGGACAGAGCCCTGAGGAACACCACTGTTGATAGATCTAGGAGAAGAACGATGGCCGTCTACAACAGCGGCTATAGAATGACCAGAAAGGAAGCTAGCGATGAAGGCACAGATAGAAGGATGGAAAACGTAGGAGGGCAGTTTGGAAATTAAAGATTTATGCCAGACTCGATCGAAAGCCTTTGAGATGTCAATTCCAATCGCAAAGCTTTCGCCAAAGTCCCGAAAGGAGGATGACCAGGAGTCTGAAAGGTAGGTGAGAAGATCGCCAGTGAAGCGACCCTGATGGAACCCGTACTGATGATCGGAAAGAAGGTTGTGATAGGAAAGATGCCTTAAAATTCTTCTATTGAGAATTGACTCGAAAACTTTTGAAATACAGGACGTTAAAGCAATTGGACGATAGTTGGAGGGTTGGGAGTGGTCACCCTTCTTTGGGACTGGCTGAATGAGAGCAAACTTCCAGCAAGAAGGAAAGGTACAAGTTGACAGACAAAGGCGAAAGAGTTTACCTAGGCAGGATGTAAGCAAAGAAGCACAGTTCTTGAGAACAACAGGAGAAACCCCATCAGGCCCATATATCTTGTTAGTACTGAGGCCAGTGATGGCAGAAAATACATCAACTGAAGAAATTTTAATGTCAGCCATGAGGAAGTCAGAGGGGGGAAGTGATGGAGAAACAGCACCGGAATCGTCTAAAGTGGAATTGGAGGAGAAAGTCTGTGCGAAGAGATCTGCTTTATCAGTAGAAGAAATAGCTACAGAACCATCAGAGTAGAAAAGAGGAGGGAAGGATGATGAGGTTAGAAAGGTTTTTGGCAAGGTGCCAGAAGGAGCGGGAAGAATTCGAGTTGGAGAGTTGAGAGCATTTAGTATGGATGAAATTATTTTTAGCAGAGCGAAGAACACACTTAGCACGTAAAGATGATGTGATTCAGGGGTGGGTTGGCTCCGGTACCTTTTATAGGCTCTCTCCTTGTTGCGGACAACATTAGAACAAGCGTGATTAAACCAAGGCTTTCTTGCTTTAGTCAAAGGATATGAGAAAGGAATGTATGCTTCCATGTCCGAGGGAATAACCTCCGTAATGCGCAAGGCACACTCAGATGGCTCACGGCCATGGAAGCAATAATCATTCCAGGGAAAATCAAAGAAGTACTGCCTGAGGGCCTCCCAGTCTGCGGCTCCAAAATGCCACAGACGACGTTTCCCTGGAGGGTCCACAGGCCGTACCGGAGTGATAGGACAGGTTAAGGTGATAAAGTTGTGATTGTAGGAGCCCAACAGAGAGAAAAGATTAACAGAGTAAGCAGAAGGATTAGTTGTGAGGAAGAGGTCAAGTATGTTGGAGCTCTCTCCTGGGCAGTCAGGGATATGGGTAGGGTGCTGTACAACCTGCTCTAAGTCATTAAGGATAGAAAAGATGTAGGCTTGTTCACCAGGTGACCCAGGATCGAATCCCGGCTTGGGCAGGGAACAGTTTAAGGATTTTAATTTCCTAAAAAAGCAGACTTTCCTGATCTACCAGTTGACCTGCCGACATGTCGTAAAAATACCCCCGCTAATACCAGTACACCAGTCCTGTATGAGACAGCCCTAGCATGTATTCAACATGGATGGTGGGTGTTAGCTCCAAAGTGGTGACATGTGGAGGTGTAGGAGGACTACTGGGCCTTGGGATAGGTCACTGCCCCCCAAAAATAGGCCCTGAAGCCTTTGCCCAGAGTCGGACATGTAATATATATATATATATATATATATATATATATATATATATATATATATATATATATATAGAGTTACATAGCCTATGATTTCATCATCCTTTGTATAATTCTAATGTACAGTATGCTGCATGTTTGATCACGATTCGCCACGTGGCTTCCATAGTGACCAGGCTTGCATGTTCTACCTCACTCCCCCCTTCTTCCCCTTATAGTAGAGTAAGTCGTTCTTTCTGTTGTTCAGAGCAAGAGTGTCAGCTCTTCGTCCTCTGTGCCTTCATTTGCGCGTCCTTCTTGCAAGTTGAATCAAGCTCTGCCGGCCCCCTATATAATGAGCTTAGTCTCTGCATTAGTTGCCACTTAGATCTACTCCTCATTCTGTTCACATCTCTGTCCTCCCCTGTACAGTTATATTATTATTTTTGTGGGTGCTCAGGAAGTCTCCAGCCATCTAGCTGCTGTATAATTTGAGTATAAGTGTTATTACCATTTTTCTTGTACTGTATAGCATAGGGCGTTGATTCGTGGGCCTGGTGGGGTTTTTGCTGTCAGCCAGTATAAGTAATATTTTGTATCTGTAACAATATTATATCTTGCCTTAACTGAGCATTATTCGGTTTTCTCATTTTATCAGGGCTGACTTAGATAAATTTGCTCTTGCTAATTTCGTGTTAGTAAAGGCTATTGCAGTTAACCACATATGTAACCTGTTTTGCCATTACATTATCCTTATGAGTCCTGAATGTTTAGTTGTTAGTTTGAGCATTAAACTTTAACTTGTAATTTTACCTAATTCTTTTGTTTTGAACCTGAAACTTTGCTGGACAGTAGTGATTTTAGTATTCTCTGTTCCATGACATAAATTTGGCGACCTCTTATCAGGATATTCAGGATATTATCATAAGGATATTGCTTGATATTTTGAGACTGTGAAAGATGAGTTTTGGGCGAGAGTAGAAGCATGTATGGACAAGTTTGAGAGGAGCGAGAGAGTGCTGTTGATTGGAGACATGAATGGCAAAGTCGGGAATGTACGAGTGGATGGAGTGGTTGGTCAGTGGGGTGTGCCAGCGGAAGTAGATGGGAATGGTAGTGCTTTGATGGACATCTGTGCTGGTAAGGGGTTGGCAATAGCCAACACCTACTTTCGTCATAAGATGATCCACCGGTATACATGGAGAGTAATGAGGAGGATGGATGGTGAACTTGTTGAACGAAAGGCAATGATAGACTACGTGTGTGTGGATGAGCGAATGAGAAGACAAGTGTTGGATGCAAGGGTGTGGAGAGGGTGGGGGAATGGAGTCTCGGACCATCACTTAGTGATGGCCAAGGTAGAGCTGCAAAAGAAAGTGGTTGAGGAGGCGAAGGGGAAGACAGGAGGAAGCAGCTCCTGTGAGATGAGTGGAGAAATTGCAAGATAGTGAGAAGAGGACAGAGTATAAGAGCATAGTGGAAGAAAGATTGGGAAGGTATGAGCTAGAGCAGATGGAAGGGGTGGAAGACGTATGTAAGATATTCACGGAAGAGATAAGCGCAGCGTGTGAGGCGGTTTGTGGAGTGAGGAGGAGATGCAAGGGTGTACAAGGGACAGCATGGTGGAATGATGAGGTGAAACGAGCTGTGGAACAAAAGAAGAAGGCATATGGTGAATGGTTGGCGAGTAGAGGTAGGGGAGAAGATGAGAGAGAGAAGAGAGAGGTATATGTGAGCAGGAGAAGGGAGGTTAAGAGACTGGTGAAGGAGAGTAAGAAGAAAGTGGATGAAGAGTTTGGGAGGAATCTGAGTGTGAAATGGAGGGAGCGTAAGAAATTGTTTTGGAAGGAGGTAAAGAAAGTAAGGCAGTGTGAAAGGGGAAATAATAGGGGGGAGTGAAAGATAGGAATAATAGATTGTTGGTGGAGAAGAGAGAGAAATTGAGGAGATGGAAGGAGCACTTTGAGGATTTCTTGAATGTAGAGAGTGAGAGCAGTGTGAGTATAAGTGGTTGGGGAATGGCTGGGAGAAGAAGAGATGAGAGGAGGGAGGAAGAGATCAGTAGGGCAGAAGTAGTGGAAGCGATGAAGAAGATTAAGCTGGGAAAGGCCCCAGGAATTGATGGAGTGTGTGGTGAAATGCTTAGGTATGGGGGTGAGATTGTTGTGGAGTGGATATGGAAGTTGTGTAGATTGGCTTGGGAAGAGGGAAGGGTTCCAGAGGACTGGAAATCAGGTATAATTGTTCCTCTGTACAAAGGAAAAGGGGAGAGAGAAGTATGTGGTAACCATAGGGGTATTTGCCTTCTTAGTGTGACTGGTAAAATATATGGTAGAATACTCATTGATAGGGTTAGACATATGACAGAGGAGCTAGTTGGAGAAGAACAAGGGGGATTTAGGAAGGGAAAAGGGTGTGTAGATCAGATATTTGGTCTAAGATGTTTAGTGGAGAAGTATCTAGAGAAGGGAAGGAAAGTGTACGCTGCCTTCATGGACTTGGAGAAAGCTTATGACAGAATAGATAGGAAAGGTATGTGGAAGGTATTAAGAATATATGGAGTGGAGGGGAAATTGTTGAGTGCTGTGAAGAGTATGTACGAGGGAGCTAGGGCTACGGTGCGAGTGGATGGCGAGCTGAGTGAGTTCTTTGATCTCAATGTGGGACTGAAACAGGGGTGTGTAATGTCTCCATGGCTGTTTAATATATATATGGATGGGGTCGTAAAGGAGGTACAAGGTAGGGCAGTGGATGTGGGGCTGGCCCTAATGAATGAGGGTGAGATTTGGAAGCTTCCGGTGTTGCTGTTTGCTGATGATAAAGTATTGTTGAGTGAAGATGAATGGGAGTTGCAAGGTTTGGTGAATGAATTTGGGACAGTGTGTAGGAGGAGGAAGCTGAAAGTTAATGTAAACAAAAGTAAAGTTATGGTGTTTGAGAGGAATGAAGTCACAGAGTGTGCAGTGAGGTTGGATGGTGAGGATATGGAGAATGTGAGTGCATTCAAGTACTTGGGTAGTGTGATGAGTAAGGATGGAACTTTGGGGGATGAAGTACGTGAAAGGGTACAGCAGGGAAGGAAGGTTGTTGGCACACTGAAAGCAGTGATGAGAAATAGGGAGGTGAGTATGGAAGTTAAGAAGTCACTGCATGATGGTATTCTGATCCCTACCCTGACGTATGGAAGCGAGACGTGGACCTTGCAAGAGGGGAACAAGTCAAGAGTGAGAGCAGTGGAAATGAGTTACTTGAGAGGAGCATGTGGAGTGACATGGAGGGACAGGTTGACGAATGAAGAAGTGAAGGAACGTTGTGAGGTAGATGTGGATGTGGTTGAAAAGATTAGGAGAAATACACTGAGGTGGTTTGGACATGTGGAGAGAATGGAGAATGAAAGACTGACTAAGAGGGTGTATGTAGGTGAGGTGGAGGGAGGGAGAGGGAGGGGTAGACCGAGGATGAGGTGGAGGGATGGAGTTGAGAGGTATATGAGGGAGGGGGGGGTGAATTGGGGGGAGGGGAGTCAAATGGTGGGTGACAGAGTGACTTGGAGGCGTTTTGTCTGCAGCCACCCTTTGCGGGATTAGGGCGTTGGGCTATAGATAGATAGATAGATAGATTTATTCATGATGTTTACTATTACTACTCTTGATGAAGCCAAAGCTTTTTTGTCAAATGTGCAAACAGTGTGTGATGTAGAAAACAGAACAAAGAATGAACTTAAGCTTGTTGCTCAAGAATTGGGAATTGCTGTTCGCTCTCATCATTCTAAAGATCAAATTGTTGGCATGATTAATAAAAGCTTGTTTAATGTAACTCCCCCAGATGAGCAAACGCAGATTGAAATAGCTAAGTTACAGCTAGGCCTGCAGGAGGCTTGTGCTAAGGAGGCTGAGTTTCAGGCACGTGCTAAGGAGGCTGAGTCTCAGGCTTGTATTCAGGAGGCACAGGCACAGGCACAGGCTCAGGCACAAATTGAACTAGCTAGGATTCAGGCAGACCATGAGTATCGCATGAAACAAGGTGGAATTGGATCATCTAGCTCAGATGATTTTGATGTGGCTAAAAATGTTAAACTTGTCCCTCCTTTTAATGAATCTGATTTAACAAAGTATTTTCAGTTGTTTGAGAGGGAAGCTACAGGTTTTAATTGGCCCAAAAAGTATTGGCCAGTACTCCTTCAGAGTGTTCTCACCGGTAAAGCTCAAGTAACTTATGCATCTTTGCCTCAGGATCAATCTGATAATTATGATGTAGTTAAGAGCTTGATTCTTAAGGCCAATGAGCTTGTTCCTGAAGCCTATAGAGTAAAATTTAGGACAACTTATAAGCAAGATAAGCAATCCCATGTTGAGCATGCAAAAATCAAAGAAGATCTGTTAGAGCAGTGGTTAAATTCTAAGAATGTAAATTCTGATTTTGATAAATTTAAGCAGATGATTTTCCGGGAGGACTTCAAAAGGTGTATTTATAAAGATGTGAGCCTATATCTTGATGAGAAAAGAATAGATAATTTGGCTGATGCTGCAGTTTTAGCTGATGAATATGTTCTCACTCACAAGAGATATTCTAAAGAAAAAGGGAAAGCTGAGAGTAAGTACATTGCCTCTACTCAGAGTACAGGTAACACGAAAGAGAATAAAGAAGATGTTTCACAGGAAGTAAATACCAGCTCCACCTCTAGATTTCAGAAAAGTAAATGTACTTATTGTAGTAAGCTTGGTCATACTACGGAGAAATGTTTCAAGAGACAGCGTGATGTGAACAAAAAGGAGTCTTTAAATATTCAGCCAATTGGTCTAGTGTCCACCCTTGAGTTCCCAGAATTCTTTAACCGAGTTAACTGAACCTGCTTTGAGGGGTAAATTAAATTCTCATGATGAAGCTCCTCTTTTGAGCAATAACGTGGGTGACACTCTCAAGAGTTCATGTGCTAATTTCCTGTCTGATGGTTTTGTCAGTCCTCTGGACAGTAATGACAGGAAATCAGTTAAAATATATCGTGATACAGGTGCTTGCCAATCCCTTATGCTGACCAGTGTTCCAGGCTCTAATGTTAATTCCTCTGATGAAACTGTAATCTTACAAGGTGTAGGGAATAATTACTTCTCTGTCCCTCTGTGCAGAGTGACTTTAGAGTCTGGTTTTGTTAATGGTTCCGTTATGGTTGGGTTGGTTGAGACACTCCCAATGACAGGTGTAACTTTCTTACTTAGAAATGATATTGGTGGAAGTCAAGTGTGTCCAGCTCTTCAGTTGTCTAGTGAACCAGTGACTGCGACCCAGGATTGTGATATCCCTGATGTGTTCTCTGCATGTGCTGTCACTAGGGCTAAGTCTAAAGTTACTGGTGATTTAGAGGATAATGATGATAATGATGTTATCCTAGCTGACACTTTTCTTGCTAATTTGGACCACTCACCAGATAAGGCAGTACCCCGTAGTGTTGATAATTTGTCTTGTCAAGAGTTGGTTGAGTTGCAGGTTGCTGACCCTGAGTTGAAAGGTCTAGCACACTCTGCTTGCAGTGAGGAAGAGTCAGCTGGTGCTTCTACTTGTTATTATATAAAGTCAGGAGTACTTATGAGGAAATGGAGACCCCCAACAGCATCAGCCGACTGTGAATGGGAGGTTGTACATCAAGTTGTCATCCCTCGTGTTTGTAGGCAGGATATCATTAGAGCGGCTCATGATTCCAGTTTGGCAGGACACCTTGGAGTGAGGAAGACTGTGGCACGCATTTTGAAACACTTCTACTGGCCAGGTATCTTCAGAGATGTTTCATGGTATTGTAAGTCTTGTCACACCTGTCAAGTTGTGGGGAAGTGTAATCAGACCAAAAAGGTTGCACCTCTAGTTCCCATTCCTCCTTTTGAGGCGCCATTCACCCGTGTGTGGGTGGATGTTGTGGGCCCTCTTCCTAAGACTTCAGGATTTTCTTATGTGTTGACCCTGATTGAAATGGCTACTCGTTATCCTGAAGCCATTCCACTTAGAAATATCTCAGCAAAGAACGTGGTTAAGGAAATGCTAGGGTTCTTCATCAAGTTTTGTCTGCCCAAGGAGGTACAGTCAGACCGGGGAAGTAATTTCATGTCAAATGTTTTCAAGCAGTCTCTGAAAGAGTTGGGCATCACCCAGATCACGTCTTCAGCTTACCATCCCCAGACCCAAGGAGCGTTGGAGAGATATCATCAAACACTCAAATCAATGCTCAGGAAATACTGTTTGGAACATCAGAAAGACTGGGATAAAAATCTTCCATTCGTACTTGCCGCAAGAGAATCTCCAAATGAATCACTGGGCTTCTCACCCTTTGAACTACTGTTTGGCCATGAAGTAAGAGGACCCCTTAAGCTACTCAAGGAATGCTGGCTGTCGGAGGAAGATGACATCAACCTGCTGGAGTATGTGATGAAGTTCAAAGAACGGCTGTCCACTGCTTTACAGCTGGCGAGAGAGAATTTAGGAGCTGCTCAGGAGAAGATGAAGACTTGGTATGATAAGAAGTCCAGGTTACGCCACTTTCAGCCAGGAGATCAGGTTTTGATTCTGCTACCGGTGCATGGGCAACCTCTTCAAGCCAAGTTTAGTGGTCCTTATTTCGTGGAGAAGAAACTCAGTGATGTCAACTATGTCATCACCACACCAGATCGTCGAAAGAACAAGCAACTTTGTCACATCATCATGCTAAAGTTATATCACAGGCAGGACGAAAATAACCCAGTCTGCACTGTAGCTGTTCCACCCGAGTCTGCAAGTGAAGTTCTCCCATGCAGTATGAGCCTGAGTGATAGTTTGGGGAAGAATCCTGATATCATGAATGATCTCCAGACTAAGCTTTCTCATCTACCACCCAAGGAAAGGCAGGAGTTTTCGGCATTACTGCAGGAGTACCCGCAAGAGTTCCGTGCCACTCCAGGAAGAACCACTGTGTTGATGCATGATGTCAATGTTGGAGACGCAAAGCCAGTTAAACTGCCTCCTTACCGTGTGAACCCAGTGAAAGTTCCTCTCATCCAGAAGGAGCTTGGCTACCTGTTGGACCACAATATGATTGAGCCCTGTCAGAGCAAGTAGAGTTCTCCTGTCACTCTGGTCCCTAAGCCAGGTGGGTCACAGCGGCTTTGCATCGACTACAGACGTGTTAATCAGATAACCAAAACAGACACTTACCCTCTCCCTCGTGTGGAAGATTGCATAGACAAGATAGGAAAGGCTAGGTACATAAGTAAGTTTGATTTGTTAAAGGGAAACTGGCAAGTACCTATGACTGAACGTGCTAGGGAGATCTCATGTTTTGTAACACTAGGGAAGACTTTTGCATGTTCTGTAATGCCATATGGTATGAAGAATGCACCAGCCACTTTTCAGAAGCTCATGAATGTTGTAACAGAGGGTTTGGCAGGGTGTGTTGTTTATATTGATGATGTATTAATCTTCAGTGACAACTGGAAAGATCACCTATGCCATGTCAGTAAATTTCTTGAGCGTTTGGTTCAGGCTAATCTTGTAGCTAATTTATCAAAGTGTGAGTTTGGTCAAGCTAAAGTTCAGTACCTTGGATACGTACTTGGTGATGGACATGTTGCACCACCAGGAGGTAAGGTTCAGGTTATAAGTGATCTTCCCAGACCTAAAAGTAGGAAAGAGCTACAAAGATTTTTAGGAGTGGTAGGTTATTACAGGAGATTTGTTCTTAACTTTTCAATTCTTGTATCACCACTTACAGACCTACTGAAAAAGGGAGTTAAATTTGTCTGGACCTATAACTGTGAATCCTCTTTCAGTAAACTTAAAGCTATCCTATTAAGTCAGCCAGTGCTCGCTACTCCAAATTTTGCTAAGCCTTTTAAGATGGCTATTGATGCAAGTTATACAGGAGCTGGGGCTGTTTTGCTGCAAGAGGATGATCAGGGTATTGAACACCCTGTATCTTAATACAGTAAGAAGGTCACTCCACCTCAAAAGAACTACTCAACTATTGAGAAAGAGCTTTTGGCCTTGATTTTGGATTTACAGCATTTTTCATTTTATCTGTGTTCTGGTTTTGACCTCATAGTCATTTATACCGATCATAACCCACTGAAATTCCTTAGAAAGTTTAAAGATAAAAATCAGAGATTGACAAGATGGAGTCTACTTCTTCGGGAGTATTCATTAGACATACAACATGTCAAGGGGAAAGAAAATGTTATTGCAGATTGCTTATCTAGACTTTAGACAGATTGTTTTAGAGTAATAAGAAATTTCCTTTGTAAATTTCTTTTTCTTTGTGGGATTGCCTATGATTTCATCATCCTTTTTATAATTCTAATGTACAGTATGCTGCATGTTTGATCACGATTAGCCACGTGGCTTCCATAGTGACCAGGCTTGCATGTTCTACCTCACTCCCACCTTCTCTCCCTTATAGTAGAGTAAGTCGTTCTTTCTGTTGTTCAGAGCAGGAGTGTCAGCTCTTCATCCTCTGTGCCTTCATTTGCGCGTCCTTCTTGCAAGTTGAATCAAGCTCTGTCGGCCCCCTAAATAATGAGCTCAGTCTCTGCATTAGTTGCCACTTAGATCTACTCCTCATTCTGTTCACATCTCTGTCCTCCCCTGTACAGTTATATTATTATTTTTGTGGGTGCTCAGGAAGTCTCCAGCCATCTAGCTGCTGTATAATTTGAGTATAAGTGTTATTACCATTTTTCTTGTACTGTATAGCATAGGGCGTTGATTCGTGGGCCTGGTGGGGTTTTTGCTGTCAGCCAGTATAAGTAATATTTTGTATCTGTAATAATATTATATCTTGCCTTAACTGAGCATTATTCGGTTTTCTCATTTTATCAGGGCTGACTTAGATAAATTTGCTCTTGCTCATTTCGTGTTAGTAAAGGCTATTGCAGTTAACCATATATGTAACCTGTTTTGCCATTACATTATCCTTATGAGTCCTGAATGTTTAGTTGTTAGTTTGAGCATTAAACTTTAACTTGTAATTTTACCTAAGTGTTTTGTTTTGAACCTGGAACTTTGCGGGACAGTAGTGATTTTAGTATTCTCACTTGAAGTGTTCATTATCTCTCTCTGTTCCGTAACAATATATATATATATATATATATATATATATATATATATATATATATATATATATATATATATATATATATATATATATATATGTGTGTGTGTGTGTGTGTGTGTGTGTGTGTGCACGCAAATATGCAATGACGGACTTTTACTCATCTAACGTCCATTTGTGATCTTCCAAAATTATTATTTCATTTTCACATTTGTTGAACAATCACAGACGAAGGTAACTGCATCACTTTTTTCCTCCATCTGCAGGTTAGTATGGCCGAACTATGATCGAGGTGTTAATTAAGGGGGAAGACAAGAGCTGACATAAACAAATCCTTTGCCATATATATATATATATATATATATATATATATATATATATATATATATATATATATATATATATATATATATATATATATATATATATATATATATATATATATATATATATATATATATATATATATATATATAAATATATATATATATTAAGACTTCTCTATCAGTTTTTCTGTTCCCAAAGCAGGTAAATATTGGTCTGTGAGGTTTGGTACGTCTGCCAACACTCTTGTATTTTGACTCAATTATTTAAATTCAAGAACAGATTACTAAGTGCATGGTACTTGCAGGGGGGGGGAGTACATTCTCCAGGGTTATACCGCAACTTTTTGCTTTTCTCATATAACTCTTTTTTTCCCTGCTTTTCTTTCCCCCAGCCCCCTTTTTCATATTGGGGGCTTCCAGGACGCCAGACGGAAGAAGAGATTGATGTGACAGCCTTCGTCTGTCAATGGCTCAAAAGTTGTGGAAATGCCTGAAAACTGTAAGTTGACAAACAGTCTTAAAACAAAACACCATTAATGCACACTTTGCTTATACTGAAAAAATAAAGTTATGTGGTACGGTGCTGAAGAGCTCCATAGCCATACAAAAAGCCATAGGTGGGAAGATCAAGTACTGTACCAATAAACAAGATAAATCAGAGTGCATAGAACTTGCTTTATTATTCATCTATAACGGCTGCATGTATTGTTTGATGCAATGAACAGGCCGGGGATGTTTACTATACTGATTTGTTAAAAATTAGAGCTGAGTATGTTGCCACTATTGTCAGTGAAAGAGGAAGTGTCACAGATCAAAGGTTTAAATTTCGAACACTTTGTAAAGCCAGAGAAAAAAGTTGTTGATTTGTGACAAATGACTGATTGTCTAATGAACCCATAAACGTAAATGGCGCTGCACCTAACACGGTACTCTAGGTTATGAGACTGTAAATATTTTGTACAATATTACACACAAATTAGTTGATATTATTTATATTCCTTAGTCTGTGGTTTTGGGATGCTTTAATTCCAAGAACTTGATGGTCTGGCAGCACACACCATGGACTATTCACGAAACAATTCTTGACCCGGGATGTGGGGCTAATAGTGTTTAAGATAGTGCATCACAGCTTAACTTTATTTATGAAACTTATACAAATACAAACAATAACATACCTATGTCTGTGAATGTGATTATTTAATGAACTGTTATGTAAATTAGTAGTTGGCATCTCTAGCCATCAGTTAGGGAGACAGATACTGCTGGGGAAACTATACTCTTTTCACGCTAACCTGGCCTAAAAATGTCACTGCCCCTCATAAATGTTAAGTTGGAACAACACTGTAGATTAACACTGGAATATGTTGCTAGTCACGTGGAATTGCTATGGAAAGGACATGAAGGCGTAGCACTGTCTTCTGCCACTGAGCCACATAAGCTGCCAAAGGTTGAAAATCTGGGCCAAGTCAAGGTGTGGGAACTAGAGAGGACATGTATACATCACCCATGACAGTAACAGACTATTTTACTGGTGCTGAATAATTGCCATATTATGCCACTCCAATAGCCAGAAAGTTAACCTGATATTTATAATCATGTTATTGTCAGAATGCCCTTAGTTAAAGAAAGTGAACTGGCGTTGTAAGGTGAAAACCATGTATTTATTGAGGTTTGTTAGATTACCTTAAGCAGCGCTAAAGCTTTGATGGAGAGAGAGAGAGAGAGAGAGAGAGAGAGAGAGAGAGATAATGATTGGGTGAGAGGGTGGGAGGGGAGTGGGTGAGCTTAATGCGTTCACAGCTGTGGTATGAGTCACTCAAAAATTGTGTCCCAGTGCTTGGGAAGATCAAACATGACCATTTCTTCTCATTTAAGAAAAGTTGTATGTACAATATTAAGTGACGTGAATGTATGTACAGTGTACCTACCACCGACAGGTTAATTGACGTGAATGTATGTACAGTGTACCTACCACCGACAGGTTAATTGACGTGAATGTATGTACAGTGTACCTACCACCGACAGGTTAATTGACGTGAATGTATGTACAGTGTACCTACCACCGACAGGTTAATTTACTCTCTCTCTCTCTCTCTCTGTATATATATATATATATATATATATATATATATATATATATATATATATATATATATATATATATATATATATATATATATATATATATATATATATATATATACTCGTATATATATATAATGTGTGTGTGTGTGTGTGTGTGTGTGTGTGTGTGTGTGTGTGTGTGTGTGTGTGTGTGTGTGTGTGTTTAATTTTAATTAGATTAATAGACAGATACACTGATTAATACAGAGAGAGACAGAAAGAGAGAGAGAGTTGTCAGCAGACTGTTGCTTATGTTGACCATTTTCTCCATAGTATTACACTGAACACAACGGCGCATCATGCAAACATAACTTTACCTCTGGCTAGTCTGTGACGCAATGGACAGGAGAGTGACTCACCAGGCAGGAGTGACTCACCAGGCAGGAGAGTGACTCATCAGGCAGGAGAGTGACCCACCAGGCAGGAAAGTGACTCACCGAGCAGCAGAGTGACTCACACGCAGAAGAGTGACTCATCAGGCAGTAGAGTGACTCATCAGGCAGGAGAGTGACTCACCAGGCAGGAGAGTGACTCACCAGGCAGAAGAGTGACTCACCGGGCAGGAGAGTGACTCACACGCCAGGAGAGTGACTCACACGCCAGGAGAGTGACTCATCAGCCAGGAGAGTGACTCACCAGGCAGGAGAGTGACTCACCAGACAGAAGAGTGACTCATCGGGCAGGAGAGTGACTCACCGGGCAGGAGAGTGACTCACAAAGTAGGAGAGTGACCCACCAGGCAGAAGAGTGACTCACCAGGCAGAAGAGTGAGGGTGTGTTTGCCCGCTTGAAGATTGGTACCAGCGACCACCACTTGGGCGCCCTCCCTGGCCAGCACCTGACAGCATGCACGCCCAATGCCGCTCCCGCCGCCTGAAGTGACAGGCAGTAATCAGTTCACAGTAAAATTTACTCTTAAAATATCTAGCATTATATCTAGTGAGTGCTCTGCTATCTCAGTGAACAATTTTCTCAGTCAGTACCCGGTGCTCTCTCTCTCTCTCTCTCTCTCTCTCTCTCTCTCTCTCTCTCTCTCTCTCTCTCTCTCTCAATCAGTCAGTGATCAGTACCCTTCGCTTACTGCACAGTTCTGTCAGTCAGTACTCAGTGCTTCTTGAGAAATACAGTTTTACTGTTGATACTACCGTTTAATGTACAATGGCGGATTGTAATAATTATCACTGCTTTTTTAACAGAACAATTATCAAACTCTCACGCAATATTCTGAGAAGACTCATAAGTTCCAGCGATCGCATCACTGGGTTTTGAAAGTCATTGCTCACAGTCCCGGTACTGATGATAATAAAGTAATTCGATATTTATTTCTGTAATTATCCCAGCATCCATAAATCACTGCTCTGTATACAAGCTCCATGAGCCACCTGATACCACAGGACCAGACACACAAGAGCACATTTTCATCCATTCATTCAGATTATTCATTCATCTTCTTCTTACCTTCATATAAACTGATTCAAACTGGGCGAGACATTATGTATCAAGGGATTAATCAGTGCTGTATTAAACCTTTCCAATTCGTCTAAGCTAACTGATATCGCCTGGTGGTAGCAAATATAATATTAACAGTATTTCATCTCAATGAAAGGATTAGTGATAATATAGAACCGGTGAGCATTTCTCCAATCTGATGATAACAGGGAAACTAACAGTATGACAATGTGGTCTTGAGAAATCTTACTGACCAGCATAATTTTACACAACTACACACTGCTTGGTTACCAAAGACTTAGGCTGCCGTACAGTCAACAAAGGCGGTGTCGTCTCGCCAAACTGTTCATGTTCCCTGAGATTTAACGCTATGTTCTATGTGACGTGGCAGGTTCCGCAGCACGTCGTCCATAGCGATTTTATTCTCAATGGCCACTTACTTTCTTTTGTATGTTGATTATAACGTTTTAATATCGCCACATCTGATATTAGTAACAAGCAAGAGAATACCGGTATATAATGTGCAGAAGGAATTACTAAGGAAGATGTCACGAATTCTCTCTAGCCACTTCCAATATGACCTATATATGCCAGTCAAGTAGGTGGTGATGAAGAGTTATCACCACGCAGTAAGTGTTATCCTGGACTAGACAGTGTTTTGCCGCCATCACTGTGACTGCCTGTTGCATCTCAAGTATTTGTTCAGCGCCCAGTAACCATCATTGCATTACACTGGCCTCATCAAAGTTTTCATAAGAAAATCTAACCAGCATTACAAGTAGTTATCAGATTCTAAAGATGTATATACCATCCGTAGGTGCCATAAGAACATAAGAACATAAGAAGAGAGGATAACTGCAGTAGGCCGGTTGGCCCATGCTAGGCAGCTCCTAGAAGAGTAACTGAACTACTAGAATGAGATAAGGATAGCAAAGAAGAAGGCTCTCCCCCGCCCTCCAAACCCTCCAGCCGAAGCTGGCAGGAAAAAGTCAGAAAGAACACCACGCCGTATAGAAAAACTGACGTGGACATTTTACAGGAAAGTGTGAAAGGAGAATAGAGACTATCATAGTGTAACCTGAAAAGAAAATTTTTTTGAATTAGTATTGGTTATAAGATTTTCCTTATTCTATATCCACCCCTTATTTGTCATATGCTTATCTAGCCTATGCTTGAAACTCTCAGTGGAAGAGGCAGCAACTACTTTACTAGGTAGCTTATTCCATTCGTCTACTACTCTATTACCAAACCAATTTCTACCGATTTCCTTTCTGAAACGGAATTTTTCTAGTTTGAAATCATTATTTCTAGTTCTATCCTGTATGCTCACTTTAAGTACCTTGCTAATATCTCCCTTATTTATACCATTCATCCACTTAAACACCTCAATTAAGTCTCCCCTTACTCTACGCCTCTCTAGCGAATGCAGACTTAGTCTTTTTAGTCTGTCTTCATATGACAGGTTCCGGACGTCATGTATCATTTTAGTCATTCTTCTCTGTACATTTTCTAACGAATTAATATCCATTCTATAGTAAGGACACCAAAATTGTACTGCGTAGTCTAAATGTGGCCTTACTAATGCTAGATAAAGTTTCAGTATTACTTTAGATGATCTATTGCTCACGCTTCTCGAAATAAATCCTAGGACCCTATTTGCTTTATTTCTCGCATTAATACACTGTTGCCTTGGTTTAAGGTCGTTACTAATCATAACTCCTAGATCTCTCTCGCATTCCGATTTGCTAATTTCTTTGTTATCTAAGCTGTATTTAGTATCTCCAATGGTCTTGCCTACGTTAAGTACTTTACATTTTTCAACGTTAAATTCCATTTGCCAAGTTTTAGACCATTTGGACAATGTATCGAGGTCTTTTTGTAAGTTATGGCAATCGTCAGTCGAGTTAATGATACGCCCTATTTTTGTATCGTCGGCAAATTTGCTGATTCTGCTATTGACTCCTAAGTCTAGATCATTTATATATATGATAAATAATAAGGGACCGAGTACTGAACCCTGTGGTACACCGCTAGTTACTAATCCCCAGTCCGACTTAGTTCCATTTATTAATACTCTCTGCTTTCGTCCTTTCAGCCAGGATTCTACCCATTTTAAGATATCGCCGTCTATACCGTGTGCTCGAACCTTTCTAACTAACCTTTCGTGTGGGACTCTATCAAAAGCTTTACTAAAGTCCAGATAAATAACATCGTAAGCTTTATCGCTATCTACTGCCTCATAGACCTCCGAGTAGAATGACAACAAATTTGTGAGGCAGGATCGTCCTTGCCTGAATCCGTGCTGACTTTCGTTTATAAGATTAAATCTTTCTAAGTGTTCTCTAATCTTATTTGCCAAAACTGACTCTAACATTTTTCCTACTATTGACGTTAGACTTATCGGACGATAATTCGACGCAGCTGATTTATCACCCTTTTTAAAGATGGGCACTACGTTTGCGGTTTTCCACGCCTCTGGAACTTCTCCTGAACTTAAAGAGTCATTAAATAACGTTAAAAGTGGCTGACATAATTCTTCTTTGGTTTCTTTTATAATTTTTGCATATATATCGTCCGGACCTGGCGATTTTTGAGGTTTTAACTTATTAATTTCTTTCAATACGTCCTCCTTACTAATTGTTATTTTACTAAGAATATTTTCCGTATTCTCATGGTAAATATTTGCTGCTTGAGGGACCAGGCTTAGATTTTCCTTGGTGAATACTGATATGAAATAATTATTTAGGATGGAGCACATTTCTTTATCTTCGCTGGTAATGTCACCTGATTCTGTTCTGAGTGGTCCTATCCTATCTTTATTTTTCGTTCGGTACATTTGATAAAAACCCTTGGGGTTTTCTTTTGATTCACTTGCAACCTTAATTTCATAACTTCTCTTTGCTTTTCTTATCTCCCTCTTTACTTCTCTGTTTAAAATTGTGTACCGGTTACGTAAGTGTTCCTCTCCACGTTTTATTTTTCTATATATTCCTTTCCTTTGGCCTATGAGAGATTTTAATCTGTTGTTTAACCATCTTGGTTCTAAATTGTTAGTTCTAAACGATTTTGAAGGAATATATCTATCTTGGCCTCCGTGTATTATATTTATTAACTCGTTATACTTCTCACTGGTTGAACGTCTGTTTGGTATTGGAGCTGAGTTAATTTCCGTCACCTGGTCTACATTCCTATCTACCACCTCCCCCCTCACAGACACCTGACGGACATCCCCACGTGCTTCCTGCGCCTGACCTATGACCTGGGGATCCCCACTGACCTGGTATTCCCTCAAATAGCTAATCTCCCTGTGGAATACCGTTCGAAAATAAGCTCTTAAGCCATCGAAATCTCCTAGACGAAAATTAGGAAAGGTTGAGGTATTTTCAGTGGAACAGACATCCCAAATAAATTTGAACTTAATTTCTTCATGATCGCTATTACCAAGTCGTCCACCAACCTCTATATCGCTAATGATATTTTCTTTATTAGCTAAAACCAAATCTAGTATATTATTACCTCTGGTGGGCTCCCTGATATACTGATAAAGGAAATTATCCTGTACTACCTCTAGAAATTCCTCTGACTCTGCATCTCCTGTCTGATTTCTCCAATCTATCCTTGGTAGATTAAGGTCTCCAACAATTATTACTAAGCTGGACTGTGATGCTTTCCTAATTTCCTCCCAGAGGTACTTACTATCAGCTCTACTTAATTTAGGAGATCTGTAAATTGCTCCTAAGACTAATTTCTCCCTATTGTTACTAATTTCAACCCAGACACTTTCTGTGTCCCTATACTTTAATGTCTGCTTTATTGTAACAGTTTAATGAATCCTTTACATAAATAGCTACCCCTCCCCCCTTTCTTCCCTGACGGTTTGACACAAAAATATTATAGCCTTTTATCTAATATTCTGCTAAAAATTCTCGAGTGTCTGTATTCATCCAAGTTTCACTAATAACGGCAATGTCTATTTTCTCTGTACAAATTAAAGCCCTCAGTTCATCCATTTTATTACGTAAACTCCGGCTGTTTGTGTAGTACACTTTCAGATTATTACGAGTAGTTATGCCTTTACCTTGGCATTTACTGTTATTTATTTTATTACTAACTGGGAAACTCTTTACTTTACTAATATAACAATTTTTTGTGCTATCGCTTATCGCCCTTCTATCATCGCTTGTTCTATCATCTATCATCGCCTGCTCAATTTGAGGTGCCTGAGTGGATGTATCTACACTATTGGTTGAACTTTTGTTCTTAATTTTGCAAGTATCGATGCATCTAGCCAAACATGGTAATAATGATTTCTGAGTGTAGGTGCTGCATCTTCCTGTACACCTACTTCTCAATCTCGAAAAAATCCCTCCAACTCCCTAGCTATCATTACAGCTAAAACAGTAACTCCCTGCCTACTAAGATGAGTCCCATCCCAACTATACAAGGCACTCCGTCCATAAAACCGGTCCCAGCTGTCTATGAAAGGTATTGCATTATCTTTGCAATACCTTTCAAGGCGGCAATTAAACCCTATTGCCCTGCTCAACCATTCCCTTCCCACCCGCCATCTGGGTGAAACACCGAGCACTACAGGGGTTCCTCCCCTCTCCCTAACCTTTTCTAACATCAACTTGTACCTTTTCCACAGTACCTCACTCTTACGGCTACTAATATCATTGCCTCCTACACTGAGGCACACAGTGGGTTTGTCACCACTTTCCTTTACGATATTTGAAATTTTTTCTACCACATTAGCCACCCTGGCCCCTGGAAGACACACATGTTTAGCGAGTGGAGTATACATGGCCCTGTTCAGATATCTCACCTGGGAGTCTCCAACAACAACAACATTTTTCTTACCTTTCTTGTTCTGTTTATACTTACCTGTACTGGAAGTTCTCTCACCGTCCTTCTCCTTTACTTCCCTCTCTGCCTTCCCTTCACATTCGTCCCGTAGTGCGTCGAATGCATTAGTTGTCTTAACTTCCGTTTGCTTTTTATTAAGAGTGAACTTCGTTGCACCCTTGTTAACTAGTGTCCAACCTTCAGCCTTTTTCTCTTTCTCCTCCAACAATTCCCTCATCTGTGCCTTCTCCTGCCTGAGAATTTGTACCTCCCGCTTCAGTTCGAGAAGTTGCTCCTTTAATTCAAGGTAGTCCTTTTCAGTACCTGCAGTGGGGACACAGCTCTCTGCCGAGGAAGCCATTACGCACTAGTTCACACAAGGTAGCACACACTATCACGGGTCACTACGGGTCACCACAACACACACTCTCACGGATCACTAGCACAGCACTATCGCTGATCACTACAACACACTAACACAACCACTATCACAGATCACTAAAGCACACTAGCACAACACTACCACAGGTCTCAGGGACGTCTGAGCTGACTGACCTCACGAGACAATACCTGGGTTGTCCAGTAATAGGTTGTTCAGACAACATTTAGCTTTACCCGAGATCAAAAGAGCAGATATACCCACCATTAACTTTGCTGACTTCATTGGTGTATGGACGCCAACTAGCGGCTGCCTTTGGATGAGGAGTATTGGAAACTATGTACAAGATATTCCCAAGGAATTTAATATCATTGCCTCAGTGTGTGTGTGTGTGTGTGTGTGTGTGTGTGTGTGTGTGTGTGTGTGTGTGTGTGTGTGTGTGTGTGTGTGTGTGTGTGTCCCTCCACCAACCCACTTGTTGACACGTAGGGAGCACGTATGGTTTGGTTATATGGTTACCACCCAGCGTGGTAAATGGTTTCTTGGTTTTCAGGAAACCATTTGGCTTGTCACTCAATGTAAAGCCACCTGTAAAGGAAAGAAAAGCAGTAAGAAGTAACAGGAAAGATGGGAGAAATAGGAAGAGAGGAGGGCAGGCACAGAAAAAGAATGATAAAGGCTAAGGAAGGAGTAGGCAGCACTACATCAAGTGAGTGGATGATGGTGTACACATCACATATGACTGCGAGGGCAAAAATGGTGTTGGCTACGTTTTCTGTGTGTTTGTTGGTCGGCTATCTTGCCACCTGTATCGCTTGCTGGAAACTCTTAAAGTCCTGGTGACGGCTGCCCACCATTCCTAACTGGGCCCCGAGACGTGAGAAGTCACAGCGCTTACCTGCTTTCATAAATAGCTCTTGGGATTCCTCCTGGGTTTAGGGACACTCATAAGGATTTTTGAGTCATCCTTAGGACTTTAGAGCTTTAATAAATACCGGGCCAAAGGTCTAATAACTGAAGATATAAACTGGTACATCTTTTGCTGGTAATTTCATCCTAAAGATATCTGAAACTTTTACAATAAATAATAACAGCTACAAGAAAACTGAGAAGACAATCAGCACATTGTTTGAATATTCGTCACCTTCAGTCACCCTAACCTATATTAAATCCTCTGGCGGTAGCTAGAATAAAATATCAAACGGGCATCATCATTAGCCCCTTCAGTCAGAGTAAGGAATTGATGCTTTGGCGATCTCACAATTGTACTCAGCTTAAGAGAAAGTCTTCGCTTCGGAGGGTGTGCTGTGTCATTCCTTCAGTGTTAGGGCGCTCTCCCAGGTGGAATGAAATCGTGTGGCAACAGCAAGAATACACTACAAACAACTTGTCCTGCAGTGGCGGCTAAGAGACTTGCTGTGTTATCATCTGTACACGACTGACCTGGGCTCGTATTCTCGTCGGCTAAGGGAGATTCCTAACACCTCTGAAGCTTCCTAACACCTCTTCCTTTTGCGACTTATCTTTAAATATGGATGATTACAGGGGTATAGCCAGAAAGTTCACAAAGGGGGGGCGGGAGAAAGATTTCTATAGATTCTTGAAAAGGTGGTGGGAGGCGATCGAAGCGAGCCTCTGCAGCTGGGGGGTCTGGGGGGGCGCTGTGAGCCCCCTCCCCCAGGAAAATTTTTGAAACTTAAGTACTTTTAGGGGCTTTCTGAGGCATATGAAGGTATGTATTGGATTATTTAGAAGATAACTCATTATACTGAAAATGGCGAAATATAGAGCAAGAAAATGATCTGGCTGAAAAAGAAGCTTTTATAATGATCATTATGGAATAAAAGAACAATAATGCATCTGGGAGTCTCATGAGCATTTTCCTCGCCTCTGAGAGTATAATAATCTTTGCTAAGTTAGTTCGAACCTGGAAATGTCAAAATTACTCTGACAAAATGTGATAACAAAAACATTATATTGTGCTTTAAAGGAAAGTAATATAATATCCAATATTTCACAAATCTCTTGGTACCTCAAGTCTCAAGTATCACATAACATATTAAGAACCACTTCCATAGTCCATACATCATCTGTAATTATAAATGTGCCATGCAATGGAATTCTACCTACTTGGTTAAACTAAAAGGGTAACCCTTTAAAATAGGCTAAATTTCTTAGACTTGTCTGCTCTTTTTAACTGACTATTCTTAGAAAACAAATATTTTAAACTATATATATATATATATATATATATATATATATATATATATATATATATATATATATATATATATATATAGACACATGATTTCTACCCTCATCACAGCCAATCAAAGCTCTAGCACTCATCTGAGCTGATCGTTTTCATGCTCTGAACAGATATTGCTTAAGAAATCATAGTTCTGATTAATTTAATCAGAAGGAAACACTGATTAACAAAAACATAAGATATTGTCGAACTCAGACAAATAAATATAGTTTCATTCATACTGGTACTCTATAACCGCTATATCAACTAAAATGAAAAAGCAACACCAATTCTAGTTACATCAATATGCTTCAGCAATTTTGCCTGCCATGACAGTACTGTATATTCATATGAGGAGATTCAGTCTTCTTGCTTTTCTCTTTGAGAACCGATCCAAAATTATGTCTGCATGACGCTGACTCAGCACGATTCTCTCTTCTCTCTCTCTCTCTCTCTCTCTCTCTCTCTCTCTCTCTCTCTCTCTCTCTCTCTCTCTAGTATATATATATTTACGAGTAGAGAGAGAGAGAGAGTTATTTATTTATTTATTTATTTGTTTTTACATATATTGTTATTCTTTTTTAGCCCCAAATGATTTCAAGACCCTCAAGGGGGGGGCGCCTCCTCCGCCTACCCTCCCCTTCGCTTCTCCCCTGGATGGTTAAGATGTATTTGTATATTATTTAAGCATGGTATGATGCTACTGGAAGTATTTAAATAAGACAGAAGAGGACAGTAAGATGTAAAAAAAAATTGCTTAGGAGAATGGTGTTAAGTTGTTTCCTTAACCAACAAGAATACGTGTCCCTGAGCCGCGTGCACGTGCCGCAGCATAAGCCAGTCAGTCGCCAAGCGGCGGTAGTAAGCCATCATGGTGACTGGCAGGTTGGTTAGGGAAATGTGCTTGTGTTGTCGTCAGCTGAGCAGCATCTCTAATTGTGTGCCAATTTAGCGTTTTTAATCTAGCTATAGAGATATTAACGAAATGTAGCTGTATCATAAAACATTTCTACGAATTTTTGCGACATTCCAGTAATTATATGGTCTTGTCTAACGATATTCTGGATTTATGTTTTATTTAGTGTCAATCTACCTGTTTGTGAGTGCAAGTTTGTCGGTGTTTGTAGCTAGGGATTTAGCAGCAGCTCTCTCTGTCCCATCTTCCTTACTGTTTTATTTTACGGGTTACACCTAAACTTACTTTTTACTCATTTTTCATGTTATTGTTATTTCTAAACGGAGTTCATTGACGAGGTCTTTCGCACTATGTCGATGAAATAAAACCTTCATTAATCCTTTCATGTCAAAACTTCTTTCCTATACGAATTAAATTATCTAGAGTAACCACGAGTATATGTACTGATACGTCATCGTAGTGATGGGATTAATATTACAGTACGTTGCATGTTATCTGTCCTTTAAATGTAAAATACTGACATTGCTTGCAATAATAACTATTTAAATGAAAATTATTCTACATTGTCACTACCTTTCAATCGGCTGGCGTTTTTTCTGCACTATTCTTGCAGCTGACGGAGATTTTATTCACTTAAGGGAAGACTTCTTGCACTAAAGAACTTACCATTAGTTTCGCACCATTTAGTGCGTAAGGCATTTGTTAAATTACAATTTCTTACTGAAAACTATTGTAGTTTGAGCCAAAAGAATTACCCAGTCCACACCCATAACGTATTTTTCCCTTATATTCTCGCCACTTAAAGGCCTTCCTATATACTTTAGGAAAATTGTCGAAATGGTGGAGTGAGATGTAACCTTCACTATCCATCACTATAGGGACGCTCTCCCAAATTAACAATAAACATCTTGAGGCAGCAACAGTATTAGTAGTAGTCCTTGTAGCCCCTGGTTCATCTGTAACGTGAACCTGGTGGACTGAAGGCCGAAATTGTCCTTCTTAGACAGTTCACCATCCCACTTGCGGGGGATAGGGATGCAGCTGAGGGACGTTTGTATAACTAGGAAGTTTATCCGACCAGTTATATCGGTGCCACCACATGAAGGCATCCCTCTCCAGTACCTTGGAAAAGTAGCAAACACAAATTAACAAACACTTCTGTCAACAGATGAAGTCAAGTTGCTGAATATGATAAAGTGCATACAATGTTACCTGTGACGAGAGCGATTCTGCCTGCGAGGGTGCATGACGGTGTGGTGGTGGTGGTGTCTGCTGACGCTGCCATTACCACTGTTTACACTCACGCTGTCCTACCGCACTGACAGCCTCACACTGGCTCAAGGCCAATCTGTGTGTGTGTGTGTGTGTGTGTGTGTGTGTGTGTGTGTGTGTGTGTGTGTGTGTAATTCACCAGGTCGGTCAGGATCACTTGAAGGTCGTGATTGTCAGCTTTTACCCTCCCGGAAGGGAGCTGAGAGCTCATATAGTCCGATCTAAGGGCAAAGCTGTGACCTTCACACACGCACACACCCGTCCCCTTGCTCAAGGGGGACAGTAACCACCCACTTCGTCAGTGAAACTTTTCGCAACCTAAGCGAGGCGCGAACTCCCGTCCACCAGTTGGCAAGCGGGAACGTTACCACTGCACCAGCGAGCGGTGTGTGTGTGTGTGTGTGTGTGTGTGTGTGTGTGTGTGTGTGTGTGTGTGTGTGTGTGTGTGTGTGTGTGTGTGTGTGTGTTTTCGTTAGCGCTTATGCATGCGTTAGCTTGTCTGTGTATGAGTGCATAAAGAGGGAGGAGGGTGTAGCACAGGGTTGCCAAGGTCGCGGTTTTCCCGCCAAATTGGGCTCGTTTTGAAGCTCTTCCGCGGGCAAATTTTACCGGTCGCGGGTTGCGGTTTTTTGGGCTGGTTTGAAAACTGTCGCGGTTTTTTGGGCTAGTATGGAGTTAAGCCACATCACGACAGTATACTGAGAGAGAGAGAGAGAGAGAGAGAGAGAGAGAGAGAGAGAGAGAGAGAGAGAGAGTGTTTAACCATATGGCCGAGAGAGACCCTCTAATACTCCCATAGGGACCAGTGGATGCAGCCAGTGTGGAGACCCCGGAGAGAGTTTTGTTTTATCCCAGTTATCGTTGCCAGCAAACACTGCTACAGTAGAGAGGATTTTCTCTCAGTATAATTTAGTGAAAAGTAAATGAAGAAACAGACAGCAACATGAAACAGTTGAAAACACACTTCATGTTAGAGCAATATGCAAAGACATAAAATGTGTTGTAATGATTTCACAAACAAAATTGTTAGGAAATTTCACATATGACGTACACAGCAACGAAACACAGTGATGATGATCATATAGATTTTTGAATAATATATGTGTGATGGAAAGTTGACTCGGAGGGAGAGAAAATACCTTCACTTGCATGTTGTATTACCTAGTGTAATGATAAGTATATTTCACCAGAATCACTGTTGTTTTATGGGCAATATTGTATTTATGGCAAACGGGGAAAGTTTAAGTGAATCAAGTGATCATTTCAGGCATTAATAGGGACCTATATATGAATTATTAATATAAAACACTAATTTCGCATAATAAGAGGATTTTAAAAATAATTATTGGTGTTGGGCTACTTTTGGGCTGGTTTTCAGTTGGGTTTCCGCGGGCAGAGCAGGGTGCGACTTGGCAACCCTGGTGTAGCATGAACCTTGGATTAGTGGTGATCTAGCACGATAATCTGTGTGTGTGTGTGTGTGTGTGTGTGTGTGTGTGTGAGAGAGAGAGAGAGAGAGAGAGAGAGAGAGAGAGAGAGAGGGAGGGGTGGGTAAAATGTTGGCCTCTGTGGTAATATGGCTGCTAATACTGTACAGAACTATGTCTTAAACATTGTCCAATAATGCGAAGTTTAGGGCAGTAACGTACAATGATGGCCGAACCCCCTCCCATCTTGTTTTTTTTTTTTTTTTTTTTTTTTCCGGGTCATGGCATCACACTGGGCCAAGTGATACTGAGATCTCTGCCATGATGACAAAAGCATCAACCACTTCTTATCTAGGTCGTTAGTTTAATTTGCTGCTGCTTCCAGACGTTTTCTTCAGCTTAGCCGAGTCCCGTGGTAATGAATGGAACATTGCAGAATAAATATCTGTCTACAAGTGTCTCTATCTATCCATATAGATCCACAACACTTCAAAAAGTCTTTAATAGTGTGAAATCATCTCTTGGTAGCAAGAACCGAATAAAGAAAAAAGTGTTATCACAGTGAAGGTGATAACGTTATAGGAAGTTCCAATGTAACATGCATTTTTATACTGACGGAAGTGAGGTTTTCTTTTGTCATGGCCCCAGGACTACAGTGCCTTTATAAAGAATCCCGACCAGACTCGATACATACGTCTTCAATGGCAGAAACAGATGGGTCAACAGTTTTTTACTTCCTCATTTGGGGCTCTGGCATTACTTTATTCTGGCTGTCACAACAAAACAAAACAAACTAGAATGGCACTCCGTAGAGCGCATACCTCCGCCAAGGCCCAACATGCAGCTGGACAAGGACTACCCCACTATAAAAGCATATTGAAATCCGCTAGATCCGGAATTTTATATGGATCCACGCCAAACTACACATTTGTAGATACCAACATCCTATTTTTTTTTTTTTCATCAAGATCCATGCAATATTCACTGAAAATTTTACAAAAATGTCGAAAAACGCCCTATCTCGCGATATTAAAGTGAAAAATATTCCTGGATCCGCATATTTATCCGAATCCGCACCAAAATTTAATGGAGTGTACGAGTATTCTGGGCCAAGGCCCATTCTTCTATCAAGTTTCGTGGAAAGCTGTCCAGTAGTTTTTGTGTAATCTTGCTCACAAACCAACAAATAAACAAACAACAAACGGACAGGGGTGAAAACATACCCTCCTTGGAGGAGGTAAAAATGCAAACAGCTAGGACAACCAACAGTACGGCCTAGTTATTAGAAAAAAAAAAAAAAAAACGCAAGTTTGCCACTTACTTCTGTTCATTCTTTAGCCCTGATCTCGTTTTACTCCATGATGGATTCGCCCCTGGTCTTCTTCACATCCGGCCTTTTAGTTACTATCGTGATTGTTAAGATCAGAGTTCTACAGTAAAATCCCTGTAAAGTCTCTGCTTTATTGCTGCTACTATGATAACGCCTTTAATATCAGATGTTGATGTATGGCTGTGAAATCGAGCTGTGCCATATTTTATTAATTCACATTTATTTTTAGCAGCTCAGATAACTTTGCATGAAGCCTGTAAACTATAAAAAAGAGAAGAAAAAGTGTACCCTGCAACCAATAGTGTCATTTCTTTGCAACAGTGCGGCCAAGAGACATAGGTTGGAGGAAGCCAGTAAGAGGATAGTTAATAAGATGAAAAGCCTTTGACTTCACCCTATTGAGAAGACCTGTATGTGGGGAGCCTTCCCACACATGAGAGTTGTACTCCACACAGGGGCGAATAAATCGCGTGTATAAAGTCAACAGCTGTGCAAGGGTAAAGAAGGTACGGGGTCGCCTTAGCACACCCAATCTCTTGGAAGCAGATTTTACAAGAGATGTAATATGATCTTTCCAAGATAAGTCTCAAGTGAATGAAACCCCAAGCATGTTCAAGGATGATGCAGGATTGAGCTGGATATTATTAAACATTAGTGGGCACTCCTGTGGAAGATTTTGTCAGGTTGATAGATGTAAGAACTGAGTCTTTGATGCATTAAAACAAGATTATTTTTATCCCAGTCAGAGATATGAGCCAAGTCAGACATTAGGTGTGCCATAGCCTCATCCCTTGTGTGTTGAAGTAACTTCTGAGATGGATGTTGCAGGGAGTGAATGGAAAGGTAAAGGGTGGAATCATCAGTGTACGAGTTGATAGGGTTAGATGTACAGCTCAGAAGGTCATTGATGAATAAAAGGAAGAGAGTTGGTGATAGGACAGAGCCCTGAGGAGCACTGTTGTTGATAGATCTAAGAGAAGAAAAATGGTTGTCTACAACAACAGCTATAGATCTTTTCCACGTGACTTCACAAGTCATGTGACTTGTTTACGGTGCCTTATTGGACAGCAAATGGTCAGACTCTAGAGAGAAAGAACTGAAGAATTCACAATGGTATTCCACTGTTGTGCCTTCGGCTGTAAGACAGGGCAGAAAATTGGAAGTGGGGAACACTTTTCCCGGTTTCTAGCCAATGAGGAAAGGCGACAGAAGTGGATAGCTGCCGAGAAGAGGGAGAATTGGCAGCCGACGGCCTACTCCCGCCTCTGTAGCAAGCATTTCATGTCAGGTGAGCTGATAGGTTGTGAGGAGATGTGGGCTTATGTACCATTCTTGTCTGTTGGAGGTGTCATGGGATATCCTAATTATGTTAATGTCACAGAGCACAAGACCCTCACAGCCATGTGTGTGCATGGGAAAAGACGGGGAGGGTCCATGTCACAGGCCTTGTTGCATTATTATTCCATAGTTTCACGCAAACACAACCGGACATAGCAGTGGTGATCAAGAATGTTAGATGCATAAGTAAAACCGATTAAATTACAGGTTAGGTCATACTTAAACTTAGGTAGGTTAGGTAAGGAGGTTAGGTTAAAGCTTATATTTTTACTTTTTCAATGTTTTTTTTCTGTTGGAGAAGAACAAGGGGGATTTAGGAAGGGAAAAGGGTGTGTAGATCAGATATTTGTTCTAAGATGTTTAGTGGAGAAGTATCTAGAGAAGGGAAAGAAAGTGCATGCTGCCTTTATGGACTTGGAGAAAGCTTATGACAGAATAGATAGGCAAGGTATGTGGAAGGTATTAAGAATATATGGAGTGGAGGGGAAATTGTTGAGTGCTGTGAAGAGTATGTATGAAGGAGCTAGGGCTATGGTGCAAGTGGATGGTGAGCTGAGTGAGTTCTTTGATCTCAATGTGGGACTGAAACAGGGTTGTGTGATGTCTCCATGGCTGTTTAATATATACATGGATGAGGTTGTAAAGGAGGTGCAGGGTAGGGAAGTGGATGTGGGGGTGGCTTTAATGAATGAGGGTGAGATTTGGAAGATTCCAGTGTTACTATTTGCGATGATACAGTACTGTTGAGTGAAGATGAATGGGAGTTGCAAGATTTGGTGAATGAATTTGGGACAGTGTGTAGGAAGAGGAATCTGAAAGTTAATGTAAACAAGAGTAAAGTCGTGGTGTTTGAGAGGAATGAAGTCACAGAATGCACGGTGAGATTGGATGGTGAGG
Source organism: Coenobita brevimanus (assembly GCF_032717465.1). Classification (NCBI taxonomy): domain Eukaryota; kingdom Metazoa; phylum Arthropoda; class Malacostraca; order Decapoda; family Coenobitidae; genus Coenobita; species Coenobita brevimanus. The sequence continues at coordinate 15,995,659 of NC_137061.1, read as the reverse complement.
ATATGGAGAATGTGAGTGCATTCAAGTACTTGGGTAGTGTGATGAGTAAGTATGGACTTTGAGGTATGAAGTGCATGAAAGGGTATAGCAGGGAAGGAAGGTTGTTGGTTCACTGAAAGCAGTGATGAGAAATAGGGAGGTGAGAATGGAAGTTAAGAAGTCACTGCATGATAGTATTATGATCCCTACCCTGACGTATGGAAGCGAGGTGTGGACCTTGCAAGAGGGGAACAAGTCAAGAGTGAGAGCAGTGGAAATGAGTTGAGAGGAGCATGTGGAGGGACAGGTTGACGAATGAAGAAGTGAAAGAACGTTGTGGGGTGGATGTGGATGTGGTTAAGAAGATTAGGAAAAATACACTGAGGTGGTTTGGACATGTGGAGATTGAAAGACTGACTAAGAGGGTGTATGCAGGGGAGGTGGAGGGAGGGGAAGACCGAGGATGAGGTGGAGGGATGGTGTTGAGAGGTATATGAGGGAGGGAGGAGTGATTTGGGGGGAGGGTAGTCAAATGGTGGGTGACAGAGTGACTTGGAGGAGTTTTGTTTGCGGCCACCCTTTGCGGGATTAGGGCATCGGGCTATAGATAGATAGATAGACCTAACCTAACCTAACAAGGGTTCCAGTTGGAAAACTGGGAAATGAAATCCACTTTTTAGTATGTTAAGTTTCTTCCATTATGCCGGAAACAATCGTAGGTATGGCTTAAAGAGCCTGATGATAATAAAGGAAGAAATCTTTAAGCAAAGGAAGGTAATATACCACGTTCAAAATAGAAAAATACAGAAAACAAACTAGATGAATGCGAATTGAAGTCTTTAGGCTGTATGCTTAGACAAAAATTTATGTTTCACAGTTTTAGGGGACGAAATGGAACAAAAATGTTTGCTAATCAGAAAAAAATTACTCTTAGCACTTAGTTTCACATTCTTCGTTCGATATCTCTGTTTCCAACACATTTTGGACCGACTGAGCATTGTTATTTCTCCGCCTTAAAATGTGTACATTTACTGCTCATTCTTTTGTTCTTTCTTATGTGTATGTGTGAAAGAGAGCATACTGATACAAACAATAATGCATTCCATTAACCCCTTCATAGCTGCCGGCCTTGAACAACACTTTACTGTTACAGGGTCAGTGATGTTGAGTTATAGGGTGAGCAATATAAAACTGCAAACAATTATGGGAAGGGAACGAATGTCACTGGTGTGTTTACATGACCCTACTCTACCATTCCAAGCAATCAGGCATTCACTTCACTCCAGGGCCCGTATTTATCATTAGCTGTGAACATTCAAAAGGGGCCTTGTGAATTCGCAAGCCAGTGAACTGTTCACAAATTTGTGAATGACCGTAAAAGTTATTTATCAGGCTTGTGAGGCACTCCTAACGCTATGAACCGATTGCAACGGTGAGGGAAATCTGCTAGCCATCCGGGGCACTTTTAACCCGAGGTGTCCCATCGACGTATGGGTACATCGCAACATTTTGTCACAGCTAGACCTGTCAACGTACCGGTACGTCACACGATTGCAAGGTTCATAATTTGCACAATTTTCAATTTTCGTGTGTGGTTTTTGGTACATATACACGGGACACCTTCATCTACAAGATGCCAGACAGGGACAATGCCTTACTCCTCTTACCTCCCCTCCCCCCCCCCGCACACCATTGTCTCGGCAATTCACCTGTTACAAGTGACCTGGCCAATAAAGACATTCAGGGCCAGAGTGATTCCCCAATCGATGACAGTGTGGAGGACAAAGTTTACATAGCATTAGAGGAAGAAACAGTCAGAAATGATGATCAGGTAATGTCGCCAGAAAAGGTCAGGTATGCTGATGTGTTAGTGAGTGAAACAATGCTTATAATGCCTTTATTACTGTTTGAAAACCAATCTACTCTCTTACTACATATAAATTCGTACCAAATAAATAAATAAATACTGTTTATGAATGGTGTGGAATAGTTACCCTCCTATAGAACTCGTTTTCTTTGGAGCCAGCCTGATAGAAAACCCAGTAAGGTAAGGAGTAGTGCTACCTGTATCGAGTATTTTAAACCTCAGGTGAGCGATTTCTCTATGAATTTTTTCAGTGTTTCTCACCAAAAGTGGAGATTTGAGCCAAAAAAATTTTTTTCCAAAATTGGTCGGGACTGGGGGGAGTCAGTGGTGGAAAATCAGTCGGGACAGGGCGGGTTAAGGACTTGGGATCGTTCACAAGAGGCGAGTCGGCGACGGATAAACTTAAACAATGGACTTACACATCCGCCAACTAAGGAATTTTCGACCACGGAGAGACTTCCTCAATGACTGCGATAATTTAGAGTTAGAACATTATACCATTTAGACTCGGAGTGAATTATATTTGTGACAGACTTGGTGAGAAATAACTACAATCGACGATGTAACGCAGTCTCCCTGGAGATGAAACTTAATATGGACTTTCGGTATTTGAAAGGGTAATAGAGATAAAGAAAGCAGGCAGAATATTCGAGGAAAGCCGACACAATATTCGAGGAAAGCCGACAGAATATTCAGGGAAATCAGGCATAATAGTCAAAGAAGGAAGGCAGAATATTCAAAGAAATCAAGCTGAATATTCAAGGAAAGCAGGCAGAATATTCAAAGAAAGCAGACAGAATATGCAAGGAAAAGAGGCAAAATTAAGACAATTGTTAACTTTTTATTTATCAATCTGAAATGTATGCCAGGAAAGGAGACTGTGCATTTGTATCTCATAGTTTAAGCATAGAAATGCACACTAATACACTTGGTACTGGCTGACTATATTCTTGTGGGTAGAATGGTGCTTGACAGTGGCATAGATACGAGAGTGGTGAGAGGACGATCGGGAGGTCTGTCTTGTCATATGTCTGTGGTATGGAAGGTAAAACTGAGAGGAATATGACTGTAAGAGAGAGAGAGAGAGAGAGAGAGAGAGAGAAGGGGAGGGTGCAGTCAAGGCGAAAACTGAAAACAAAGAAATAAAAAAAACAGCAAGTGTCTGATGAATACGTGGAGGAGCTGGGTGCTGCAGATAAAAAGAATGATATAGCGAGATGGGGTAATGTATAGGGTGTTGGGATAAAGAGGCTAAAAGAGTTATGAAGCAACAGAGAGAGAAGTGGCAAGAAAGGATGCAGAAAAGGGCCTCAAGTGAAAGAAGAAACTAATACAAGAAAGAAAAATAGTAGGTAAATGAAGACCTTGGAAGAAAAACGAAAACAGCAACTTAGGAAAAATATGGAAAAATGTCGAAGTGAAGTGGGGTTGGTGGAGGATTAGTGCCCCTCCCTGTAAAACAATTAACTCTAAGCCTTGGCCACCCCGCTTCTGGAATACATGGCGTCTGGCAATGAATGAATGAACGAATGAAAGTGGAAAGGCGTGTGAAAATGGAAGAACTGTGGAAACGAAGTAATGATCAGCAGGAAAGAATATTTCAAAAGGCTGATGAATGGAAAAGGTGAGAGTAGAGAGGCTTTGATGACTGTATGTAGAGAAGGAATTTGGATACTCTATCTCATTTTATCTTTTTTTTTTTTTTTCTGACTGCCAGTCAACCCTAGTTCATCGCACCTTATGACTCTGATCATTGTTTTCAGCCGTGGACAAAAAAGAAGAAATTTTTAAATACTTTTTTTAAAAGAAATTCCTATTATAACGAAACATTTATTGAACTATTGGTAACAGTATATTTTTCTAGTGCAAAATGATGTCAAAGACAATCTCAACACGTTCATTTTATAAAGAAAATTATCATATCCATGCTAACCTTAGCGTTCCTTCACCGATCTCAAGGCAAGAGGATTTCACTCTTGGGAGACGTTCACAGGACTATGGTAACTCCTAGGAACGCCCCACAGTCAGTAGTGAAATGTTTTGGAGATTGGGAATGGACTCCCGTGAACGGGGAAGGCCATTATGATAAATACGGCCCCGGATGTTTTCGCCGATGTTTACATGCTTATGTTACATGCACCCTAATTTTGAGTAAGAAGATAGTTTACCACCCTCAAAATAGTCAGAAAAATAGTCAGACAAACTAGAGGAATATGAACTGAATTGGTAAGGTCTTTAGCCTGTATGCTTACACGAAAAGTTATGGGTTTTACAATTTTAGGAGATGATATGGAACAAAAATGTTAGCTCATCAGAAAGAAATTACTCTTTCGTTCCACATGTTCTTGTAGGTTAGAATTCAGTTCCACATTCTTTGTTCAGTATCGTTTTTCCCAATATATTTCGGACCGACTGAGCGAAGTTATTTCCGCTCCTTAAAGTTAACATATACTGCTCATTCTGTGTTCACTCTTATGTGTATGTGTGATAGAGAGAGGACTGATATGAACAATAATGTATTCCGTTATCGCTTTCATAGCTGTCAGCCTTGAACAACGCTTTACTGTACCAATGTCAGTGATGTTGTGTTAAGGTGAGCTATAAAAAACTGCGAGCAATTATGGGAAGGGAATGAAGGTCACTGGTGTGTTAACACGACCCTGCTCTACCATTCCAAGCAGTCAGGCTTTCACAGTTCACTTCATCCCTGATGTTTTCGCCGATGTTTACATGCTAATGTATCACGCATCCTAATTTTATTAATTCTTTCACGAATCATAGCAAATTACAGGATGGGTTTAGGGGAAAAAAAGAAAAAAAGGCAGGTGTGCCAGATGAGTCTTTTCACATATGTAAGAAAAGGAAATTGATTTTAGAACTTTGAAAAAATGGTCCTGAGGCCGACCACGGCAGCACGCAAATTTCTGAACTCACAGCCACTGAGGAGACTAAACATACGCTTTACTTAAAGTATATTACAGTTTGGTAATTAGATGTCAAAGTTTAACAACTAATTACCGAAAATAAGCAAAATGCACGGTCGTCCCTCTGGCTCGGAGCGCCTCATATGATCTTTCCAAGATAAGTCCCGAGTGAATGAAACCCCAAGCATGCTCAAGGATGATGCAGGATTGAGCTGGATATTATTAAACATTAGTGGGTACTCCTACGGAAGATTTTGTCGAGTTGATAGGTGTAAGAAGTGAGTCTTTGATGCATTAAAAACAAGATTATTTTTACCGCAGTCAGAGATACAAGCCAAGTCGGACATTAGGTGTGCCATAGACTCATCCCTTGTTTGCTGAAGCAACCGCTGAGATGGACATTGTGGGAACCGAATGGAAAGGTGAAGGGTGGAGTTATCAGCGTATTAGTGGATAGGGTTAGATGTACAGCTTGGGACACTGATGCATAAATGGAAGAGAAATGGTGATAGGACAGAGCCCTAAGGAACATCATTGTTGATAGATCTAGGAGAAAAACAATAGCCATCTACAACAGCAGCTATAGAACGACCAGAAAGGAAGCAAGCTAGAGATGAAGGCACAGATAAAAGGACAGAAACTGTAAGAGGGCAGTTTGGAAATTAAAGATTGGTGCCAGACTCAATCGAAAGCCTTTGAGATGTCAAGTGCGATGGCAAAGCTTTCGCCAAAGTCCTGAAAGGAGGATGACCAAGAGCCTAGTACGTGAGAAGATTGCCAGTGAAGCGTCCCTGACGGAACCCATACTGACTATCAGAAAAGATTTGTGCCAGACTCCACCGAAAGCCTTTGAGAAGTCAAGTGCAATGGCAAGGCTTTCGCCAAAGTCCCGAAAGGAGGATGACCAGGAGCCTGTAAGGTAGGTGAGAAGATCACCAGTGAAGCGTCCCTGACGGAACCCATACTGATGATCAAAAAGAAGGTTGTGATAGGAAAGATGCTTTAAAATTTTTCTACTAAGAATTGACTCAAAAACTTTTGAGACACAGGTGTTAAAACAATTGGACTATAGTTAGAGGGTTGGGAATGGTCACCCTTCTTTGAAACTGGCTGAATGAGAGCAAACTTCCAGCAAGAAGGAAAGGTACAAGTTGACAGACAAAGGCAAAAGAGTTTACTTAGGCAGGGCATAAGCAAGGAAGCACAGTTCTTGAGGACAACAGGAGGGACCCCATCAGGCCTATATGCCTTGTTCGTACTGAGGCCAGTGATGGCAGAAAATACATCAACTGAAGATATTTTAATGTCAGCCATGAGGAAGTCAGAGGGGGGAAAGTGATGGAGGAACAGCACCGGAATTGTATAAGCTGGAACTGGATGAGAAAGTCTGAGAGAAGAGATTTGCTTTATCAGTAGAAGAAATAGCTACAGAACCATCAGAGTAGAAAGGAGGAGGGAAGGATGATGAGCTAAAGTTGTTAGAAAGGTTATTGGCAAGGTGCCAGAAGGAGCGGGAAGAATTCAAGTTGGAAAATTGCAAGCATTTAGTATGGATGAAATTATTTTTAGAAGAGCGAAGAACAGACTTAGCACGATTCCAGGCAGAAACATAAACAAGAAGTGATCCAGGGGTGGGTTGGCTCTGGTACCTTTTATACGCCCTCTCCTTGTTGTGGACAGCATTAGAAGAAGCGTGATTAAACCAAGGCTTTCTTGCATAAGTCAATGGGTATGAGAAAGCAATGTACAGGTATGTTTCCAAGCCCGAAAGAATGACCTCCGTAATGCACAAGGCACACTCAAATGGCTCCCGGCCATGGAAGCAATAATCATTCCAGGGAAAATCAAAGAAGTACTGCCTGAGGGCCTCCCAATCCACAGCTCCAAAGCGCCATAGTTGACGTTTCTTTGGAGGGTCCACAGGCCATACAGGAGCGATAGGACAGGTTAAGGTAATAAGGTTGTAATTGGAGGAGTTCAACAGAGAGGAAAGATTAACAGTGTAAGCAGAAGCATTAGTTGTATGGAAGGGGTCAAGCATGTTGGAGATCTCTTCAAGGCAGTCAGGGATATGGGCAGGGTACTGTACAAGCTGCTCTAGGTCATTAGGGATAGAAAAGATGTAGGCTTGTTCACCAGGTGGATCAGTGAAAGGAGAGGAGAGCCAAAGGTGGTGGTGAACACTGACATCTCCTACAGTGGAGATTTCAGAAAAAGGAGAAATGGATAGAATGTGTTCCATCGTAGAAGATAGTTGAAGAATTTTTCATAGTAGAATCAGGGATAAGTAAACAGCGCAGATATATTTAGTCAGAGAATGACAGAAGAGCCAAAACCAGAGAGTAAATTCAGAGAAAACCAAGTTCAGGAACATGAGAGCAAGATAAGTCGTTGCGTACATATGCACAACAGCCATCATTGGCTTTGAAATGAGTATAGAGAAAGTGGGAGGATACAGAAAAGGGTTTGCTATCAGTTGCCTCAGACAGCTGAGTCTCAGTTAGGAGGAGAAGGTGAGGTTTAGAGGAGGTGAGGTGGTGCTCAACAGAGCGAAAATTAGAGGAAAAGCCTCAAATGTTGCAGAAATGAAGAAGTGAGTCACAGTGGTTCCAGGCAGCTTGTTGAGTCGACACCGGGAGAGGGGTGGATGGTGGGGGCATTTATGGTCACCCCCCCCCCTGGGGACTCTGAGGCCCTGTCATTTGTTGCCATTTTTTCTTTACTAATTTTGAAAAGGAAATGTAGTGTGTACAGTGCATGTAGTTTGTGCTGACAGTTAGAGAAACTTGCACTGGAGAGCATGCTGGCCGACTCTCTGTGTTAATGATACACTGAAATAATTCAGCAAAGGGGGATGGTCAGGAACTAGTCCCGAGGGCTGATGAAACAGGAGCTCCAGGTCTCCCTGTCATCAGCTTGGTCCTGACACTCATACTCAATAATCTCCATCAACATATCCATATCCCACACCAAGCCCTATTCCTTCCATCATCCCCAGACATCAACTTCTGCTCCCTAAACCTTGCCCCCACAACATCCTGGAGAGTGGTAAGAATTCTTGGCTCTGACCACCTCCCAATCATCATCATTGCCAAAACCAGAATCACCCCAGCTGGCCACAGACACACATACACTAATTATAAGAGAGCCAACTGGGAGGCCTTCACAACTGAAACAGCACAACACTTTGAAACATTAAACAGTACATCCATCACAAACATCAACACCACTGTGCACACTTTCAACACAATTATTCAAAATGCACACAGAAGACACATTCCTAGAGGCAACAGGACACAACCCTAACGTCACACCAAAAATTCAAGACCTCATCAGTCAACAGGACACACCACGGCACATACACAAGACACCGTACAACAAATACAGGAACTCAACACCCAGATAAACAATAAAATATCAGAACAGCTAACACTAAACTGGAATAATTATCTCCAAACACTTGATCACAGAATAAACACGAGCAAACTCTACAAAACACTAAACAATATCACACTCTACAACAGCAACACAACACAATCACACGCTGCCATCACAACAACAGATATTATACCATCAAACAAACAACAAGCAAATCCCATCATCAATCACTTTTCACATGTCAGGCATCTAAACCCCCATTGCGACAACCAACGTGTCATCCGACGCAAGAGACAGTTCCGCACAGACCCAGCATTCGCACCTTTCACATACAACCAGACGAAGTACATCATTATCAACCTTAAGCACTCATCTGCCTGTGGACCAAATAACATAAGCAAAATACACCTTAAACACCTTGGACCACAAGGCATACAAGCACTCACCAACATATCACCCTACAGCTACTCATACAACATAAAACCCAGCATCTGGAAGCATGGCACTATCATCATTATCCCCAAACCCAACAAAGACCCCATGTTCCCTTCCTCACACCACCCCATCACACTCCTTTGTACCCCCTCCAAAGTCACTGAATGACTGGTAATTACAACTAGTTACACCTCACACCCCCGTAGCCCCATCACAACATGGTTTTAGACCACTACACTCCACAAACACTCTTCTTACAGACCTTACACAGAGAGATTCTGATGGCATGAATTCCGCTAGGCCACCTTACAGAGCACTCCTAGTTGCACTAGACATTAGCAAAGCTTTTGATGCCATCCCCCGCCACGACCTCACAAACAAAATATTCAATACAAACGTGCACCATAACACAAAAAGATGGCTGGCAAACTATTTAGCAGGCAGATGTGCACATGTAACATTTGCCAATCAGTCTTTGAACATCAGAAACTTCACAAATGGCATCCCCCAAGGATCTGTTCTGGCCCCTACACTCTAACCTATATATGCACGACACACCCACACCCCACATACCACAAATACACATAGTTTCATATTTGGACGACATAACACATGTACACACCAAAATGCAAACAAAGCCACACACATCCCCAAACCCTACCTCAACATACTACACGAATGGTTCATCACAAACAGGCTCAAAATAGTCCCAGCCAAATCTACAGTGACCCTTCTCACAAACTGGACAGTAGAACACAATGTTTCAGTAACACGGAGTGTGGGCCAGCGTGCTCTCCAATACGGGTTTCTCTGTCAACACCAAACTGCATGCATGGTGCACACGCACATCCTTTTCAAAACTGGTAAAGGAAACATGGCGACAAATGACCAGGCCTCAGAGTTCCCAGAGGGGTGGGGGATCATAAATGCCCCCACCATCCACCCCTCCCGGCGACAACTCAACGAGCTGCCTGGAACCACTTCCTGGACCACTGCCTGACTCGCTTTTTCTTTATTTCTGCAACATTCGCGGCTTTCCTTTAACTTTCGCTTTGTTGGGCTCCACCTCTCCTCCTCTAAACCTCACCCTCTCTTCCTAACTGAGACTCAGGTGTCTGAGGCAACTGATAGCAGACCCTTTTCTGTATCCTCCTACTTTCTGTATACTCATTTCAAAGCCAAAGATGGCTGTTGTGCATATGTACGCAATGCCTTATCTTCCTCTCGTGTTCCCGAACTTGATTCATCTGAATTCTCTACTCTGGCTTTGGCTCTCCTGTCATTCTCTGACTAAAAATATCTGCATTATTTTCTTATACCCTAATTCTACTGACTATGAACAATTCTTCAACTATCTTACTTCTACGATGGAACACATTCTATCCATTTCTCCTTTTTCTGAATTCTCCATTCTAGGAGATTTCAATGTTCACCACCACCTTTGGCTCTCCTCTCCTTTCACTGGTCCACCTGGTGAACAAGCCTACATCTTTTCTATCCTTAATGACCTAGAGCAGTTTGTACAGCACCCTACCCAAACCCTGACTGCCTTGGAGAGAGCTCCAACATACTTGACCTCTTCCTTACAACTAATCCTTCTGCTTACACTGTTAATTCTTTCCTCTCCATTGGGCTCCTCCGATCACAGCCTTGTTACCTTAACCTGTCCTATCGCTCTGGTGCGGCCTGTGGACCCTCCAAAGAAACGTCGATTGTGGCACTTTGGAGCTGTGGATTGGGAGGCCCTCAGGCAATACTTCTTTGATTTTCCCTAGAATGATTATTGCTTCCATGGCCAGGAGCCATTTAAGTGTGCCTTGTGCATTACGGAGGTTATTCTCTGGGGCATGGAAGCATACATTCTTTTCTCATATCCTTCGACTAATGCAAGAAAGCCTTTGTTTAATCACGCTTGTTCTAATGCTGTCCACAACAAGGAGAGGACCTGTAAGAGGTACCACAGGAAACTCACCCCCTGAATCACATCTTTTTTATGTTTCTGCCCGGAATCGTGCTAAGTCTGTTCTTCGCTCTTATAAAAATGATTTCATCTGTACTAAATGCTTGCAACTCTCCAACTCGAATTCTTCCCACTCCTTCTGGCACATTGCCATAAACCTTTTTAACAACTTTACCTCATCATCCTTCCCTCCTCTTTTCTACTCTGATGGCTCTATAGCTATTTCTTCTACTGATAAAGCAAATCTCTTCGCTCAGACTTTCTCCTCCAGTTCCACCTTAGATGATTCCGGTGCTGTTCCTCCTTCACTTCCCCCCTCTGACTTCCTCATGGCTGACATTAAAATATCTTCAGCTGATGTATTTTCTGCCATCACTGGCCTCAATATTAACAAGGCATTTAGGCCTGATGGAGTCCCTCCTATTGTCCTCAAGAACTGTGCTTCAGTGCTTACACCCTGCTTAGGTAAACTCTTTCATCCTTGTCTGTCAACTTGTACCTTTCCTTCTTGCTGGAAGTTTGCTCTCATTCAGCTAGTCCCAAAGAAGTGTTACCATTCCCAACCCTCTATTGCCCGACTGCTTTAACATCCTATGTCTCAAAAATTTTCGTGTCAATTCTAAACAGAAAAAATTTAAAACATCTTTTCTATCACAACCTTCTCTCTGATCATCAGTATGAGTTCTGTCAGGGACGCTCCGCTGGTGATCTTCTCACCTACCTTTCAGACTCCTGGTCATCCTCCTTTCAGGACTTTGGCGAAAGCTTTGCCATTGCACTTGACATCTCAAAGGCTTTTGATTGAGTCTGGCATAAATCTTTCATTTCCAAACTTCCCTCTTATGGTTTCTATCCTTCTATCTGTGCCTTTGTCTATAGCTTCCTTCCTCGTTGTTCTACAGACCTTTTCCTGTGACATCACAGAAATCATGTGATTTTGTTTACGAATCCATGCAGCACTGCAAAATCCTTGCAGTAAAGACTGTCCAAACAGGGCTGTCAGAGATGAAAGTGTCAGATATGTGCAGAAATCTGAATCTACGCCACCAAGATCTGTACAGGAATAAGATAAATTGTTTGTGGCTAGATCCTTACACCATATCTAGGGAGAAATTCACCAGTTTCAAGGATTGGGGACCGAAACTTGATCTCAGATATGGCGCTCTCTATCACTGTTTGGTAAACATCCCATCAAAGTTCACCGGGGCATCCTTCAAGTTAAACAGACTGACATATGTCATATTATATGTGTGCAATACAGATAGCTGGAACTGACATACAGTACATGTAAATCACATTGGTAATCAAAAAATTATTGACGAGAGGCCAAGGGGGGACGGATTATATACACCGACTGGGAATCGAGTATTTGATGAATGGAATAGGTTTCCCAGTGATGTACCCAAGCTGCTGCCCCCTATTTAGAAAGTTTTAAGCATAGACCAGATAAGCATATGACAGGTATAGGCTGCATGCAAAATTTGCCATTCTTGTAGTCACTGCTGTGAGAGCTGCCCTAGTGCATGGGACAGCATGGGCTATTGTAGGCAGGGTACATTAGTTGTATTCTTGTGGGAGCTGTCTAGCTCCTACTGCAGTTATCCTCTCTTCTTAATCTTCAAGTTAGATCCTAAGTTAGGTTAGGTTAGGTAAGGTTAAGTTGGTTGGGTTAGCTTGGTTTGGTATTAAAAAAAAAAAAAAAAAGGAATTTCCAACAGGAATGACTATCAGATTCAAATTAATTCCTTCTTCCTTGCATAAAAAGAAATAAAATAATAAAATAAAATAAAACTGGTACTGACAGACCCTGATGATGTCCCACGTCAGGTAACGTGGTGTCTGACAGACCCTGATGATGTCACACGTCAGGTAACCTGGGGTCTGACAGACCCTGATGATGTTCCACGTCAGCTAACATTGTGTCTGACAGACCCTGATGATGTTCCACGTCAGCTAACATTGTGTCTGACAGACCCTGATGATGTCACACGTCAGGTAACCTGGGGTCTGACAGACCCTGATGATGTCACACGTCACCTAACCTGGTGTCTGACAGACCCTATGATGTCACATGTCAGGTAACTGGGGTCTGACAGACCTGGCAGACCCTGATGATGTCACACGTCAGGTAACCTGGTGTCTGACAGACCCTGATGATGTCACACGTCACCTAACCTGGTGTCTGACAGACCCTGATGATGTCACATGTCAGGTAACCTGGGGTCTGACAGACCCTGATGATGTCACACGTCACCTAACCTGGTGTCTGACAGACCCTGATGATGTCACATGTCAGGTAACCTGGAGTCTGACAGACCCTGATGATGTCACACGTCACCTAACCTGGTGTCTGACAGACCCTGATGATGTCACACGTCAGGTAACCTGGGGTCTGACAGACCCTGATGATATCACACGTCACCTAACCTGGTGTCTGACAGACCCTATGATGTCACATGTCAGGTAACTGGGGTCTGACAGACCTGGCAGACCCTGATGATGTCACACGTCAGGTAATCTCAGGTCTATAGGACTCCATCAGCTCTATAGACCAAAAATAGAGCCAGATCCAGGAATAACCCCATCACCTCCCTAAACTACTTAACTGGTCAGGATGGTAGATAGGAGGACAAATCCCTAGGGCTATGGTAATTTATGAAAACAAACAAAAATTGGACCTGGGGTCTGTGAGACTCTAGGTTAGCTGACGAGGGTTAAGGATCTAAATTTCGTTAAAACAGCTTTTGCTGATGTACCATAATACCCACCGACACGTAAAAATACTCCTGCTAATACCAACATACCAGTCCGAAATGAGGCAGTCCTAACATGTACTCAGTATGGACTGTGGGTGTTAGCGCCAAAGTGGTGACATGTGAAAGGTGTGTGGTATATAGGAAAACTACTGGGCTTAAGGGAACAGACTGTTAAACATGAGTCCAGAGTCGGACACACACGCACAAAAAAAAAAAAAAAAAAAAAAATCAAGCACACATTCATAGCCTATTTCCTCTGTTTCCAGGCTTCTTCTTTTTTTTTTCTTTCTCTCTACATAATTCCCACAGACAGGTCATTCCACTTTCCCTATTACATCCCATCGTTGCTGCTTTCCCATTCCTCATCCTTTTCACAGGGTAATTTTCTTTGTTGTATTTTCCGGTACCACATTCCTTCTTTGTGCAAAACAATATCCAGTCATGTTTATTACCGGTCTAATTTTCTCCTTCACATTCACCAGTTTTCAAAAAGCCATTATATGTTCCTGCTGTCGGGTCCGTTTGTTTGCAATCTTCCGTTTTCATTCTAACGTTTTTACACATTTATTTCTACATTTACGTATTTCTTTCCAACACAGCTTCCAATTATCAAAGGATTGCATATTGATTATTTTTCCAAGTTTATTTTTATTTTATTCCTCTCTCTCTCTCTCTCTCTCTCTCTTACTTATAGTATCTCTTCACATCTCCTGTTCTCACCATATTTCCTCTTTCTTTTATCACAATTCAGTTCTTACATCCAGCCCATTCACTTCTTCCTTTCCTTCCACGGCCCATTCTTCTTCCTCATCCAGCGTATATTCACATAAACGTAACATTGTCTTTCTATCCCTAGCCAGACACCTTAATCCAGGAGGTGTTCACGAACAAATCCCCTGCATGTCACCCTGTCCTCCGCCATCAGGCTACTCTCCCTCCAACTTTTTCACCTTACCTTTCAGATGTCCGTAACGGAAAGGGATCAATTAATAAACAAACAGGTTGTGATATTATTTTAATTATAAATGTATAAGGATTCTTTTAACCGTAGAACAGATTTATTTCACAAATAAGAATTAACAAATCATTACACACAAATCCTGCACTAACATCTGTTCTAATTCCTTTAGTACGATTATATCTTTTTTTTAGCTTAACGCTGCTGCCTCGAAACAGTCTTATTCTCCTTTGGAACGAAGTCTCTTAACTAATTACTGTCTCCTTTAACATCTTCATAACGAGGCGTCTTTCTTCATTTGAATACAAGAGCATTCAGGCAGCGCCATCTCCACTTTCGATCTTGTGACCTTTGATTTTTTTTCGCCCCAGGCTTGATCACTTGTTCCTCTGATAGTCTTCGGATTTTTTTTTTTTAATTTGGTGCAGTAGTTTTACCATGATGTTACTATAGACAGACGGACCAAGAATTCTAGCCAAAAAACATACTCTCCTTGGCAGGGGTAAAATTGGTCTCTGGATAGAAAGAATAAGACCTAATGGACGCTATGGTACTGAAACGCTGAAGCCTACACAACTACAGCACGCTTCACACTCGCTCGGAGATCCCTTTGGCCACGAAATACGAAATTATATATTATATTCCGGCTAACACAAGACTTTTTACCTTTTTTTTGTTGTCAGACTTTTTTCCACGTCAGAGAAACCCATCATATAAAAAAATGTTTAAAATTGTCTTGATTTTAACATTTTGGTGTAGAATGAATATCTGTGTAATATCCAGCTATGTCCGATGATTTAATTCAGTTGAGAGAAAGCAGGCTGGGTCATAGGGTGAAGTAATGCCCAGACGATGGACTATACCCACACATTCCCACACCAATGCACACACACCAGTAAAGCCTCACTGATTGTTGACACTACCACAGCTATAGTTTACGTATACATCTTGCTACTTCACCTACACCAACTAACAACAGGGGATTATAACCAAGAGAATAGGAGAATGGGGTTTCGGGGAAAAAATGGGGGGAGGGATCTATCTGGAGACTTATTACTTGAGAGAGAGAGAGAGAGAGAGAGAGAGAGAGAGAGAGAGAGTCTTTGGAAATCAATCCTTTCAGCCCAAGGCATATTTTTTATTAACCTGACTTAGGCCACACGATTTTCTTCAGTTTGTGAAAGACGTTTTGGGCTGAAAGGGTTAGAAGCAAATCTCAGTTGACCCCTTGATCCACCTGACGCATTTCTTACCGTATTCTTGCTACACCAAACGATTTTGCTCAACTTAGGAGAGACTTTTTGAAATGGCGATGTTAGATATACAGGCAGCCTCCGTTGGCCTACTTCGCTACTAAACGTCTGTTAATTTGAAAGAAAACAAAACAGTGGTAGTAGCAGGAATGTAGTAGAAATTATGTCATGCAAAAACTCTTCCACCCGGTGACGTATTTAATTTCATTCTTTCTAATCTCATACGAATTTATTCAATTGAACAGAGACTTTTTCAAACTGCGTGTGTCTGATACAGCCTTCATTACCACCTTCACAACCTGGCTGCGTTCCTTAGCCAATTGAAATCGTCTGAAAAAAGCAAGAATAGACTTAGAATGCCGTCCTCGGATGGAAGGTTGAAAGGGATAAGAATCACAGTAAAATGGAACACAAAGTCTATTTCTTCTTAGCCGTCACACTCCCAGCTCCGCCAGCCTGACCCCCCTGCTTGGGCTGGTAATACAGTTCCCCCGAGGCGTCCACGTAGTACTGTCCATCAAGCAGCTTGGGACTCCCCTTGGCGTTCAGGTGGCGCAGCAGGTAGTGGTCTGACAGGTCCACTAGGCCGGTATTTAGCGCGTCAGAGAGCGCCCTCACGCGGACGCTGTGTGGAGCGCCCTGGGAGTTCATCATCATTACTGTTATTATCTAAAGCAGCATCTTTATTATCATCACCAGCAATATTATCGTAGTTATTATAAGTACCGTTAGCATCCTCATAATTCATTATTGCTATGATTATAAATATTATTTATTATTATTATTATTGTTATTATTACTACTACTACAACTACTACTACTATTATTATTTTAAAAATACTGATTGCCCTTATGTTAATCATCATCATCATTGTTTCTACTAAATAAGTGGGATGCAAGGAGAGGAAAGCATAAGAGTAGGACAACAAACAAAATAGTCCACAAATCCATCACTCGCTGTTATAACCGTGGAAGATAACAGTATAGATAAAAGATAAAGAGTGACAGCACTGTAGGATAGGACTACCTGATCCCAGTTAGGAAGACGATAAAAATAATGATAGGAATTAAAGAGAGAGAGAGAGAGAGAGAGAGAGAGAGAGAGAGAGAGACTTTACCTTAGTTCCTTGGTTGTAGAGATGGAACTTTACTTTCTCAGAGCTGGTGAAGGGCAAGTACCTGGTACCTGCTACAGCTCCTGCCCTGGTCGTTCCCCTCGCTCCTCCATCTGTATCAGTACCATCATCATTAGCGTCATCATCAATAGCATCAACGCCTTTATTATTATTATTATTATTATTATCATTATTATTATTATTGTTATTATTATTATTATTATTATTACTATTATTATTATGTACTAGCTTTAGGGGTATAAGTCTGTTGAGTGTTGTAGGTAAGGTGTATTGTAGAGTGTTAATTATGAGGGTTAGAGAGGGTACAGAGGGAGTGATTGGTGATGAGCAGTGTGGCTTTAGGAGAGGGAGGGGATGCGTGGATCAGGTGTTTGCTGTGAGACAAGTGTGTGAAAAGTATTTAGCGAAAGGCAAGGATGTGTTTTGGGCATTTATGGATTTAGAGAAAGCGTATGATAGAATTGATAGGGAGGCTTTGTGGACTGTTTTAAGATTGTATGGACTTGATGGTAGGTTACTAAAAGGGGTGAAAAGTTTTTATGTAAATAGTAGAGCGTGTGTAAGAGTGGGAAATGCTGTGAGTGACTGGTTTCCTGTGAGAGTGGGGCTGCGACAGGGATGTGTGATGTCGCCTTGGTTGCTTAATATTTACATGGATGGTGTTGTAAGGGGGGTGAATGCAAGAGTTTTAGGTGGAGGTCTGAGTCTGGTGAATGTTGATGGTGGAGAGTGGAATCTGAAGCAGCTGCTGTTTGTAGATGATACTGCACTGGTGGCTGATTCAGAGGAGAGATTGAGGTCAGTTGGTAGAGGAGTTTGGAAGGGTGTGTGAAAGGAGGAAATTGAAAGTAAATGAGAATAAGAGTAAAGTGATGAAGTGTACGAGGTTGATAGATGGTAGGGGGATGAATATAGTTTTGAATGGTGAGTTGCTTGAGGAGGTAGAGTGTTTTAAATATCTAGGGTCACATGTTGCTGTGGATGGAAGAATAGATGCAGAAGTGAAGTTTAGAATAAATGAAGTAGGAAAGGTGCTGGGAGGAATGAAAAAAGTGTTTAGATGTCGTTCGCTTAGAATGGATGTAAAGAGAAGGCTGTATGAGGGTGTTGTGGTACCGACTGCATTATATGGGGCTGAAACATGGAATATGGGTGTAGCAGAGAGGAAAAGTTTGAATGTAATGGAGATGAAGTGTCTGAGGAGTATGTGCGGAGTGACGAGTATGGATCGGGTGCGAAATGATGAAGTGCGAAGGAGAACTGGAGTTGTTCGGGAGATGGCTGGTAGAGTTGAGCAGAGGGTGTTGTGATGGTTTGGGCATATGGGGAGAATGGATAATGAGCGATTGGTGAAAAAGATAACTAGATCTGATGTGAGAGGTGTAAGGCTGAGAGGAAGACCATGAATAGGATGGATGGGCAGTGTGAAGAGAGCGCTGGATGTGAGAGGGATGTCTGTTGAGCAAGGAAGAGTGGCTGTGCGCGACAGAAATAAGTGGAGAGAAATTGTGAATGAATAAGTGATGATGCAGCCCTGAGGGGATATTCTCCCGCATTTGGTCTGATCAGCTAGTCAGGTCAGGTGCGGGTAAGGGGATGAGTCTGTTATAATGTGGCAGGGGTAAACCAGCTTTGCTGTCGGGCCCTGCTGCGGATGTCAATGATTGCATTGCGCAGTTGACCCTTGTGCGCTGTGGTGCGGTGAGGATCTGTCCGTTCTCCCCTTGGGGCTAAGATGCGAATGAATGTGTTTGAATGGATGAGTAAATGGGGAGTGTGTCGTCCTGTCTCGGCTACCTCCCTTTCCTTGGGGGAAGCAGCCTAGGTATATAGATAGATTATTATTATTATTATTATTATTATTATTATTATTATTATTATTATTATTATTTATTATTGTTGTTATCACTACGGTCCCCACCGCCATCATTCCTCTCGTTATTATCGTCATTAGCATCATCAACAAAACCACACCGTCATGGCCATTATCATTGTTTTCATTGTCTTCATTAGGATCATTAACAGAACCACACCGTCATGGCCATTATCATTGTTTTCATTGTCTTCATTTGGATCATCAACAAAACCACAGTCATCGTCATTATTGTTTTCACTGTCTTCATTAGCATCATCAACAAAACCACACCGTTATTGTCGTCATCATCATTGTTTTCACTGTCTTCATTAGGATCTTTAACAGAACCACACCGTCATTGTAGTCATCATCATTGTTTTCACTGTCTTCATTACCCCCCTCCCATACACAGTCTAAACGTCTATCTATCTATTGCCAGGCGCCTTAATCCCGTAAAGGGTGGCCACAAACAATCCTCCTCCATGTCGCCCCGTCCCCCGCCATTTCACTGCCCTGCTCCCAGCTCACACACCCCTCTCTCATATACCTCTCCACTCCATCCCTTCATCTCATCCTTGGCCTCCTCCTCCCTCCACCTCACTCACATACGCTCTCCTCGTCAGTCTCGTCAGTCTCTCGCTCTCCATCCTCTCTAAATGTCCAAACCACCTCCGTGTGTTTCTCCTAACGTTTCCTATCACATCCACATCCACACCACAACACTCCTTCACTTCCGCATTTGTCAGTCTATCTCTCCATGTGACTCCACATGCTCCTCTCAAATAACTCATCTCCACTGCTCTCACTCTTGACTTCTGTACCTCCAACAAGGTCCAAGCTTCACTTCCATACGTTAGAGTTGGTATCACAATACTGTCATATAGTAGCTTTTTCACTTCCATGTTCACCATCCCTGTTTCTCATCACTGCTTTCAAGGAACCAGCAACCTTTCTTCCCTGTTGCACCCTTTCAAGCACTTCACCCTCTAAACTTCCATCCTTACTCGTCACACTACCCAAATACTTAAACGCACTCACATTTTCCATTTCCTCCTCATCCAACCGTATTGTACATTCACTGACTTCCTTTCTCTCGCAGACCATAACTTAACTCCTCCCTACATTCACCTTTAGATTTCGTTTCTTACACACTCTCCCAAACTCATTCACGAAGCCTTGCAGCTCCCCTTCGTCTTCACTTAACAACACAGTATCATCTGCAAACAACAGTACAGGTAACTTCCAAACACTGCCCTCTCTTACTAGGGTCGCTCCAACATCCACTGCCCTACGTTACATCTCTTTCATAATCCCATCCACATACAGATTGAACAACCATGGAGACATGACACATCCTTGTTTCAATCCGACCTTCAAATAGAAAAATTCACTCAGTTCACTATCCACACGCACTGCAGCCTTAACACCCTCATACATACTCTTCACTGCCTTTAACAACTTCCCATCTACCCCATATATTCTTAATACTTTCCACAGTCCTTGTCTATCCACCTTGTCATATGCTTTCTCCAAATCCATGAAAGCCGCATACAACTTTCTTTCCCTTCTCTAGAAACTTCTTCCACTAAAGATCTAAGAATGAATATCTGATCTACACAACCTTTTCCCTTTCTAAAACCTCCTTGTTCTTCTCCAACTAATTCCTCTGTTATTTCCCTAACTCTGTCAATAAGTATCCTACCATATACTTTTCCTATTACACTAAGAAGACAAATGCTCCTATGATTACCACACACTTCTTTTTCCCCTTTTCCTTTGTACAGGGGAATAATTATACCTGACTTTCAACCCTCCGGGACTCTATCTCCCTCCCAGGCCAGTCTGCACATCTTCCACATCCATTCTACTACTATCTCTCCCCCATGCTTCAGCGTTTCACCACACACTCCATCAATTCCTACAGCATTCCCCATTTTAACTTTCTTCATTGCTTCCACAACTTCCATCCTACTGATTTCTTCCTCTCTTCTCACATCACTTCTCCCACCCACTCCCCAGCCACTTATACTTGCATTACTTTCATTCTCTATATTCAATAAAACGTACTTGTCATTAATCGCCTTTTTTCACATTCTCGCAACCACCTGCCGATTTTCTTCAGCTAAGGGGAGATTTTTTCACACTGGAGGGCTAACATTAAACCCTTCACTGCAAGAGGTCCCCCCAAGCTGAATAAAATCGTCTGAAGGCAGCAAGAATGTCGACAAAGCACGTCACATGACTCAAGAGGAAAATAGCTTCGTTATGGCAGATGTTAAGCTGAACTAAAATCGTCTGGAGGTGGCGAGAAGAGAATAAAAAAGACGTCATCGTAATGAAGGGACAAACGGCAATTTAGTTTTGCTGATATTATTTGGCTGTCTATATTCTTTTCTATAGTACAGTCACACTAACATGGCCTAGTTTTTCGTCCTATAACAGCTTGTTTGACGTAGCTCAGGGGCAGAATGAGACAATACTATGACTTCACATCCTTGGCTAGGCACTGCTTCGTGACTAGCATTCTAGTTTTAATTTCTTGTCACCGCTCAGTCCTTTACATGGAGTGATGGCAATTTTGGCTGAGTTAGAATGAAACAAGTATACTAGAAGAATACACCGTGAAGACATTGTGCCAGGGAATGTATTGGAGGGTAGTGGTGTGTCGTGGCAAGAGGACGTTACTGAGTAGGGACAGACACAGTTTCTTTTTAGTCGAGGCCACGGGCCACAGGATGCAATGTCAAACAATACATGGTTAATAGAAAAAAAATAATAATAATAATAAAGACAAACTACTTCAGCAGACATGGTAGACATATGGATTGACTTACATACAGGTCTGTAGACAGAAAACAGTTAGACAGATAAACTGATAAACAGGTAGGTATATAACAGATAAAGATATGCAGATAGACACGGATGATACATAGATGGATATAGATTGATTGATACTAGAGACAGAGACAGGTAGACAGGCAGACAGATTGGTAGATAGACATAAAGACAGCGGTAAAAAGATTGATAGATGAAAAGATCTAAATAGATGGGTTGATAGATACTAATATACAGTATACTTACAGGGCCTGACATACTCGAGTGACCAGTCCGTTTCCAAGACACCTCGTTCGTAGGATTTGCTGCAAAATTGGTGAACGTTAGTAACACACACACACACACACACACACACACACACACACACACACACACACTTCAAAAAAAAAAAAAAAAAAAAAAAAAAGCGTCCCGTGCTCGGGTAAACAACTGATCCGGTAAAGATGGTGGAGAGAAGTAAAAGATTCTTTTTTTTAAGTATCGCATTTTGCACAAATGACAGTCAACACCGACATGGGATAGTGATATAAATGTAGGTGAAGCTTGAAATGAATGCTTGTTTAAACCTGAATTGAAAAAGTTAACAAGTTTTGGCTGATTTAGTGAGATAATAATGACCGGCGAGTAATGTTCAGTTTGTGATAATGACGGCAGTTACAACTATTTCCCAATAATAACTCCTTAAGGATGAGTATGGCAACCTTGGCCTCCGGCTATTACGGTTCTGTTTTCACTGAAAAGGTAAGTTGCACGTTTATTTCACTTCATGGTGTAATAAGAACCGTTACCATGATTCTGACGGCGACACACTGGCGAGTTGCCACATATTTTTTTTATATGACGTATAAACAGCTACCGTGTACGCTAAGAACGACGATATTTATAGTTAAATTGATTAATCATCATCACATTCTTCCTATTTACATAACAGATGATTCCTTCACGGCTCCGGCCACTCAATCCTTCAGTCAATATTAACAGCATTATCCCATCACCTCCCAGGGCTCCTGAGTGAGGGATCGTGCTGGAAGGGTACCAAGCCTACTGCCCTTCGCCTTTCGGCTGATGGTAGTGAAGCTCATAGATCCCTACCCAGGGGTTCCCTTCTTTATCACCCTTCCCCTCCCAGAGGGGCTCGAGGACGGATGTTGTTCTCACTCGGTTTGTCTGTTTGTCTGTCTGTCTGTTAACGTTATTCGAAAAGTGCTGTGCTATTTTAACTAAAATTACAGCGATGGTGGGCTATGAACTGATCACCTGATTAAATTTTAGGTCAGATTGGGTCAATGCCCAGGCTCCAGGCCCAAAAAAGGAAAAAATAAAAATGTACAAAAATATCGTTTCGTCGCCATAACTCCTTTCAGTTTCGTTATATCGACATGAAACCAAAACCTAAAGTTGCATCTCTCGAACCTGCATCATATAATATGCCCTATCACATCAGGGGGGGTCTTCCACTACATATAACTTTCCATCCATCACCTTTAGTGGGTTAGCCCCTCACCATATTAAAAATTGTCAAAAAACAGTGATAGGAAGCACGACATGGCTTTGGCATCTTAGTATATGTTGCACAATGGACTCTAATTCGTAATGCGATATTTGAGGTGCTTGAAACCCCCCCCCCCGTGAATCTTGGGAGGTCAGTCCCCCCCAAAAGTAAAAATAATTAGATACAGGGGATACTGAGTGTATGGATATCAACGAAATTGTCAAACACATTGTAGTATTGGGTTTGCAGTTGTCCACGTTTCTGTGAATGCACACGAAAAAATTGCACAACTACTTTTTTTGTATGCATCTGATATCGACATAGTTTGCCTTAGGATGGTGCGGGAATATCAAAAGGTTTAATATCCCACATAAATCGCTAAGAAAGAAATGCTACAAAACAATAACTGCCACATAGAATACCGTCCTCAGTTTCAAAGTGAAATTTAAGGCTGTGCTTGGTTCAGGGCCGTACTGTAAGTGGCTTCTGAAGTTTCGTAACACATCTTCCTTATTGATTTGTTTTGCACATTACACCCTATTATTCTCTTGTATTTTTTTAATGGAAGTTTTTTCGCCATGGAAGTGACAAAAATAACAGAGTAGAGAATGTTAAGGCCTCAGATGCAAAGATTTTACAGCTGGGGAATTCAGTATGTATTACGAAGTCTCCAATGCCGCCAAAACACGACCCTTACCTTACCCTATAAACGCAGTGCAGTTGGATATCATGGCTTTATTTTAATCATGTGAAACTTCTCTGACTTCCCACCAAACAGTACTTTAATATTCACTCTAATTTGACTGTGAAATTTTTGGTAGCTGCACAAGTTAAGACAAACGTTTATCGAGTCACTTCTATACATAACTTAGGCTTCAGGAAGTTATATGAATGAAGCGCTGGGTGCCTGTGCCTGCCGTACTTACTCCTGTTTAAGGACGTACTGGCCATCACCAGCTGGCACGCTGAGAAAGAAGTCGTCCAGTGGCTTGCCTGTGCACCCAGACAGCACAGCAGCAACAACAATCTGTGAGGATTTAACACTGCATTATTCCACATACGTTACCTAAATGAATGAATAAATGAATAAATATGAATATATAACAAGGTGTATGACCGGTTCATACATAACCCAGCGTGCAAAATTTGGTCAAAAGTCAGTGATTGCAACCCTGTATAGTTTTATTCAAGTTTCATAGAAAGCAGTGATACATATTTATATAAATGACCTGCCCGGAAGACGTCGCCCCCAGCTCACTCCTCTGTCCAACCCTGCCTGGGGCTCACTGAACTTGCCAGGGGGTGAAAGAAACTTTCAGAATCCCCCCACCCCCGAAAAAATAAAAAATAAACTCCCAGGCTTTAACCCTGTAGGGCACAGGTAGAACAATGACAAAAACAACAACGCACAACTTGGAGGCCAGCCCCTGCCAGCTGGTCAGATACTTCCGTCCCCAGCCGGTATGAAGGTGAGCCGTGAGGGTGCTCTCATTGTAGCCTGGGACCAAATCCATAGTGTGACTACAGGTAAAAAATATACGGAGGTACACACGTTGAAAAGTATTGCTTCTAGTGATCATTGCCAGAGGGAGGCGAAATAGTAATAATAATGATATTAACAATTACATCAAGAAAGGACACTCACAGAGTGCAGCACCTTCACCCACCAGGGCCAAATATTATACTTTGCCCTGTAACTCTGACCTTCAACAGACTATTCTCAAAATCAAATAGCATTAATATCATCTTGTTTACCGTTCGTGCAATTTATATCGGTATTATAATGACATATGTAACAAAGAAGCGAATAGTAGGGTGTAATAAACCAATAAATCACCAAGGAAGAGCTGCTCAACAGCCTCCTGACTGACAAGAACACAGCCCATCAAGATTAACATTTTTTTTTTTCCTACCCAACCCGCTCGGATTTTATATAAAAAAAAAAGTTTTTTTATATTAAAATCTGGATAAAACCCAGGATTTTTACAAACCTTGAGATCTTATAGAATAAATATTTTTATTTCTTTTAAATGATATATTGTACAAAATACAGTTAATGGCAGAGTAACCTACCATACTGTAATTTCTTTCAATAGTGGACTACAAATTGAAAAACGTAGTACAAAAATGATGAAACCAAGGCTGCTGACATTAATTTACAGTTGTTGAAGTTAACATTTCAGTTTGCTATATTTTTCTATATAGTATTTGACTGTGCCATAACAAAATAATGGACTAACTGTGTACTGTGCTGCTAAAACCAATTGTTAAGCTTCAAAGATGAATATATGAGTACATTACCATAAGTATAGTAGTTATGAATACCAATTTAATCTGTTTATTGCAAGACACAAACTATATATTAATTTACAGATTCTGAAATAAAATTTCAGTGTGCATTGTGTTGTAAGCATAATGAAATAATGCACTAGCAAAATGTATAGTGCCATAAAATGTTAAAAAGCACTGTACATCGATAACATATTAAGATACACACACACACACACACACACACACACACACACACACACAGCATATTATGCAATTTTTACAATTTACTGGCAAGAAACTTGTGAAAAAATTACCTTTATGCTCAGCAAATTGTTTTGATTGTATAAAATATTCAGCCTTAAATTATTATATTAAGTTAGTGTTTTATAAATTTTCAAATTAAATCTGTAAATAAGAAATGTATTATTTGTGTATGCTGGCATGCTGTTTTTAATTTTAGTTAATTAATAGTCAGTCTTATGGGTAAAGTTTTTTAAAATAAGTTCTATCTATTGCCAGACGCCTCAATCCCGTTTGGGGTGGCCACAAACAAATCGCCTCCAAGTCGCCCTGTCCCCCGCCATTTCACTGCCCTGCTCCCAACTCACACCCCCCTCTCTCATACACCTCTCCACTCCATCCCTCCGTCTCATCCTCGGCCTCACCCTCCCTCTTCCCCCTTCCATCTCACTCACATACACTCTCTTCGTCAGTCTTTCACCCTCCAGCCTCTCCACATGGCCAAACCACCTCAGTGTGTTCCTCATAACGCTTCCTATCACATCCACATCCACACCCCAACGCTCCTTTATATCCTCATTCGTCAGCCTGTCTCTCCATGTGACTCTACAGGCTCCTCTTAAATAACTCATTTCCACTGCTCTCACTCTTGACTTGTGTCCTTCCAACAACGTCCAAGCTTCACTTCCATACGTTAGAGTTGGTATCACAATACTCTCATGTAGTAACTTTTTCACTTCCATGCTCACTTCCCTGTTTCTTATCACTGCTTTCAAAGAACCAGCAACCTTTCTTCCCTGCTGTACCCTTTCATGCACTTCACCCTCCAAACCTCCATCCTTACTCATCACACTACCCAAGTACTTAAACGTACTCACATTTTCCAATTCCTCACCACCCAACCTCGCTGTACATTCACTGACTTCACCTCTCTCAAAGACAATCACTTTACTCTTCCCTGCATTCACCTTTAGATTCCGTTTCTTACACACTCTCCCAAACTCATCCACCAAGCCTTGCAGCTCCCCTTCGTCTTCACTCAACAAGACAGTATCATCTGCAAACAACAGTATAGGGAGTTTCCAAACACTATCCTCTCTCACCAGGGCCACTCCAACATCCACTACCGTACCTTGTACCTCTTTTATTACCCCATCCATGTACAGATTGAACAACCATGGAGACATGACACATCCCTGTTTCAACCCAACTTTCAAAGAGAAAAATTCACTTAGTTCACCATCCACACCCACTGCAGCCTTCGCATCATCGTACATACTCTTCACAGCATTCAACAATTTCCCATCTACTCCATATATTCTTAATACTTTCCACAATCCTTGTCTATCCACCCTGTCATATGCTTTCTCCAAATCCATGAAAGCCGCATACAACTTCTTTCACTTTTCTAGAAACTTTTCCACTAAAGATCTAAGAATGAATATCTGATCTACACAACCTCTTCCCTTCCGAAAGCCTCCCTGTTCTTCTACAACTAATTTCTCTGTTCTTTCTCTAACTCTTGTTACGGAACAGAGAGAGATAATGAACACTTCAAGGGAGAATACTAAAATCACTACTGTCCCGCAAAGTTCCAGGTTCAAAACAAAAGAGTTAGGTAAAATTACAAGTTAAAGTTTAATGCTCAAACTAACAACTAAACATTCAGGACTCATAAGGATAATGTAATGGCAAAACAGGTTACATATATGGTTAACTGCAATAGCCTCTATTAACATGAATTTAGCAAAAGCAAATTTATCTAAGTCAGCCCTGATAAATGAGAAAACCGGATAATACTCAGTTAAAGGAAGATATAATATTATTAGATACAAAATATTATTATTCTGGCTGACATTAAAAACTTTACATGAATCACAAAAACCTTACCAGACCTGCGAATTAACGCCTCAGGCTACACAGTACAAGAAAAATGGTAACAACATTTATACTCAAATTATACAGCAGCTAGATGGTTGGAGACTTCCTGAGCACTCACAATAATAATACACTATACAGGGGAGGACAGAGATGTGAACAAAATGAGGAGTAGATCTAAGTGGCAATTAATGCAGACACTGAGCTCATTATATAGAGGCCGGCAGAGCTTAATTCAACTTGTAAGAAGGACACGCATATGAAGCCATAGGGGACAAAGAGTTGACAGTCCTGCTCTGAACAACAGAAAGAACGACTTACTCTACTATAAGGAGGAGAAGGGGGGAGTGAGGTAGAACACGCAAGCCTGGTCACTATGGAAGCCACGAGGCAAATCGTAATCAAACATGCAGCATACTGTACGTTAGAATTATACAAAGGATGATGAAATCATAGGCTATGTAACACCTCCCCACAAAGAAAAAGAAATTTACAAAGGAAATTTCTTATTACTCTAAAACAATCTGTCTAAAGTCTAGATAGGCAATCTGCAATAACATTTTCTTTCCCCTTGACATGTTGTATGTCTAATGAATACTCCTGAAGAAGTAGACTCCATCTTGTCAATCTCTGATTTTTATCTTTAAACTTACTAAGGAATTTCAGTGGGTTATGATCGGTATAAATGACTATGGGGTCAAAACCAGAACACAAATAAAATGAAAAATGCTGTAAACCCAAAATCAAGGCCAAAAGCTCTTTCTCAATAGTTGAGTAGTTCTTTTGAGGTGGAGTGAACTTCTTACAGTAATAAGATACAAGGTGTTCAATACCTTGATCATCCTCTTGCAGCAAAACAGCCCCAGCCCCTGTATCACTTGCATCAACAGCCATCTTAAAAGGCTTAGCAAAATTTGGAGTAGCGAGCACTGGCTGACTTAATAGGATAGCTTTAAGTTTATTGAAAGAGGATTCACAGTTATCGGTCCAGACAAATTTAACTCCCTTTTTCAGTAGGTCTATAAGTGGTGATACAAGAATTGAAAAGTTAAGAACAAATCTCCTGTAATAATCTACCATTCCCAAAAATCTTTGTAGCTCTTTCCTACTTTTAGGTCTGGGAAGATCACGTATAACCTGAACCTTAGCTCCTGGTGGTGCAACGTGTCCATCACCAATTACGTACCCAAGGTACTGAACTTTAGCTTGACCAAACTCACACTTTGATAAATTAGCTACAAGATTAGCCTGAACCAAACACTCAAGAAATTTGCTGACATGGCATAGGAGATCTTTCCAGTTGTCACTGAAGATTAATACATCATCAATATAAACAACACACCCTGCCAAACCCTCTGTTACAACATTCATGAGCTTCTGAAATGTGGCTGGTGCATTCTTCATACCATATGGCATTACAGAACATGCAAAACTCTTTCTTAGTGTTACAAAACATGAGATCTCCCTAGCACGTTCAGTCATAGGTACTTGCCAGTATCCCTTTAACAAATCAGACTTACTTATGTACCTAGCCTTTCCGATCTTGTCTATGCAATCTTCCACGCGAGGGAGATGGTAAGTGTCTGTTTTGGTTATCTGATTAACATGTCTGTAGTAGATGCAAAGCTGCTGTGACCCACCTGGCTTAGAGACTAGAGTGACAGGAGAACTCCACTTGCTCTGACAGGGCTCAATCATCTTGTGGTCCAACAGGTAGCTAAGCTCCTTCTGGATCAGAGGAACTTTCACTGGGTTAACACGGTAAGGAGGCAGTTTAATTGGCTTTGCGTCTCCAACATCGCCATCATGCATCAACACAGTGGTTCTTCCTGGAGTGGCACGGAACACTTGCGGGTACTCCTGCAGTAATGCCGAAAACTCCTGCCTTTCCTCGGGAGCTAGATGAGAAAGCTTAGTCTGGAGATCATTCATGATATCAGGATTCTTCCCCAAACTATCATTCAGGCTCATACTGCATGGGAAAACTTCACTTGCAGACTCGGGTGGAACAGCTACAGTGCAGACTGGGTTATTTTCATCCCACCTGTGATATAAATTTAGCATGTTGATGTGACAAAGTTGCTTGTTCTTTCTACGATCTGGTGTGGCGATGACATAGTTGACATCACTGAGTTTCTTCTCCACGAAATAAGGACCACTAAACTTGGCTTGAAGAGGTTGCCCATGCACCGGTAGCAGAATCAAAACCTGATCTCCTGGCTGAAAGTGGTGTAACCTGGACTTATTATCATACCAAGTCTTCATCTTCTCCTGAGCAGCTCCTAAATTCTCTCTCACCATCTGTAAAGCAGTGGACAACCGTTCTTTGAACTTCATCACATACTCCAGCAGGTTGACGTCATCTTCCTCCGACAGCCAGCATTCCTTGAGTAACTTAAGAGGTCCTCTTACTTCATGGCCAAACAGTAGTTCAAAAGGTGAGAAGCCCAGTGATTCATTTGGAGATTCTCTTGCGGCAAATACAACAAATGGAAGACCTTTATCCCAGTCTTTCTGATGTTCCAAACAGTATTTCTTGAGCATCAATTTGAGTGTTTGATGATATCTCTCCAACGCTCCATGAGTCTGGGGATGGTAAGCTGAAGACGTGATCTGGGTGATGCCCAACTCTTTCAGAGACTGCTTGAAAACATTTGACATGAAATTTCTTCCCCGGTCTGACTGTACCTCCTTGGGCAGACCAAACTTTGTGAAGAACCCTAGCATTTCCTTAACCACGTTCTTTGCTGAGATATTTCTAAGTGGAATGGCTTCACGATAACGAGTAGCCATATCAATCAGGGTCAACACATAAGAAAATCCTGAAGAAGTCTTAGGAAGAGGGCCCACAATATCCACCAACACACGGGTGAATGGCGCCTCAAAAGGAGGAATGGGAACTAGAGCTGCAACCTTTTCGTGCAACTTCCTCACAACTTGACAGGTGTGACAAGACTTACAATACCAGGAAACATCTCTGAAGATACCTGGCCAGTAGAAGTGTTTCAAAATGTGTGCCACAGTCTTCCTCACTCCAAGGTGTCCTGCCAAACTGGAATCATGAGCCGCTCTAATGATATCCTGCCTACAAACACGAGGGATGACAACTTGATGTACAACCTCCCATTCACAGTCAGCTGATGCTGTTGGGGGTCTCCACTTTCTCATAAGTACTCCTGACTTTATATAATAACCAGTAGAAGCACCAGCTGACTCTTCCTCACTGCAAGCAGAGTTAGCTAGACCTTTCAACTCAGGGTCAGCAACCTGCAACTCAACCAACTCTTGACGAGACAAATTATCAACACTACGGGGTACTGCCTCATCTGGTGAGTGGTCCAAATTAGCAAGAAAAGTGTCAGCTAGGATAACATCATCAGCATCATTATCCTCTAAGTCACCAGTAACTTTAGACTTAGCCCTAGTGACAGCACATGCAGAGAACACATCAGGGACATCACAATCCTGGGTCGCAGCCACTGGCTTACTAGACAACTGAGGAGCTGGACACACTTGACTTCCACCAATATCATTTCCAAGTAAGAAAGTTACACCTGATATTGGGAGTGTCTCAACCAACCCAACCATAACGGAACCATTAACAAAACCAGACTCTAAATTCACTCTGCACAGAGGGACAGAGAAGTAATTATTCCCTACACCTTGTAAGATTACAGTTTCATTAGAGGAATTAACATTAGACCCTAGAACACTGGTCAGCATAAGGGATTGGCAAGCACCTGTATCACGATATATTTTAACTGATTTCCTGTCATTACTGTCCAGAGGACTGACAAAACCGTCAGACAGGAAATTAGCACATGAACTCTTGAGAGTGTCACCCACGTTTCTGCTCAAAAGAGGAGCTTCATCATGAGAATTTAATTTACCCCTCAAAGCAGGTTCAGTTAACTCGGTTAAAGAATTCTGGGAACTCTCAAGGGTGGACACTAGACCAATTGACTGAATATTTAAAGACTCCTTTTTGTTCACATCACGCTGTCTCCTGAAACATTTCTCCGTAGTATGACCAAGCTTACTACACTAAGTACATTTACTTTTCTGAAATCTAGAAGTGGAGCTGGCATTTACTTCCTGAGAAACATCATCTTTACTCTCTCTCCTGTTACCTGTACTCTGAGTAGAGGCAACGTACTTACTCTCAGCTTTCCTTTTTTCTTTAGAATATCTCTTGTGAGTGAGAACATATTCATCAGCTAAAACTGCAGCATCAGACAAATTATCTATTCTTTTCTCATCAAGATATAGGCTTACATCTTTATTAATACACCTTTTGAAGTCCTCCAGCAAAATCATGTGCTTAAATTTATCAAAATCAGAATTTACATTCTTAGAATTTAACCACTGCTCTAACAGATCTTCTTTGATTTTTGCATGCTCAACATGGGATTGCTTATCTTCCTTATAAGTTGTCCTAAATTTTACTCTATAGGCTTCAGGAACAAGCTCATAGGCCTTAAGAATCAAGCTCTTAACTACATCATAATTATCAGATTGATCCTGAGGCAAAGATGCATAAGTTACTTCAGCTTTACCGGTGAGAACAGTTTGAAGGAATACTGGCCAATACTTTTTGGGCCAATTAAAACCTGTAGCTACCCTCTCAAACAACTGAAAATACTTTGTTAAATCAGATTCATTAAAAGGAGGGACAAGTTTAACATTTTTAGCCACATCAAAATCATCAGAGCTAGATGATCCAGTTCCACTTTGTTTCATGCGATAATCATGGTCTGCCTGAATCCTAGCAAGGTCAATTTGTGCCTGAGCCTGTGCCTGTGCCTCCTGAATACGAGCCTGAGACTCAGCCTCCATAGCACGTGCCTGAAATTCAGCCTCCTTAGCACGAGCCTGTAACTCAGCCTCCTTAGCACGAGCCTGAAACTCAGCCTCCTTAGCACGAGCCTCGTGCAGGGCTAGCTGTAACTTAGCTATTTCAATCTGCGTTTGCTCATCTGGAGGAGTTACATTAAACAAGCTTTTATTAATCATGTCAACAATTTGATCTTTAAAATGATGAGAGCGAACAGCAACTCCCAATTGTTGAGCAACAAGCTTAAGTTCATTCTTTGTTCTGTTTTCTACATCACACACTGTTTGCACAGTTGACAAAAAATCTTTGGCTTCATCAAGAGTAGTAATAGTAGACATCATGAATAAATCACAGTCACAAAATACCAAGCAATATCCTTATGATAATATCCTGAATATCCTGATAAGAGGTCGCCAAATTTATGTTATGGAACAGAGAGAGATAATGAACACTTCAAGTGAGAATACTAAAATCACTACTGTCCCGCAAAGTTCCAGGTTCAAAACAAAAGAGTTAGGTAAAATTACAAGTTAAAGTTTAATGCTCAAACTAACAACTAAACATTCAGGATTCATAAGGATAATGTAATGGCAAAACAGGTTACATATATGGTTAACTGCAATAGCCTCTATTAACATGAATTTAGCAAAAGCAAATTTATCTAAGTCAGCCCTGATAAATGAGAAAACCGGATAATACTCAGTTAAAGGAAGATATAATATTATTACAGATACAAATTATTATTAATTCTGGCTGACATTAAAAACTTTACATGAATCACAAAAACCTTACCAGACCTGCGAATTTACGCCTCAGGCTACACAGTACAAGAAAAATGGTAATAACACTTATACTCAAATTATACAGCAGCTAAATGGTTGGAGACTTCCTGAGCATTCACAATAATAATACACTATACAGGGGAGGACAGAGATGTGAACAAAATGAGGAGTAGATCTAAGTGGCAATTATGCAGAGACTGAGCTCATTATATAGGGGCCGGCAGAGCTTAATTCAACTTGTAAGAAGGACACGCATATGAAGCCATAGGGGACAAAGAGTTGACAGTCCTGCTCTGAACAACAGAAAGAACGACTAACTCTACTATAAGGGGGAGAAGGGGGGAGTGAGGTAGAACACGCAAGCCTGGTCACTATGGAAGCCACGAGGCGAATCGTGATCAAACATGCAGCATACTGTACGTTAGAATTATACAAAGGATGATGAAATCATAGGCTATGTAACACTCTGTTAATAAGTATCCTACCATACACTTTTCCTATTATACTAAGAAGACAAATGTCCCTATGATTACCACACACTTCTTTTTCCCCTTTTCCTTTGTACAAGGGAATAATTATACCTGACTTCCAATCCTCTGGGACTCTACCTTCCTCCCAGGCCAATCTGCACATCTTCCACATCCATTCTACTACTATCTCACCCCCATGCTTCAGCATTTCACCACACACTCCATCAATTCCTGGGGCTTTCCCCGATTTAACTTTCTTCATTGCTTCCACAACTTCTATCCTACTGATTTCTTCCTGTCTTCTCACCTCCCTCCTTCTCCCAGCCATTCCCCAGCCACTTATACTCACATTACTTCCATCCTCTATGTTCAACAATTCCTTAAAGTGTTCTCTCCATCTGCTCACTTTTTCTCCCTTCTCCACTAATAATCTACCATTTTTATCTTTCACTCCCCTGCTAACTTCACTTCCACCCTGTCTTACTCTTTTCACCTCTTTCTAGAACATTTTCTTACAGTCCCTCCACTTTACACTCAAATTCCTTCCAAATTCCTCGTCAACTCTCTTTTTACTCTCTCTTACTAATCTTTTCACCTCTCTCTTTCTTTCCACATATAACTCCCTCTTCCGCTTCTCAACTTCTTCCACGCCCCTATTTCTCATCCATTCATTGTATGCTTTCTTCTTTTGTACCACACCCTGTCTCACCTCTTCAGTCCACCACACTGTTCCTTGCACTCCCCTCCGTCTTCTCTTCCTTCCACACATCACATCACATGCTTGCACATATTTCTTCTGTAAATATCCTACACACACCTTCCACGTCTCTCATCAGCTCCAATTCATATTTGCCCAATCGTTCCTCCACTTCTCTCTTATACTCTGCCTTTTTCTCATCCTCTTGTAGCCTTTCCACTCTCCTTGCAACTACTCCTTCCTCTCGTCTTTCCCTTCTTCTATTCCTCCATCTTACTTGAATCCTAATTCTGGCCACCACTAAGTAGTGGTCAGAATGTCCACTCCCCCAACCTCTATAAGCTCTTGCATCCATTACACATCTTCGCATCCTTTCATCCACACACACATAATCAATCATTGCCTTCCTTTCATTCAGTTTACCACCCACCCTTCTCATCACTCGCCACGTATACCTGTGGATCATTTTATGCCTGAAGAGAGTATTGGCTATCACCAACCCCCTCCCAGCACAAATGTCCACTAACGCACTCCCATTCTCATCTATCTCAGCAGGCACACCCCACTCACCAACTATTCCATCCACCTTCACATTCCCAACTTTACCATTCATATCACCGATCAAAAACACTCTCTCATTCCTTCCAAACTTTTCCATGCACACATGCACATTTGTCCAGAACTCTTCTCTCACTCTGCTAGCACGATCTTGCGTTGGCCCATACACACACACAATCGCCCACATTTGTATTCCAACTTTCAACTTTACCCACACAATCCATGACCCAACTGATCCATACTGTCTTATGCTCTTCTTCCATCTTTTACTCACAACTATACATACTTCTTCCTTTGCCCTCTCATTCTCCCCTACTCCTGCACATATACCCCATCCATACTCCCATTCTCTCACACTTTCTCCTCTCCATTTTGTTTTAGCTATTCCACATATATCCACTTTCGCACCCTCAAGCACCTGGACAATCTCTCTCTCTTTCACCTCATCATTTGTCCCTCTTACATTCCATGTAGCCATTACTAAGTCCTTTGTCCGGTCCCGGGTCGTCATCGTTAGGTCAGTCCTTGTCCGAGGCTTCTTGTTTGTTTTTTTAGTTAGTTGTTCTCCGGGAAGGGGCACTAACCCTCCGCCAACCCTTTTAGTCGCCTTTTACGACAAGCAGGGATACTGGGGGAGTATTCTTGAAAAAAATCCCTACCCCCAGGGGTAGTGTTTTATTTTCAAATTAAATCTGTAAATAAGAAATGTATTATTTGTGTATGCTGGCCAGCTATTTTTTATTTTAGTTAATTAAGTTGAGAAATCTGTATGTGTAGTATGCATGGGTGAGCTTGTGCTGAATGACCTGCTTGAGAGTGTGAACTTTGGCAATGAGACACTGGAGATGGTGGACAAGTTTTGCTACCTTGGAGATACCATCTTTGCCGGTGGTGGAGCCAAGGCCGCCACTATCGCCAGAATGATGTGGCTGGGGAAAGTCCTGAGAACTGCTGCCAATTCTAACCATGAGAAGACTCCCACTCCCCTTGAAGGGAAAGGTGTACGCTTCATGTGTTAGAAACGCAATGACATATACCTCAGAAACGTGGCCTGTCAAAGCAGATGGTATAAACAGAATGGAATGTAATGAGATGAGAATTGTGAGATAGATGTGTGGGACCAAATTGCAAGATAGGATATCAAATGAAGAACTGAGGAGACGGTTAGGTATCAAGAGTATCAACGATGAGATGCGCACAAGCAAGCTTGGTTGGTTTGGGTATGTGGAGAGGATGGATGAACTATGCTGGGTGAAAAGATGAAAGTCGGTGAACGTGGAGGGAGCTGCACCAAGGGCTAGACCTAGAAAGACGTGGGATCAGACTATACGATCTGATCTTGAATTGAAAAAACCTGACAAGTGAGGAAGCTCTGAATAGGGCTGCCTGGAGCACTGGCATTAGAACTTGAGACTGGAACCGCACTTTGTGTGTGTATGTATGTATATGCATATAATTAATTAATTATTTATTTACTATTATTTTCTTAATTACCCGACCTGGTTTTTCAAACTTAAAACCCGGGCCGGGCGGGTAAGTGGGAAGGTACCCGAGGAGCTCCCCATGCCAACCCTGCGACCCATACATGGTGGTAAAATACTGTAAAGCTACCTTATATAACCCCTTCAATCCAGTGACGTATTTTCCCATCTTACACGTGCTATTTTAAGGTGATTTTAACTTAGGAAAAAATCTCATAGTGAACAGGTTAAGGAAGGCTTTATTTAACCCTTCCAGTTCGAGAAGTTTCTCCTAAGCTGAATAAAATCGACTGATGAGAGTAAGAATAAATAAATAAAACACGTCACCGGACTGAAAGGATTGACTCGATACGTTTACAAATCAACAAATTATTTTACTGGACGTTCGCACCTGACATGAATGTATCATCATCTCAGACAGCACCGGAAGTACAAGAACCGCGGGAGAAGCACCAGTGGATCAGGTACGGCCGGTCAAAGTCAAGGCAGTACTGTGGGTGGCTTTGGAGATTTCGTAACACCTCCTACTGAGCTACTTATTCCGTGCAATATATCCTTCATTACCATCGTGTGTTATTGAAGCAACTTGAATCGATATTAAGCAAAAAGCAGCATGCAAGAGAACATTAAGATAGGCAAAGTAAATCGCTACGGTGGATGTGCTACGAATCGTCCAGTGCCACTTAGAATAAGGCCTCCAACGAGATCTCGCCAGTCATCATCATCATCAGCAGCAGCAGCCCAGCGCTATTCCTCACTGACACAAAGGGTGGGAGGGATCCAGGGACAGGAACATAAAGGCACTAAGTAGAAGAACTATTTAGTATCTAGTGAAATGGACCACACATCCGATCACTCATGATTAACACCTTCGAATAATGCTCAGCTGCATTTCACAGACCTTATGATCCACAGTAGATAATGCTAGTAGTAACAGCAGTAGTAATCCCAGACTCATCTGGATGTGAACCCAGTGGCCTACAGGCTGATGCTGCCCCCTCCCTCCTATATTCCTCCATCAGGGGGATACGGAAGGAGTTAAGAGACGTTTGTTTAGCCGGACAGTGGAGCCGCCAGTTATAAGTGCCACCACGTGGAGTCCCTCTCCAACATTCTAGAATATGTACAGTGGTGGAATATGGCATCACTGTTTATTTATTTATATTTTTTGCGAATAGTTATGAACACTTTACATAATAATCTGAAAAGTTTTTTACGCTTCGAAGTGGATTTCCAAAGTCATCCTCCTCTGTCTCGTTATTTTTGTGGTGAAAGTGAATCAGTATTTATGTTCCACACTGTCGTCACCATGTCTGTGTCCGTGACTCGTGAGGCAGTGGCGGCCAGCAGTAATAGTCTGACAGGGTGGCATGGAGCGTGTCGGTGTAATGTGGCCATCTATGTCTGCGGGGTGAAGCTAGGTCTCCGGAGGCTTAAATGATGAGTGAGTGAGCGTGTGACCCATTTAACTGGCCAGAGTATTGGTTACTTTCTTCTATCAGGCTTTTCTTGCTCTCTGGACCCTGCCTCACCCCATTCTTAGGTAAGAATGGAGAGCTGGATGATGGTGATAATGATGGTATGAAAGTGAAATGAGTACAGTAACAAATAAATCGGAATCTCGCTTCGCCTTCAGTCGAGTGTCGTATCCTTGGTCTTATTCCTGCTGCCACCAGACGATTTTATTCAATTTAAGAGATTTTTCGAGTAGGAGGAGTTGGCTGTACCATGCATTAACCTCTCCTTTTATAGCATGTTCTCGTAAATTGAATAAAGTCGTCTGATAGCATCACGAATGAAGGTACAGGATCGGGCAGACGCCGTCAAGCGCTTAGCCGTGATGCTCATCTCTTGCTCTTGGAGCCCGTGGCTGGTTATTCACCCATTGTCCTGGGATACAAGGCTACTGCATTATTTAGATTATAATACGTTACTGGGCTGAAAGATGTAAATACTACAATGAAGAAATAATGCCTATCAACTCCACAAGCGTCAATAAGGACGTCAGTTGTTATGCAAACGTCCCTTAACCCTTTTCCTATCCCCCCTTTTTTGGGGGAAAGCAGCCTAGGTATACAAGTAGACAGATAGATTTATAAACAATTTCATTCAGCTGCTTAGAAATGACTGGCCGAGCTTCAGGGATCATATATTACCTTCTTTTCACACCCTCTTTTTGTTTTTCCTGTAATAAAACGATGATTAAGATTTTTTTTTTACAACATTGGGTAAACTCGGTACTCTCGGTGTATCGTCTTTCGTACAAAAAACGAGAAGAGACGGTCATCACAGATCTGCTAATGCAACATCTATGTCAAATTAACTCAAAATTTCAAGCTGACCAAATCTGAATTTCATAAGAAAGTCACTAAAATGCCTTTTTATAGCTGAATATGAAAATCGCCTGACAAACTGCTGAGTCAGCTGACGCAACAGGTGACATGTTAATTCAGCTCAAAATTTCAAGCTAAGCAACTTTGTATTTCGTATTAAAATCGCTGAGCTCTTCCAGAGCAGGTATTCGAGCTTTCCTTGGAGAGAAAAAAATTTCCCACGTGTACCACTTATGGACCTGTCGTCTTCGCCGCAGGTAAAAATCATGACTAAGATTTGGCTCTGAAGGAAGAACAGCATGGGATGATTCTGCATTTTCCTTTTCTTTCTTTCTTTCTTTCTTTCTTTTAATAAAGATGAACAGGGGAAGGAAATACAAATTATAAAAGACCTATCCGTGAGAATATTTGTGAATTTCATCGTCTTTACAACTACACTTTAGTCAGTCCTACAAATAAAAGCAGTTCATGGTCACACATCTTCTCTGACTTAATCTCCACTGACTTATAACAAAAGCTGTACTACACGTGATGGTCAGACTGCTGGACGAAGTTTGTTTCCCTCTTATCCATGTTCACTGTACTGCTCATAACAGCTCGGGACCTGGAAGAAAACTAGACTATTGCAGCTCTTAATCTTGAAAATTGACTCGGCAAAAAGTTTGCCTTAATGACAGGCAAAGCTTAATGACAGAGAAGACTTTTGCCTCGGAATCAGTGTTTCTTGATTTTCCAGTGTCGTAAATTGTTCAAAAAAAAAAAAAAAAAAAAAAAAAAACCTAGATATGGAAATGTTTTAGAAGACACCACAGTTTCGGCAAGACTTTGAATAAGCAACTATTCTAACTCTCTCCCCTCTCTCGTACTCACCAGGATCTTCATGGTGTAAGTGTGTGTGCACGGCTTCCTGTACCAGCCCACCGCACGTCTCGCTCCTTTTATAGCCACACCGGGAAACCAGAATGCTTTTTGTACGCACCCGCCTGAGCTTCATTGAAGATGTTACACGGGGGTTTTTATGAGTGATTAGAGTCTTCTTCCACGCGTTACTCAGGGCAATTCTTATTCTGTCTAACAATGCTAGTGTTATTTATTAGTTTTGAGCGAGGATATGATGATTAATAGTGTGTATTGATGAGGAAATAATTATAGTTGGTTAAATATGGCCTAAGATCTATGAGGAAGTCACACGGGGGTTTTTATATACGGTTTGAATATTCTCCCAGCACCTATGTCAGGCGATTCTAATATTCTAAGCAATTCCAAAGTGTTGTTTGATCACTAGTATAAGGCCACAGTCAAAGAGATCATACTGAGAGAGGATGAAATAGTTAAAAGCTGGTCTTATACATAGTGTACGCATCTCTGAAGACGTCATATGGTGGATTTTATAACTTCTACAGAAAATGAAGGACCTTTATCCCAGCAGTTATGCCAAGCGATTCTAACATATCTAACAGTTCGATAATATGTATGTTATTTAATTTCTCGTAAGTGAATGAAGTGAGTAGAGAACGAAATAAGGAAAATTAAAAACACGTTTTGTACAGTGCATGACGTGCGCATCTTGAAGACGTCAAAGGGAGGTTTTTGTAAGAGGTATGACTCTTCATCCACAGGTTATGCCAAATTATTTTAACATATCCGGCGATTCTGAAGAATTATTAGGATATTCGTGAGCGACTCAGAAAATGTGTAATGCTGAGAGAGGAGGAAATGGTTGAAAGTTTTAATAAATGATGGAAGTGTCAGACGGGGGATGGAGTGAGGGCTGGGGTGGGACGGGATGGGAAGGTGTGAAATGTGAGGCTGGGTGGGGTAGCACGGTATGGGAAGGGGTGGGGTGGGGTGGGGCTGCATGGGATGGAAATATGTGTGGGGTCGGGTGGTAATGGGTGGGTGGGACGGGGCTGTGCTAGTGAGAGGGGTGATATGAGGTGTTGAGTTTTGTGGAGTAGGGTGAAGTGAGGAATGGTGTGAGTTGGGGTAAGGTATGGGTTGCTAATGTAAGAGATGGAGTTAGGGATGATGGTGGGGTGGGGTGAGGTGGGATGGGGTGGTGTCAAGGGTGGGGTGGGGCAGATGTATGGTAAAGGTCAGAGTGTGTTGGGATGGGTTGCTCAGTCACACACAAAAACCATCCACAGTGAATCCCCAGTCAGGTATGCGGATACTCTTCACTCACCACGCCATGCTCTTCATTCTTCACTCTTTGTTCTTCCTCGCTTTTCACTCGTCACTTCTCACTCTTCACTTTTCTTCACCCTTTCTTCTCTCCTCGCTTCTCCATTATTGTTCACTTTTCACTCTTCCCTTCACAGTCTTCAGTTTTTGTTACTCTTCACCGCTGTTTATTAATCTTCACTTTTCTCCCACTGTATTCACAACCTACGAGTATTTTAAGCATAAACTGTGTATGTAAGAATATTTGTTTCTGTGCTGACTTTCACGGATCACACTTGTGGTTATGATTTACAGGACACAAGAGGTTTAGGACAAATATGCAGTCAGCTTTCCTTGTCTATTCTGCCAATACAAAGCCTATACTCT
Source organism: Coenobita brevimanus (assembly GCF_032717465.1). NCBI lineage: Eukaryota > Metazoa > Arthropoda > Malacostraca > Decapoda > Coenobitidae > Coenobita > Coenobita brevimanus. The sequence goes on along the minus strand of NC_137061.1, from coordinate 15,954,737 downwards.
GTGACGATGTCGTCCTTTGGCCATGATCTACAGGAAATAAGTTTGCAAAAAGACATCAACCTCCTCCTAGTTCAAATAAATGAAGTATAGTTACGATAAACAACTGATCGTTATTATCTCTGTCAATCCAGGTCCAAAATTGTAATACGGGAGTTAGGGTAACCGGTATTCACAATGGGTCTTAACAATAAACGGAGCGTAGGTGGTGTAGCAGTAGCAGTACCACGCTCACCTCGCAAGTAAGAGGACCCGCAAGGAAGGTTTGATTCCCGGGTCGGTGGAATTACTGGACCATTCCTTCTGAGGGAATAAACTACAGACTCCTAACACACACACACACACACACACACACACACACACACACGACACCAACCTCCACACATGGACCCACGTCTTCCCTGCGCATCCTTCCCAACACAGCCTAAGCCATCATGAGGCAGTCATCCTTCACAATAATGACGTTCAGCCCTGCAGTGCACTATAGACGACAGCAGATTATGCTCTTCATTTTTTTCCTTCTTCATCCCCATCATTATTATCATCATCATCACATTATTATTATTATTATTATTATTATTATTATTATTATTATTATTATTATTATTATCATCATTATTATTATTATTATTATTATTTTTATTATTATTATTATTTTCCTCTGCTTCTTCACAAAGAGCACAGTTTTGATCTATGGCTATACCAAGTATTATCAGTCCTTCATCTCTGTCCTTCCGCCTGCCTACATCCACAGTTTTTCAGATGCACTGAGATCATTGTTAGAGATTTCTCTTTTGGCTCTGTGACTTTCAGGTTCCCGTGACTCTCAGTCCGGTGAAAATAATCGTTTGGCGTAAGGAGGAAGAGTGTCTGAACTGTCCTGACCGTGAGAGGGTTAATGGTTCCAGTACCTACACTCATGCTCCTATGGCTCACTGTCATGTAAAGCAAAAAGAATAAGAAAGAAAAAATTGTTTGACGGTAAGTGGAAACGAGTATTTCTGTTGCCGGACCAAGAGAAGGTTAATAGTGTCAAAAGTATACCCATTTTACTCTAATATTGCCTAAAATTGCCATCTCTTCATCTTGAATACTGAGTTTTAACAAGATATTTATCCTAAGACATGATGCTAGTAACGAAGTGCTATGACAATGATGCAGAGTCACAGGGTTGTCTTCTTTTACCACTGAGCTTCTTGAAATCAGCTGCTAAAGGACAAAAGTCTGATCGAAGTTGGACTCTATCACTCAGGCTCCTATGACTCACTCAGCTGAATAGAATAGTCTTATTTATGGGCCACGTTATTTTCTCTTGCTTGTCCAGTAATTCTTTTCCCACTTTCTTGACATTTTTTCTTTTCTCCTGACTGTTTTTTTTCCTTACTTTGTTATCCTTCCCCATACTTTCTCTGTCACTTTTTCTCTGTTTATTTTCCCTTACTTCCTTTACTCTGTGGCCTAATAATTGCTTTTACTTTTCCTCTACTTTTTCTTTATTTTTCGCACACTTTCTCATTTAACTTTCCCTTTTCTTTATTACTTTATTCACTTCTGGATTATATTTCATACATTTCTATTACATTTCTTCTACCGATATTCATCTGTGAATCTGCTGCTGCTTTAACAGATCCGTTCTACCGTAAGAGTCTCATGCCGGTCAGACTTTCAGGTGCAGTTTGTTCTCCCGCCGTCCCTGTTCACTCAGCAATGTACCGGGGGCTTGGACGTGCCATCGACTATTGCAAGTCTAATTCTGAAGGAATACTGGGACTTATGACACTAAAATTATCTGCCTTTATGACCCTCGTGCTGTTCATAAGCACTGACACACACAATGCTATGCCCCACTCAGCAAGAGAATCAAATCGCCTAGTGTCGCCAAGAATAAAGTATTCAGAAGTATATGACCAATAAACTTAACCCCTTCACTCCAGTGGCGTATAATTGGTTTTTCCTCTTGCAACCACCTACTGTTATTTGTTTTATTATTATTTATTTATTTTTCTTAACTTGGTCCAGATTTCCGTCCTTCTGCCGCTTACAACGGTTCTACATCCTTTCCATGGCTCTTTTTACTGACTGCCATCACATCCTGGTGCTAATCTTTGTTACAACTCAAGACCGACAGATGGCAAATTTTAGGCCAAGTCAGCGTGCAGAGAGTATGGCTTAGGAGGGACTTACCCAACACCGAGCGTTAGATTACAGCCTCCATTAATCCCTTCACCGCAAGAACTCTGAAGAAGGGTAAATAAAATCGGCTGATGGTTGCAAGAAGGATTAAAATAAGAGGGTCCTCGGCCTAAAGGTATTAATTTAAGGCTTAGAAGTAGTAGTAGTAGTAGTAGTTGTAGTAGTAGTAGTTGTTGTTGTTGTTGTTCCAGTGATAGTAATAGTGGTGAAAGTGGTGGTGGTAGTAGTATTCAATTTCGATGGGGTGTGTTGAGCCACGTCATCCGAACTGCTCTAGGGAAGAAAATTAACGGTAGTGAGGTGAGGGCAGGGGTGATGGTACTGGTGACAGTTGGGGTGAGGGCAGGGATTAGGGTAAGATGAGAGAAAGGGTGAAGGGAGGAGAGAGGATAGAGATGATGAGGGTGAGATGAAGGGGGGAGATGTGGTATGTATGGCAAAGAGAGGCGAGTGTGAGATGACGAGAAGTGTGAGGTAAAGGAAGATTATGACAATGAAGAGATGAGTGAAGTTGGAGGGAGTGGAGATGAGGGACGGTGAGGGGAGGTGAGAGCAGTGAGTTTACGTAAGAGGGGGAGGAGGGTTGTTAATGATGAGGATGAGATAACATGAGGTGAGGGGAGGGCCCGCCTTAAGAAACACAAGAGGGTGTGAGGGGAAGGGGGTGGGGTGGGGGACGGGAGGGGAATGAGGGGAGTCCCCGGTTTGTGAAACGTTTCCGTGTCTGGGGAAGGGAAGTGTGTGTGTGTACCTGTCTAGCGTGTGTGTGTGTGTGTACCTGTCTTGCTAAACACACACACACACACACACACACACACACACACACACACACACACACACACACACACATCCAACCATGCATGCTCGTAATCACACACGTCTACAAAAACACAGATGCACAGACATGCAGACATACACTGACATCATCGTCATTACATCTACGGTCGGGAAACCAGAGTGCCTGCTATGTTTTTAGCGCGTGCACGTGTGTGTGTAATTCACCGGGTCAGTCAGGATCACTTGATGGTCGTGATCGTCAGCTTTTTACCCTCCCGGAAGGGAGCTGAGAGCTCATATAGTCCGATCTAAGGGCAAGGCTGTGACCTTCACACACGCACACACCCGTCCTCTGGCTCAAGGGGGACAGTAACCACCCACTTCATCAGTGAAACTTTTCGCAACCTGAGCGAGGCGCGAACTCCCGTCCACCAGTTGGCAAGCGAGAACGTTACCACTGCACCAGCGAGTGTGTGTGTGTGTGTGTGTGTGTGTGTGTGTGTGTGTGTGTGTGTGTGTGTGTGTGTGTGTGAGAGAGAGAGAGAGAGAGAGAGAGAGCAAAGTTACTCAAACTCTTGTTACCTGATTTTAACCAAAATTGTTGGAATAATGGAAAAGCAATAGATTAAAGGTCATGGTTACAGGGTTAGGTCATACACTGACCTGACAAAATCAACATGATCAGATTTTTTCAATATTGACCAAACTTGGGGAAAAGAATGAGGGTAAAGCCAAAACGAAGTTATTCAATTTTGAGAACAATCAAAAGTTAATGTCACAGGTAGAAGTGAAATACAGATCCACTTTTGTATCAATTAACAAAATAACTCGGTTCTGATCCGATTTTATCCAAACTTCGTATATGGGTTTCATCTGAGGAGCAAAAAATTTATAGAACAATAGTCCAAAGGCCAAGGTCACAAGACACGTTCAACTTCAACAGTTTTTATCCAATTCTGACCAAACTTTGTGGAATGGTAAAGAATGAGGCAAGAATAAAAGGATTATAATCTGAGATCCAGCAGTCAATTTTCAAAGTTCCAGAGAAATGTCAGAGGCCAAGGTCACAGGGCAAGGTTAACTCATACAGGTTTGATCCAATTTGAAAAACTTGGTGGAAGTGGTAAAGGTCAGACAAGAACGAAAGAATTAATTTTTGAGAACATTCAGTCAAATGTCGAAGTTCCAGGGTGAGATCAAATTTCGGACCGTTGTGTTTGAGTGTGAGCGAAATAAATGAATCAGTTTTGATCTGACATGGCTCAGACTTGGTGAACTGGTTGACATTTATCCAGTGGGGTGACTTATTGTTTTTTGACCAATAAGGCAAAGGTTAGGGTTACATGGCAAGGTCACCTTAAACATTTTTGTAATCCGACGTAGACTAAACTTTATGGAAGTATTAAAGCTAAATCATGGATAAAGAAAATCAATTCTGAGAACAACCGGCTAAAGGCCAAGGTCACAGGAAAGGTCATCAAAGTTCAAGGTCACAGAGAAAAGTGAGCTCAGAACCAGAATTGGTGGAAGAGTTAAAGGTTAGCTAAGAATTACGTAATTTGATTATGATTATTGTCTGTTGAAGGTCAAAGTCAATATATATATCTATATATCTATATCTATCTATCTATCTATCTATCTATCTATATATATATATATATATATATATATATATATATATATATATATATATATATATATATATATGTATATGGTAGTCCTTTCTGACCTTTTACTGTCGGTCTCTACTGGAGGATTTGGGTGGTGGGTAAGGGCTGGGGCTATCTGCTGTGTTTTCCTTGTCTAGAACTCATATAATTGTGAAGTTAGTTATAACCTGCCTTATAACAAACCAAACAGAAGTGTGTGTATGTGTGTGTGTTTGTGTGTGTTCAGCAAACAGATGTGTGTGTGTGTGTGTGTGTGTGTGTGTGTGTGTTCAGCAAACAGATGTGTGTGTGTGTGTGTGTGTGTGTGTGTGTGTGTGTGTGTAATTCACCGGGTCGGTCAGGATCACTTGATGGTCGTGATCGTCAGCTTTTACCCTCCCGGAAGTGAGCTGAGAGCTCATATAGTCCGATCTAAGGGCAAGGCTGTGACCTTCACACACCCACACACCCGTCCCCTTGCTCAAGGGGGACAGTAACCACCCACTTCGTCAGTGAAACTTTTCGCAACCTGAGCGAGGCGCGAACCCCCGTCTACCAGATGGCAAGCGAGAACGTTACCACTGCACCAGCGAGCGGTGTGTGTGTGTGTGTGTGTGTGTGTGTGTGTGTGTGTGTGTGTGTGTGTGTGTGTGTGTGTGTGTGTTCAGTAAACAGATGTGTGTGTGTGTTTGTGTGTGTTCAGCAAACAGATGTGTGTGTGTGTGTGTGTGTGTGTGTGTGTGTGTGTGTGTGTGTGTGTGTGTGTGTGTGTGTGTGTGTGTGTGTGTGTGTGTTCAGCAAACAGATGTGTGTGTGTGTGTGTGTGTGTGTGTGTGTGTGTGTGTTTGTGTGTTCAGCAAACAGATGTGTGTGTGTGTGTGTGTGTGTGTGTGTGTGTGTGTGTGTGTGTGTTTGTTTTATGCAAGGAAGAAGAAACCATGAACTAGATGCCGAAAACGATTATTGTTCATTTTTAAAAACCTAATTTTAACAAAACTTGGTGTAAAACCCGAGGGTCAGCCAAGGGACTGGCCTACTGTTTTATAGAATAATAGATGAACGTTCAGAGTCACAAGGCTAGGTCAAAATTTTACCTAGCAAAATCAATTTAAATAATTTTTATTCGGATTATACCAAACTTAGTGAAATGGTTCAGACTGAGACAAGAACAAAGTGTTTCAGTTTTGAGAATAATCAGACAAAGGTCAAAGTCACAGGACAAGATCAAATTTCGATCCCTGTGTCTGTGTGAACAAAATAACTAGCACACTCCTGAACTGATTTGGGCCAAACTTAATGGAAGGGTTGAAAATGATCTAAAGGGTTGACGTATTGTTTTTTTAGAGCAATGAGTCAAAGGTCAAGATCACTTGACAAGGTCAATTTGAAATTTTATATCTGATTTAATCATCACTTTGTGGAGGTTCAGGGTAAGGCGAGAAAAATTGTTTTAACCATT